>NC_058087.1:52133380-52508004 GCF_014858855.1 Bufo gargarizans | reverse complement strand
CAATATGTGACGAAAAAACAGTCTCAGAACGGCCTGGGTAAGTCAAAGCGTTTTGAAGTTATGAACACTTAAAGTGACACTGGTCAGATTTGCAGAAAATGGCCAAGTCCTTAAGGTGAAATAGGGCTGAGTCCTTAAGGGGTTAAAACCCAGAAAATTATAGCTGTATTTCTAGCTTAAATTGCATACTGACTAATGCTGCAAAGGCACCAGATGTAGGATATTGCCAAAAAAGGGTGTTTTAAAAAAAAAAAAAAATATGATTATTATTGCAGTATTTCGAGCTTGGATTTGAATGTCACAAAAGCACATATGCAGTGCTGGTGCACTGAGCTTGCATAAAATGGCCGCTGCCGCCCACCTAACTAACAGACGGATAAAAGTTATTTTTCTCTGTCACTGGGCTCAGGGCAGGGTAAAAAGATTGTGCACTGCACCCACACAACAAAATCTATGTAGATCGCTGAGTTCAATTGGAGTTCTGATTTAAGATTCTGTCTTATTCTCTCCCTCGCAGCAGCAGCATACTATCCCTACACTAAGCACAGCAGAGTGACGTGCAGGGCTACGTGACTCCAGCTTATATAGAGGCTGGGTCACATGCTGCACTGGCCAATCACAGCCATGCCATTAGTAGGAATGGCTGTGATGGCTTCTAAGGGCACACAGTTAAATGCTTGTGGATTGGCCATTTAAAAAGCGCCAAGAAATCCCCGAACCCGAACTTCCACTTCTGGGGCAGGGCTATGTGGATGGCCCTGGAAAACCCTGCTAACAGAGGCATCAAAAAGCCGTAGAGACTGCTGCATGACTTGGGGCTCAGACTGCTTGGCTGATTTGCAAGGGGGTGAGGTGAAAGACTGATGAACATCAGCTGCAGGTGCCAACTCTGATCTTTCAGCAGGAGACTGGGTGGGAGACAATCTGAAGGAACTGGAGGCACTGTCAGCAACCCAATCTACTATCGCCTGTACTTGTTCTGGCCTCACTATTCGTAGAGCCGCATTAGGCCCGACCAAATATCGCTGCAGGTTCTGTCGCTTACTCGCGCCTGAAAAATTTAAGATTTAAGATTTTTGCCCAAAATGGGTGTTTTTTTTAATAGCAGAATAGAACAGTATCTAAAGGGTGTATCTCACAATGACATATGCAGCAAAGGCTGAACAATTTAGTTTTTTGCCCTAAATGGGCGTTTTTTTAATAGCAGAATAGAACAACAGTATGTAAAGGGTGTATCTCACAATGACAGATGCAGCAAAGGCTGCAATATTAAGTATTATGCCCCAAAAGTTTAAGTTTTTTTTACTAACAGAATATGACAGCAGTATATAACGCTTGAATTTCACATGTGCAGATGCAGCAAGGGCTGTAAATTTGTGTATTTTGCACAAAAAAGGTGTTTTTTAAAACCCAGAAAATTATAGCTGTATTTCTAGCTTAAATTGCACACTGACTAATGCGGCAGAGGCCCAAGATTAAGGTTATTGCCAAAAATGTCTGTTTTATCAAAGCCAGAAAATTATTGAAGTATTTCAAGCTTGTTTTTAATATTAAGTATATTAATATTAAGTATTTTGCCCAAAAACTGTGTTTTTTTTACGAACAGAATATGACAGCTGTATAGAACGCTTGAATTTCACACGTGCAGATGCAGCAAGGGCTGTAAAATTGTATATTTTGCCCCAAATGGGTGTTTTTAACCCCTTAGGGACCCATGATGTTCTGGTACGGCATGGATCCCGGGACCTTAAGGACCCATGACGTACCGGTACATCATGGCTTTAATTCGCGATTCCGTCGCCGCAGGGGTAAATCGGAAAAGGATGCCGGCTGAAATCATTCATCCGGCATCCCGTAACAACGCAGGACCCCCCCCCCCCCCCAGTATCGGCGATCGCAGAAAACCGCAGGTCAACTCAGACCTGCGGTTTTCTGCGTTTCCGGTCCATTCGGGTCTCCGATGACCCGATGAACCGGAAAAAGACTGCAATCGGTGGCGTGATTACACACCACCAATCGCAGTACGAAGATTTGAAGAGGCAGTGCTGGCCCTGGTGCTGAACGCCGCTGTCCAGGGTGCTGATTGGTGCAGGGGAGAGAGGCGCGAGATTCAAACTTCCTGCTCTCCTCTCTCCTCTTCCTGTCCAGCACCCTCACCGTGCAGTACCGTCCAGCACCAGCTCCTGCGTCCCCCTAATCGTAATCAATCACCCTCCTGCACCCATCGCCATCCAGGTAGGTTAGGGTCAGTGAGGGAGAGGCACCATTAGGCAGGGAAAGAAGGGAAAAGTTAGTTAGGAAAAAAAAAAATGAACTTTTACCCTAAACTTTCTTTGATCCATCTTTCAGACCCCAGATCACCCCCACCAGCAGATTTTGATGGACTGTTTTTTTTTTTTTGACACCATGTCCCATTAGAAGCCCCCCCTGATGTAGCCTAGACTAGAAACTCCAAGAAAGTGACCTCATCTAAGAAACTAAACCCCTCAAGGTATTCAAAAGTTACTTTACAAACTATGTTAACCTTTTAGGTGTTCCACAAAACTAAATTGCGAATGTAGAAACAATTTTAGAATTAAAATTTTTTGTTGCCTTGCCTCAAAAAAGTGTAATATAGAGCAACCAAAAATCATATTTACCCCTAAAATAGTTTAAAACAACAACCACCTTATCCCGTAGTTTCCTAGATGGGGTCACTTTTATGGAGTTTCTACTCTAGGGGTGCATCAGGGGGCTTGAAAGGCTGTAAATAAAGGCTGTAAATAAACCAGTCCAGCAAAATCTGCCTTCCAAAAACCATATGGCGTTCCCCTTCTTCTATGTCCTGCCGTTTAGCCAAATAGTAGTTTACGGCCACATATGGGGTGTTTCTGCAAACTACAGAATCAGGTCAACCCATTTTGAGTTTTGTTTGGCTGTTAACCCATTTTTTCCAGTAATAAAGTAAGGGTTAAAATGGAAAATTTTCCCAAAAATAGAAATTTCTAAATTGTTTCTCCATCTGCCTTTAACTCTTGTGGAACACCTAAAGGGTTAACAAAGTTTGTAAACCCAGTTTTGAATACCTTGAGGGGTGTACTTTCTTAGATGGAGTCACTTTTTTAAAATTTCTATTCTAGGGTTGCAACAGGGGGCTTCAAATGGGACATGGTATAAACAAAACCAGTCCTGCAAAATCTGCCTTCCAAAACCCATATGGCGTTCCCCTCCTTCTATGTCCTCCCGTTCGGCCAAACAGTAGTTTTCGACCACATATGGGGTGTTTCTACAAACTACAGAATCAGGGCAACCCATTTTGAGTTTTGTTTGGCAGTTAACCCTTGTTTTATTCCTGGAAAAAATTTATTATATTGGAAAATTTTCAAAAAAATAGAAATTTCAAAATTGTTTCTCAATCTGCCATTAACTCTTGTGGAAGACCTAAGGGGTTAATAAAGTTTGAAAAAACAGTTTTGAATACCTTGAGGGGTGTAGTTTCTAGAATGGGGTCATTTGGGAGGTTTCTATTATCTAAGTCTCACAATATGACTTCAAACCTGAACTGGTCCATAAAAAGTGGGATTTTGAAGATTTCTGAAAAATTTCAAAATTTGCTTCTAAGCCTTGTAGCATCCCCAAAAAATAAAATATCATTCCCAAAATGCTACAAACATGAAGTAGACATATGGGGAATGTAAAGTCATCACAATTTTTGGGGGTATTACTATGTATTACAGAAGTAGAGAAACTGAAACTTTGAAATTTGATAATTTTTCAAAAGTTTTTGTAAATATGGTATTTTTTTATGCAAAAAAATTAACTTTTTTGACCCAATTTTAACAGTGTCATGAAGTACAATATGTGACGAAAAAACAGTCTCAGAACGGCCTGGGTAAGTCAAAGCGTTTTGAAGTTATGAACACTTAAAGTGATACTGGTCAGATTTGCAGAAAATGGCCAAGTCCTTAAGGTGAAATAGGGCTGAGTCCTTAAGGGGTTAAAACCCAGAAAATTATAGCTGTATTTCTAGCTTAAATTGCATACTGACTAATGCTGCAAAGGCACCAGATGTAGGATATTGCCAAAAAAGGGTGTTTTTAAAAAAAAAATATGATTATTATTGCAGTATTTCGAGCTTGGATTTGAATGTCACAAAAGCACATATGCAGTGCTGGTGCACTGAGCTTGCATAAAATGGCCGCTGCCGCCCACCTAACTAACAGACGGATAAAAGTTATTTTTCTCTGTCACTGGGCTCAGGGCAGGGTAAAAAGATTGTGCACTGCACCCACACAACAAAATCTATGTAGATCGCTGAGTTCAATTGGAGTTCTGATTTAAGATTCTGTCTTATTCTCTCCCTCGCAGCAGCAGCATACTATCCCTACACTAAGCACAGCAGAGTGACGTGCAGGGCTACGTGACTCCAGCTTATATAGAGGCTGGGTCACATGCTGCACTGGCCAATCACAGCCATGCCATTAGTAGGAATGGCTGTGATGGCTTCTAAGGGCACACAGTTAAATGCTTGTGGATTGGCCATTTAAAAAGCGCCAAGAAATCCCCGAACCCGAACTTTTACAGAAATGTTCGGGTCCGGGGTCCAAAAATCCTAAAGTTCGGTATGAACCCGAACTTTACAGTTGGGGTTCCCCCCCAGTAATAGTACTCCCAAAGTCCCACCGAAATAATTATCTCCCATAGTACATAGTGATAACAGTGCCCCCAATGTGCCAGTAGTAATAATCATGTTCCCCATAGTTCCCCAGTAGATATACTTCTCCATATAATGTGTGCAAGTACAAAAATGCCCCCTAATATGTGCCAGTACAAAAATAACCCGGTGCGCGCGCAATCACTGCAGGGGCCCCGCAGTTCGTGGTAGCCGGGCCCCTGCTGTATCCGCCGGCATCACTGTAAAAGCCGATGCCAGTGGATTAACCCCTTCTATGCCGCGGTCCGCGCTGACCTCAACATAGAAGTGGTTTCAGCGGGTGAGTAATCTCACTGAGTCCCCGCGCTGCTGTGGCAGGGACCCGATGCGACACAAGGCTGCCCGATGCTGTGCAAAGGCTACCCAATGCCTTACATGGCATCGGGAACTGCCTTCTATGGGTGCCGAGGAGATCCAGCCTCAGGCTAGGCAACCTGTTAGTTTATGACTCGGTGTCATACACTAACAGGCAATGCATTACAATACAGATTTATTGTAATGCATTGCAGAGGGGATCAGACCCCCAAAAGTAAATGTCATAAATAAAGTAAAGAAAAAAAGTGTTTTTAATAAAAATTTATAAAGTAATAAAATTAATTAAATAAAAAAATGCTCCTTTCCTCTTATTTTATAATAAAAAACTGAAAAAAATTACAAAACCCACACATATTAGGTATCATCTTGTCCGTAATGACCGGCTCTATGAATATATCACATGATCCACCCTGTCCGATAAACACCATAAAAAATATATAAAAAACGGTGTAAAAAAAGCCATTTTTGTGACCGTACATCACAAAAAGTGCAACACTAAGCTATCAAAAAGGCATATGTCCCACAAAATGATATCAATAAAACAGTCACCTCTTCCCACAAAAAATTAGCTAAAAAACTAAGACAATCGCCCAAAAAATAAAAAAGCTATAGCTCTCAGAACATGGAGACATTTTTTTTTATTTCAAAACAATTATTTTGCTAAAGTGAAATACATTAAAAAAATTATACATATTAGGTATCACCTCGTCCGTAACAACCAGCTCTATAAAAATATCACATGACCTAACCCCTCAGGTAAACACCGTAAAAAAAAAAAAAAAACTGTGGAAAAAAAAGCTATTTTTGTCACATTACATCACAAAAATTGCAACAGCAAGGCATATGCACCCCAAAATAGTACCGAAAATGAGACCCTACCTAAGAGAATCGGTCAAAAAATAAAAAAGCTATCACTCTCAGACAATGGAGACACTAAAATATGATAATTTTTTGCTTCAAACTGCTTTATTGTGCAAAAGTGAAAAAATAAATTAAAAAAGTATAAATATTATGTATCGCTACGTCCGTAACAACCAGCTCTATAAAAATATCACATGACCTAACCACTCAGGTGAACACTTTAAAAAAAAAAAAAAATGTGTAAAAAAAAAAAAAAAAAAAGCTATTTATGCCACATTATATCACAAAGATGGCAACAGCAAGTTATCAAAAAGGCGTATGCCCCCAAAATAGTACCAATCAGACCGTCACCTCATCCTGCAAAAAATTAGACCCTACCTAAGAGAATCGGTCAAAAAATAAAAAAGCTATGGCTCTCAGACTATGGAGACACTAAAAAAAACTAAAAATCATTATTTTGGTTTCAAAAATGATATTATTATGTAAAACTTAAATAAATAGGAAAAAGTTGACATATTAGGTATTGCCACGTGCGTAACGATCTGCTTTTTTAAAACAGTCACATGACCTAATCCCTCAGGTAAACGCTGTGAAAATTTAAGAATAAAAACTGCGCCAAAACATAAATTTTTTGGTTACCTTGCCTCACAAAAAACATAATATAGAGCAATTAAAAATCATATGTACCCCAAAATAGTACGAAACAAACTGGCACCTTATCCCATAGTTTCCAAAGTGTGGTCACTTTTTTGAGTTTCTACTGTTGGGGTGCATCAGGGGGGCTTCAAATGGGACATGGCATCTAAAAACCAGTTCAGCTAAATTTGCCTTCCAAAAACCATATGGCATTCCTTTCTTACTGTGCCCTGCCGTGTGCCCGTACAGCAGTTTACGATCACGTGTGGGGTGTTTCTGTAAACCGCAGAATCAGGGTAATAAATAGTGAGTTTTATTTGGTTGTTAACCCTTGATTTGCTACTGGAAAAAATTGATTAAAATGTAAAATCTGCCAAAAAAGTGAAATTCTGAAATTTCATCTCCATTTTCCATGAATTCTTGTGGAACACCTAAAGGGTTAACACAGTTAGTAAAATCCGTTTTGTATACCTTGAGGGGTGTAGTTTTTAAAATGGTGTCATTTTTGGGTGTTTTCTATTATGTAAGCCTCGCAAAGTGACTTCAGACCTGAACTGGTCCTTAAAAAGTGGGTTTTGGATATTTTCCGAAAAAATTTCATGATTTGCTTCCAAACTTCTAAGCCTTCTAACGTCCCCAAATAATAAAATGTCATATCCAAAATGATCCAAACATGAAGTAGACATATGGGGAATGTAAATTAATTACTATTTTTGGAGGTATTACTATCTATTATAAAAGTAGATAAATTGAAATTTGGGAATTTGCTAATTTTTCCCAATTTTTGTGAAAATTTGGTATTTTTTGGGGAATAAAAATTATTAATTTTTTTACTCCTTTTTACCACTGTCATGAAGTACTATATGTTAATGAGAAAATAATCTCAGAATGGCCTGTATAAGTAAAAGCTTTTTAAAGTTATCACCATATAAAGTGACACATGTCAGATTTGCAAAAAATTGCCTGTGCAGGAAGGTGAAAACAGGCCCGGGGTTGAAGGGGTTAATGTGTGCAAGTACAAAAATGCCATAGTACAAAAAAATACCCCTTATATTGTGCACCATAACAAAAAATACTAAATTATATTACAGTACTAAATTAAAATATGCTAAATTATACTAAATTATAATATAAGCCAGTACAAAAAATACCCCCTTTTATTGCGTGCCAGTACAAAAAATAGATCAGGCCTTCATATCAGACCCCACCATATTAGACCTCAAATCAGACTCCTATTAAACCTCCATGTCAGACCTCATATTAGATCCCCATTACACCACCATGTTAGAACTCCCTATTTTAGACCTCCATGTCAGACCTCGGTTCAGACCTTAAAATAAATAACGTACCTCTCCTGCTCCCCTACTACTTTCCAGATCTTTTCTGGGCTGCACTGTCATCTGAATTTATGCAGCACCAGGTCATAGTGCGCGCTCTACGTCCTTACGCTGTACACAGTCAGTACAGTGTGGCCCAGAGTATACCAGGGGGGAGTACAGCTCTTCACTCAATGCTCCTCCGCTTCCTGCATACTAGTGAGTGCTTCCATAATAGAAGCGCTCACTAGTAACTAGTATTCGCTTTATAAGATCGCTTTAACAGATCGCTTTAACAGATCTCAAAATGGATTTGTGCCATTTAATGGTTGCATTCAATCTAAACTGAAAAAAAGGTCCGGTATGAAAGTCATTGTAAGTCAATGGGCGTCAGATCCATTTATTTAGCTAACAAAAAACCTGTTTCGCAAACCAGACACAAAACCACAGCTCGCAGCGGTTTTGTGTCCTGTCAAAAAACGCAACAAAATGGAACTAAATGCATCAGTTTTGTCCCCAGGGCCGGCCTTTGGGGTGTGCGGGCTGTGCGGCCGCACAGGGCGCCATAGCAACAGGGGCGCCGGTCGGCCGACAGCCCGCCGCAAACTAAGTCTATCTACTTACTACTATTTTGTTGCGGCCGTCGCCCGCTGGCCGGCTAACAGCACGGAGTCACGGACTTTAGAAAAAGACTGAGTGAGGAGGGGGCGGGGCCCGCTGCAGCTCTGCTGCCTGGCCTGCCTGTCTCTTTAACAGAGCAGACCAGTGGCTTATGGAGCGCGACGCAGCTGCCGCACAGGCACGTCTTCGCTTTTGACGTTGTCACTGAGCTCCGCCCCCAGGGCCCCAGTCACAGTCAGAGAGAAGGAGGAGGCGGAGTGAAACCAAGCGCCAGCCAGCAGCCACAACAGACACAGCTCAAGCAACTAAGTAAGTTCCACCATAAGTCAGAACTTACAGGTATTTGGTAGTACAATTTTGCACAAAGATAACAACTGGATGGATCCCATCTGCCACTGGCCCATGATGGAGTGGGAGAAATGTGCCATGGGGGGGGGGCTCTTAGGGGACAGGGGGACAGTGTGTGCTTTTCTGCTACTACATCAACCCCCCCCCCCCCCCAGGGATTTTGGGGGCCATTAAGGA
Source organism: Bufo gargarizans (assembly GCF_014858855.1). Lineage (NCBI taxonomy): Eukaryota > Metazoa > Chordata > Amphibia > Anura > Bufonidae > Bufo > Bufo gargarizans. The sequence continues at coordinate 52,499,037 of NC_058087.1, read as the reverse complement.
TTGGACTTTAACTCCTTGCTGCTGATGTTGAGTGTGCCAGTGCCACCAATCATATTCCCCTCCCCCCAGCACATCAGTTACCTTTAGGAGGGGGGGGGGGGGATATGATTGGTTACTATGTGCACACTCCGCATCATCCAACCCTTAATGCCCCCCAAAATGCCCGTGGGGGGGGGGTCGTATGACAGGCAGGAGGGGCAATGCGTATGCGGGCCCTTGTCCTGCATTCGCTCGGCCGTGCTCGCATACATATCGTGCCCTGTGTCCACTGTCCTGTGCCCACTCTGCTAAAGCCTGGCATAGCCCAGCTATGCCCTGCTTTGCCAAAGCAGACAGGCAGGAGCCGTGTGGTGATCATATTTATTGTATGTATGTGCGTGTGTCCGTCCCTGTGTGTGTGTGTGAGAGACTGTCTCCGTCCCTGTGTGTGTGTGTGTGTGTGACTGTCCGTCCCTGTGTGTGTGTCCGTCTCTGTGTGTGTGTGACTGTCCTTCCCTGTGTGTGTATGTCCGTCTGTGTGTGTGTGTGACTGTCCTTCCCTGTGTGTGTGTGTCCGTCCCTGTGTGTGTGTGAGAGACTGTCTCCGTCCCTGTGTGTGTGTGTGTCCGTCTGTGTGTGTGTCCGTCTGTGTGTGTGACTGTCCTTCTCTGTGTGTGTGTGTGTCCGTCCCTGTGTGTGTGTGTGAGAGACTGTCTCCGTCCCTGTGTGTGTGTGACTGTCCGTCCCTGTGTGTGTGTCCGTCTCTGTGTGTGTGTGTCCGTCTGTGTGTGTGTGTGTGTCCGTCTGTGTGTGTGTGACTGTCCTTCCCTGTGTGTGTGTGTGTCCATCTCTGTGTGTGTGACTGTCCGTCCCTGTGTGTGTGTGTCCGTCTGTGTGTGTGTGTGTGTGTGTGACTGTCCGTCCCTGTGTGTGTGTCCGTCCCTGTGTGTGTGTGTGTGTCCGTCCCTGTGTGTGTGTGTGTGTCCGTCCCTGTGTGTGTGTGTCCGTCCGTATGTGTGTGTGTGTTCGTCCCTTGTGTGTGTGTGTCTCTCCCTGTGTGTCACCATCACCATGCCCACAGTGTTTCTATGTCTTGACGCAGCTGCTTCAGAACGTTCTGTGCAAGAGAAGAAGAAGAAGATGGAAGAGGAGGCAGCGCCAGCATGAAGTCCGTGCGATAGACACAGGGAGGCACACTAAGGACGAAGGTAACACTTCCACATTATCTACACTAGTGTTATCTGTGGTTTTACATAGGACTGCAGGTAACACTACTACATTATCAGCACTAGTGTTATCTGTGGTTTTACATAGGACTGCAGGTAACACTACCACATTATCAGCACTAGTGTTATCTGTGGTTTTACATAGGACCGAAGGTAACAACACTACTACATTTTCGGAAATCAGAGAGCCATCATTGTGTTATCCGTATTCAGAGAGCTATGTGTTATTTGTGGTGTCACATAGGACTGCAGGTGACATCTACTATATTATCTGTAGACTGTACTCAGAGATTTTTTTCCTCTTTGTGTATGTTTATGTGACCATGGGTAAGGGGCACCACAAGGTTAGTTCGCACAGGGCGCCTGAACACCTAAGGCCGGCCCTGTTTGTCCCCATTGACAGATCTCAAAACTAGGAAGCCACAACCCAAGTGTGAAACAGGCCTTATAAAGCAAAATATACGATAAATGGTGGCACGCCATCGGCAACAGTGGCCCTGTGGGCACCCTGGCTTAGGGACCCTGTTGCAATTGCGACCGCTGCGATCCCTATATCTATGCCACTGCACCCACCCAATATGGTCCCTGCTCAACTCCTGAGCGGTTGCCATCTTTAAAGACCAGACATCCATCCTACATACTGTATGCATATGGTGGATTTTGGGAATGGGTTAAAAAAAAAATAAGACCTTTTCATAGTTCATTTATATTCTTTTCAAATTCCAACTTTATACTTTGTATCATTCTGATAATGTTACTGTTATTTTCTGCCATTTAGTGAGACTCTAAACAAGCTTGAATCTTAAAATGTGATAAAAGGCTAGCGGCATTGAAGTCAGATTGAGGCAAACTAGGCATAAAATCCATTTTATTTTGGAAGCCTGAACGTTGCAGCGGGTTTCGCTGCCTGGGCTACAATAGGAGTGGCCTAGTTCCAGACCTGAGCATTGACCGTTCCCAAGAGTGCAATGCTTTTGTGGAAATAAACACAGCAAAGAGGACTTTTCGCAACATGTGGTAATGGAGCTAAGTGAAAGGTTTTCAACAGGGGCTAAGCTGCCTGTTTACACACAAACCTTATTCATTCCCATCTCTGACGTTTGACCTGAGAGAAAACAGTTGTCCACTTTTGTCCGTATTGTTTATCAGCATACAGAGTAAAGCTAAAAGATGTTTTATCTGTTCATTATGCTACTATAGATAATCTGTGACCTGCAAACTTCCATCATCAGTGATGAATAAGAATGTAGTGTGAGATTCCAGTATTCAGACCATGACTCACCAAGGTCATGTATCTAAATATAGGAAACCAATTTTTTTGACATGCACCACTGAAAATGAAGTTTTCCCACCACAAGCCTTTGGTGGTTAAGGCAACATTAACATAGGGTCTGAACTTTTGTGGAGAAACAGATCTCAGTATCTGTATGAGAGGGAGCACCAGTACCCTGTGCTTTGGTGCTGGCAGCTGCTGGGCCCAGGAATAGCTCGGAGCTAGTGGGCAGAGAGGGGGGTCCTGTGACCGCTGACTTATTAAGGAGCGCTGTTGTGGGCTCCTAAGGCAATGACACAGTACTGCTGATGAGGATTCATCTCGCAGGGACAATGCATGGAATATTTTCCACTTCCCTTTAAATGCTTCCTTATTTGAGCATCTGCTAAAATGCTAGAGTGCCCTGGTTGGTAATGTATCCGCACACTGGGGAAGGTAAACCTAGGTGAAATGAGGAAAGTGTGACCTTGTTAAACCATAGTAAACAAGCATGATACCAGCAAAGCTGCACGCCATTGAATTAAAATAACCTAGAATCAGAGGGCTCTGTGCAAATCCGGGTATAAAGAGTTTCCACAAGCAAAGCTGTAGTGACTTGTTAAGTGGTATTAAAGTGACACCATCATAGGATGGGAATTATTAACATGGGTATCTATACGACGTGTATAATGGGTTACCAAGTACTTAAAGGGCTTCTGTCACCCCACTAAACCTTTTTTTTTTTGCTTACTTATAATCCCTGCACTGCGATTTATGCCTACATGATCTAATTAATCATTTTGGTCCTGTAGATTTTGTTAAAAACATGCTTTTAAAATATGCAAATTACCTTGCTACCAGCAAGTAGGGCGGCTACTTGCTGGTAGCAGCCGCATCCTCCGATCCTAATGACGCCCCCTCCGCATTGTGATTGACAGGGCCAGGGAACGGAATCGTTCTCTGCTGGCCCTGCCTGTTTGCATTCAAAATCTGGCCCCTGCGCCGCGGCCGTACCTGTCTTCAATCGGCGCAGGCGCACTGAGAGGCGGGTGCTCGCTCGGCCGCTCCATCCTCAATGCGCCTGCGCCGATGACGTCACATCTACACCCGGCGCAGGCGCATTGAAGATGGAGCGGCTGCCTCTCAGTGCGCCTGCCCCGATTGAAGACAGGTACGGACGCGGCGCAGTCGCCAGATTTTGAATGCAAACAGGCAGGGCCAGCAGAGAACGATTCCGTTCCCTGGCCCTGTCAATCACAAGGCGGAGGGGGCGTCTTTAGGATCGGAGGATGCGGCTGCTACCAGCAAGTAGCCGCCCTACTTGCAAGTAGGAAGGTAATTTGCATATTTTAAAAGCTTGTTTTTAACTAAATCTACAGGACCAAAATGATTAATTAGATCATGTAGCCATAAATCGCAGTGCAGGGATTATAAGTAAGCAAAAAAAAAAAAAAAGGTTTAGTGGGGTGACAGAAGCCCTTTAAAACCCATACATTGTGTGTGTGTGTGTGTATAGACCCACAACATATTTTTCGGATTATAAGACCCACATAGGATTTAGAGGAGGAAAATAAGAAAAAATAAATTTTTCATCAGCCCTCAGAGCATACCCTCATTCTTCATCAGACCTCAGATTAGACCCTCATCAGACCCCCATTCTTCAGCAGAACATATATCAGACCCTCAACCTCCATCACCCTCAGTCTGACCCCTCAACCTCCATCAGCCTCAGATCAGACCCTCCAGCAGCCTCCCATCAGACTCCCCCAGCCTATGATCAGACCCACCCAGCCTCCATTAACCTGGGATCATACCCCCCCCAGCCCCAATCAGCCTCAGATGGAACCCCACAGCCCCCATAAGAACCCCTTCAGACTCAGATCAGACCACCCCAGCCCCACTCTGCCTCAGATTGGACCCCTCCATCCCCCATCAGCCTCAGATCAGACCCCTCCATCAGCCTCAGATCAGCCACCATCACACCCCCAGCCCCCATCAGACCTCAGATCAGACATTTAAAAAAAATACAAAAATAAACTTACCTCGCTTGCTCCGGATGGCACCGCATATCCAGGACTCACTGCTCCATTGCTTATTACGGGTCCCGCCGCGCACAGCATCAGGTCATAGTGTGTGCCTACATGCGCAGTGGGACCCGGAAGAGGATAATGGTCAGTGAGTAAAGCCAGCGCAGAGCTTCCCTCACCTCCCCGTGCCTCCTGCATGCTAATGACCACTTCCATAATGGAAATGTGAAGCAGTCCTTACCAGATCCCGACACTGGGTTCTGGCTCCTTTTCTCCACACACTCCCTGCATCAACATCCAATTTCATGCGGGTCCCATGCATCACTTGACCCAGGGACATATAACCACTGCATCGGCCATGTGACCTCTGTAAAACCCAGTGTTGATGCAGGCAGAGCAGAGGCTGACGCAGGGGAGCAAAGTAGCTGGAACCCAGTTCCGGGAATCGGGTAAGTATAATTCCCTGTATAGGTCCAGCCACATTGGAGGGTCTGCCCAAAAGGCCACCAGAGGTGAACAAGCCCTTTAAGGCTACTGAAGTAATCAGGCAGCTGAATCCCAGATGACCAGCAGTCAGATACTTCCTGGAGAAAAGACAGAAGTAGTTTTCATCTCTTCTGTGATCTCTCTTAAACATTATTTTGTAGACCCGCAGCTTTTTTTAGGGTCATGTCACATGGAAGTATTTACTACACAGATAATGGAAAACAGTGCTCTCCATCACATTAGATCAGATATGTTTTGGAGTAGTGCATACAACCCCAGGCAAACAAATATGGAATCACCATACTTAGAAGATGTTCCTCCAATGTATTCAGGCCCCATTCGCATCACATTTTCAGTGCCATTTGACATACAGTATGTGCCAGAACACCTCCTAGTGTATATCTCAATGGAAGGCTATGATGTATACCACTTGTATAGGCATCCAGCGGGATATGTCAGCCATATACTGTAGTTTGTTACTATATAGTGTACCATTTTTTGAATACCATGCACTACAAGCTATTCTGTTGGCCCATTTTGGGTGAATGGAACCCTAGGGGTAAGCTTATCATTACACAGGAGCTTTTTGTGATGTACACACTAACTGCATGAAGTAAACATGGGCTTTGTTCATGGTAAACTCACAAATCACAGATATGACACAAATCATTATTAGCTGAAGACTTTGGCTCTGTGAAGCATATCTCTAACAAATCTTTCAATATTTACAGTCAGGTCTAAAAAAAATGTATTTTTTTTTCAATGTAACATTAGATAATGTGCTTTATATATGTGAGGGGGGGGGAGAAAATATACTTTTGGAATTTTTTAATAAAATTTAATAAAAAATGATTTTTATTTAGAGTTATAGAGAAAAAGAGATACATTTTAGACCTGAATGTATATATTGAAAAAGGAACAATCTGCACTAAAACATTTAATAAACCTACAGATGCTAACAGTTTAATTTCCAAAGAAAGTTGCCACTTGCCCCAGTGGTTAGATAATATATAGTCAATTTTTGTGCATTAAAAGGAACTGTACAAAAATAGAAGAATATAAAATAGAAGCAGAACACATGCAGGAGAGATTCGAATCAAAAGGGTATGATAAAGAATTATTAATAAAACAGAAATAGAGCAACTAGATAGACAAACCCTTTTGGAAGATTCAGGAAACAATGAGGTGAAAAAAAGATAGATCAGGAAAGAGGAAGAAATCCCACCGATTATTATGCCATATAACGGTCAGACAAAATATTTTAAGAAATTAGTGAATAAACACTGGGGTATTTTTAAAGAAGACAAGATTATTGGCGACCATGTTCCAGATATCCCTAAATTTATATATAGAAAGGCAAAAAACATAGGGACCATGGTGGCTTCCACAAAAGGATGCATGGCAGTAACCAATAGAGAAATGAAAAATGATAATGAAAATTCACCAAAAGGTTTTTTTCCATGTAGAAAATGCATAGGGTGCAAAAAATCCCAAAAGAATAAAAAAAACAATTCCAGATAGAGAATAAGGGTGGCTCATATGAACATGACATTAGAGAGCACATTTGGGGGTAATATATGCCATCATATGCCCTTGTAAGAAGATCTATATCGGGCGAACAAAAACATAACTAAAAAAGAGACTGGCAGAACATGTTTACAACATCCAGAGAAAATATGAGGGACATCCATTACCAAGGCATTACAGGGACAAACATGGAGGGAAATTTGAAGGGTCGATATTCTGTGAGGTAGAAATAATAAAGATAAATGAACGGGGGGGGGGGATTTTGTCGAAAGCACATAAAGAGCTGAATTTCAATATGGATACTTTGGCACCAAAGGGCTTAAACTCAGAAATAGAGCTTAGCGTGCATGCTGTACCTGCGCTCCCTGGACTTTGTGTGGCTGTCATTGCCAATAACAGGTAGGAACTAGTGTTAGGGACCACTCATGGAGGCGACCTTGACGTGGTGAGTGGCTTGTTCTGCTTTGGCCAAAATGTACACCAATGCCTTATTCAACATCCAGCATAGAGGCAGGGCAGAGTGCTGGTTGCAGAGTGCTGGTTGCAGAGTGCAATTGCATTTGTGTTTTTACGTTTGTATCTGTATTTCGCCACAGCAATGTGCACCTGCATACAGGGTTGTGTGGGCTGAACCCCCCACAGAAATAGAGCTGCTTGCGTTTAACTGAAAGAAAGAATGAGGAACCAAGTAAAAAAAAAATAGATGGTTGTGAGTTAGATGCGGAACGTGAAGAGTTAAAGGATAACTGTCACATTTAGAGCCAAATTTTTTTTTTTTATATATATATGTAGTTACTAACATGATATTCCAGAATCAGTTACTATTAGACTGACTTACCCCATATTTAATAAGATTCAGCCCTTAGCAACCAGTCTGCATAAAACTGCAATTTCACTATTCAGTTAAGATGGCCGCCACTGCCCTCACCCTGAGGCTAATCCCGCCTGCCCTCACTAGCCAGTAACAGAAGCCTCCCCAAAAGTGTCAGTAACCACAGCCCTCCCCCTTAAAGGGTTAATCTCCTGCAGCACACAGGGGTCCTCTTACCACATGTTGCTTTCATTTATACACTGAGCAGACGGCAGATCTCCCTTCCCTGTTGTGCACTGCTTCAACTCTGCATAATCCAGCTCTGCTGAGTGAGGGGGCGTCTGCCAAGCGCAGGGACAGGGAGAAGTGCACACAGCCCAGGCACTGTTATCAGCTGCTGGGGAGGACCTGGCTTTAATCATTTACTTACAGTCCCTGGATGTGAGCCTGCACGCTTCAGATAGACGGACCATGCCTAGCAACCCTATTTTAAGCACAGGTTCCCTGATGAAGGACAACGCATTGTCTGAAATGCATTGGTTTTTGGCACCTCTAGCTATCCCATCGTATCAGGGGTGAATGGTTTAAATGATGCAGCCTGTAAATATATTGATCACTTCTTGCAGCCATTGATGGAGGGATTACTAAGACACCTAAAGGACACCATGGACATTCTGAGAAAAATGGAGGACATACATCTTGAACCTGACACGCTGATTGCCACGTGTGATGTGGAATCCCTGTATAATTCGATTAAACATCAAGATGGCTTGGAAGCCACGGAATTCTTTTTAAAGACCACGAGTATGGGTAAGGAGAAGTGTAATTTTATTCTAACTCTTCTCAACTATGTTCTTACCCATAACTTCTTCTTGTTTGGGGGGTCCTTCTACCTACAGCTCCAGGGTACCGCAATGGGGGCGGCATGTGCACCCTCATATGCAAATTTGTTCCTGGGGCTGTGGGAGAGGGACATCGTACAGTCCAGTCCCCTGCCAGAGTCCAATAAGGTACAATATTGAGGTAGGTATTGGGGTAGATGATATACTGATCATCTGGCAGGGGACTGAGGAGGAATTTGTGAATTGCATTCGGCTGCTTAACAACAATACTAAAAATATTAAACTTACCTTCAAGGTGGCTCGCACAAATGTTGAATTTCTGGACGTGATCTTCCGGGTGGATGCAACTGGCCATCTGGGTACCAATCTATACCGAAAAGAAACCTCTGTGAATGCACTGTTACATGCAGGCTCGTCACACCCTGGCAACTTGATAAAGAGCATACCGGTGGGGCAGTTTCTGCGAGCCTGCAGGATCTGCTTATCGGAGGAGTTATTCGAGACACAGGCTGAGGATTTGAGAAGAAGATTTGGACAGAGAGGGTATAGTAATCGGTGCATAGAGCAAGCTTATAAGAGAGCACGACTTTCAAAGAGAAGTTATCTATTCCATAAGAAACAAACTCGGCAGGATTCGCAACAGATCAGGTTTATTACAGGATTCAACAGTAAATGGAAAGAGGTAAACACAGTTCTAAATAAATACTGGAATATGTTGATATCTGATACCCAGCTACAAGAGGTGATACCCCCATATGCTTCAACAACCTTCCGTAGGTCAAAATACCTGCGTGGTCAATTGGTCCGCAGCCATTATGCCCGTAAGGAAGTGAGATTGTTTGGTAACAAAGGGCCACCATGGGGGAGTAAAGAATGTGGGAAGTGCGTTGCCTGTGCTAATATGGACAGAGCAACCCACTTCCACAATTCGGCAGGGGATAAAGTGTTCAAGATCACACATACAATTACGTGTACAACCATTGGGGTCAGTGGGCAATCTGACCTTGTGACCTCATTTACGTGGGATTAACGTCTCGGCAGCTGAGAAGAAGGGTTAGGGAACACGTACTTTCCATTGAGGCAGCAAAAGAAGAGCAAGACATCACACAACTCAAGACCTTACCTAGACATTTTAAAGAGAAACATGATTCAGATGGTACCTTACTCAGGATTAGGGGTGTCGATCGAGTGCTTATCTCCCCAAGAGGAGAAGATTGGACGAAAACATTAGCTCAAAAAGAAACCAAATGGATTTTTCTGTTAAACACAGTTACACCTCTCGGTTCAGATCAGTAGGCTTCCTGTGTGCCATCTCCTCTGGGTCTGGGTCTAATGCCCAGGACTTTGTTTTTAACTGCTATTTTAATGTTTTCATATAATTTATTTTAACAGGTCTTCTCTTGATATATTTGGTGTTGTATCCTGTATATACTCATGATGTTTTATATGCTGCAGAAAGAGAGATGAGTGTCTGATGCCTGTCACAACTGATGTTTCGCCTTTCATCTGAGACTTCTGGAATTACAAGGATCCTGTGGGGTGGGGGGGGGGGGGGGTTATTGGTTATGTATTTTTACAAGGACAGTTGATATGTCACACATTGTGTATAATATCATGTATATATGTTGTAACACTGAGGTCTGCTCACTTATGGATTTATTCACAGTTATCTGGCTAGGCATAATTCAAATATGTACACATATCTGGTTATGTAGAAGTTTCCACTCTGATCTGGCACACTTCTTGTACTGATAAGAGTTTTTGAGTTGGTTCATTACTATATAATTCTTTCATTTTCCGTGTCTTCACTTTGCACTGCATGAGCACTGAGCACTTGCACTTTAATCATGGGTCTCGTCCCATTACTGTATAACAATATTGCTTATATTAAGTATAATTCATTTATGAACTATACTGGTTGATCACTTTTTAGGTCAGGACTGTGGGTATTGCTAGCAATGTGAGCGCATATAGATATATGTATACATGGTATTTTAATCAGGCTGAATGTGTGTGCATGTCTGGGAATATTTAATGATGTATTGAATGTATGTACAGGGAGTGCAGAATTATTAGGCAAATGAGTATTTTGACCACATCATCCTCTTTATGCATGTTGTCTTACTCCAAGCTGTATAGGCTCGAAAGCCTACTACCAATTAAGCATATTAGGTGATGTGCATCTCTGTAATGAGAAGGGGTGTGGTCTAATGACATCAACACCCTATATCAGGTGTGCATAATTATTAGGCAACTTCCTTTCCTTTGGCAAAATGGGTCAAAAGAAGGACTTGACAGGCTCAGAAAAGTCAAAAATAGTGAGATATCTTGCAGAGGGATGCAGCACTCTTAAAATTGCAAAGCTTCTGAAGCGTGATCATCGAACAATCAAGCGTTTCATTCAAAATAGTCAACAGGGTCGCAAGAAGCGTGTGGAAAAACCAAGGCGCAAAATAACTGCCCATGAACTGAGAAAAGTCAAGCGTGCAGCTGCCAAGATGCCACTTGCCACCAGTTTGGCCATATTTCAGAGCTGCAACATCACTGGAGTGCCCAAAAACACAAGGTGTGCAATACTCAGAGACATGGCCAAGGTAAAGAAGGCTGAAAGACGACCACCACTGAACAAAACACACAAGCTGAAACGTCAAGACTGGGCCAAGAAATATCTCAAGACTGATTTTTCTAAGGTTTTATGGACTGATGAAATGAGAGTGAGTCTTGATGGGCCAGATGGATGGGCCCGTGGCTGGATTGGTAAAGGGCAGAGAGCTCCAGTCCGACTCAGACACCAGCAAGGTGGAGGTGGAGTACTGGTTTGGGCTGGTATCATCAAAGATGAGCTTATGGGGCCTTTTCGGGTTGAGGATGGAGTCAAGCTCAACTCCCAGTCCTACTGCCAGTTTCTGGAAGACACCTTTTTCAAGCAGTGGTACAGGAAGAAGTCTGCATCCTTCAAGAAAAACATGATTTTCATGCAGGACAATGCTCCATCACACGCGTCCAAGTACTCCACAGCGTGGCTGGCAAGAAAGGGTATAAAAGAAGAAAATCTAATGACATGGCCTGATGTTCACCTGATCTGAACCCCATTGAGAACCTGTGGTCCATCATCAAATGTGAGATTTACAAGGAGGGAAAACAGTACACCTCTCTGAACAGTGTCTGGGAGGCTGTGGTTGCTGCTGCACGCAATGTTGATGGTGAACAGATCAAAACACTGACAGAATCCATGGATGGCAGGCTTTTGAGTGTCCTTGCAAAGAAAGGTGGCTATATTGGTCACTGATTTGTTTTTGAATGCCAGAAATGTATATTTGTGAATGTTGAGATGTTATATTGGTTTCACTGGTAAAAAGAAATAATTGAAATGGGTATATATTTGTTTTTTGTTAAGTTGCCTAATAATTATGCGCAGTAATAGTCACCTGCACACACAGATATCCCCCTAAAATAGCTCAAACAAAAAACAAACTAAAAACTACTTCCAAAAATATTCAGCTTTGATATTAATGAGTTTTTTGGGTTCATTGAGAACATGGTTGTTGTTCAATAATAAAATTAATCCTCAAAAATACAACTTGCCTAATAATTCTGCACTCCCTGTATTTATGGAGATTTTTGGTTAGTGTCACAGCAGTGGATGTATGGATTAATTCATGGATTTATTGATGAAGTACTATGTACTATTTACTATTTATCAATTGTTGGTATTTCATTGCAGTAATATGGACCTATTATGGTTCAGGTATTAGTTCTTGTCCACCTGCTCCCCTTCCCTCCATCCTTTGTTTTCATAACTGCCCCCTCTTTTGCTCATTCCATTTCTCATTGTGTTATTATTATTCTGATGTCGTAAGTCTGTAGTGCTGAGGTGAGTTGTGTATATGTATAATTTCGCCATTCTATGATTATGGAGCTGACCTCGGGTTTGTGGACGGACGTTATGGCTCAGATCGCATGATAACGGGAAAGTCATACTGTAATATTCGTTGCCATGGCCACACCAGCCGCTAGAGGATTCGTGTAGATGGATCCTGATCATGCTATGAGGGATGGACTTAACTTACGTGTGTGGACGTCTCTAGATTGTGGGGAGGGCGGAGGTGACGTTGCGAAGCTGCTTCCTGATTCTAGTATGGCCGGATGTGACGTACCTGGGCTGACAGAGCAGTAGATGGTATGATGCGGGCGGAGGTGACGTTATGGATCCTACTTCCAGTTTTCAGCATGGGCGTATGTGACGTAGTTGTGACGTAGGATGTGACGTAGAGAGGCATATGGTGTCAGATGATTGGTTGATTCTCTCAGCTGCGGCTCTATTTAAGATGAGTATGTTGGCAGGATAGACACGCCCCTTTGAAAAAGCTGAGCGAAACGCGCGTCAGGATGCACTCACCAAGGCTCCAAGGTTGGTTCCCCATTATTTTTAGATAGGTGTGCCGGTTGTGATTATTTATATGTTGGATATATGTGGCACATCAATATGTTTGATGTTTTGGATATGCTATCCATACACTATGTCCATTAACCTTTACAATTTGGTTGGCATGGTATCACCTGCATGACCACTTAAAGAGGACCTTTCACCAATTATGACACTGTGAACTTAGAATACAGACACGGAGAGTGGCCCCCGGGGATCTCACTGCACTTACTATTATCCCCGGGCGCCGCTCCGTTCTCCTGCTATGCCCTCCGGTATCTCCGGCCACTAAGTTATGCTAGGCGGAGTCTGCCCTTGTTCTCCTGTAGAGCTGGCCAATCGCATTGCAGAGCTCACAGCCTGGGAGAAAAGAACCTCCCAGGCTGTGAGCTCTGCGCTGCGATTGGCCAGCACTAGAGCAGAACAAGGGCAGACTCCGCATAACTTAGTGACTGAAATCTCTGCCTACTATAACTTAGTGGCCGGAGATACCGGAGGGCATAGCGGGAGAACAGAGCGGCGCCCGGGGATAATAGTAAGTGCAGTGAGATCCCCGGGCTCCGTTCTCTATGTCTGTATACTTAGTTCACAGTGTCATAATCGGTGAAAGGTCCTCTTTAAGCGCACGTCCTTCCTTGGCCTGTGGATGAGATATTTCATCTCGGTATAGCAATTCCAGGTCATTAGGAGGTGTGCACTAAGGGGATCTTGTGTAACCTTGGTGGGGCGCTAATTCGTAGCGCCACCACAATACTGCTTTATACTTATTATATTTATTATAAGTGATAACTGATTGTCCTTTATGTGACTATTTAATAAAATATTTTTGTTATTCATGTACATGTGTGTTCTTGTTTATTGGATTTATTGAGTTTGCGCTCACATATGATTTTCTCATTGTTGTTGAGGAGTATTTCGGTTATAACCTCTAGCTATCCGTAGCTCAATAAGTGACGCCACTAGTCGCTCCTTGCGAGCGCAAGCTTCTGAACTTACAAACACAGAGTTTCGCCACCACTGGGGGCGCGCTCCTGTGGAGGAAAGATACCCGATCCACCTAAAAATCCAAAAATCCTGTCATCAAGCTTGCAATAGGAGTTGAAAGTACCACAGAATAAAATCCAATAGCAAGGTAATCTTTTATGTCATATTGGTTTGTATTAGTGGTAAATCTCTGGCGGGTTCACAGGAGAAGGTAGTGTGCAGTACCTGGAATAAGGAGTCAATATTTGTGGCAGAACTGTAAGAAATAGGATAAAGAACGGCCAAACGAAAACCAGCACTCACCCCTAAACAGAAGAAAACAAGGTTACCAGAGCTAAAGAGAAGCAATCATGGAGTGTGGATGGTTGGATGAAATTCATATTCAGTGATGAATCATGGATCTGCATTGGACAAGAAGATGATGCTGGAACTTATGTCTGGCGCCATTCTAATAAAATAAAGATGAGTGGCTGAAGAGAACAGATTTCCCTCTTCACTTCTAATATAGGTTTGCATGTCCGGTAAACCATAAGGGGAGATGGCAGTCATTAACTCAACACTCAATGCAAAGGTGTACAGACAAGTTTTGGACATTTTTCTTATTCCATCAATAGAAAATAGGTTGAAGTGATGATTTTTCAGAGAAAAGAGTGTTAACCTCTTCCTGACACCTTGATTTTCCATGTTTGTGTTTTTTATTTTTCCACTCCCTGTTTTCTTAGAGCCTTAAAGGGGTTTTCTGCTTTTCCTATATTGATGACCTGTCCTCAGGATAGGTCATCAATATTAGATAGGTGGGGGCCCGACTGCTGGCACCTGGGCAGTCAGCTGTATGAAGCTATGCTCTCCTCACTTTTTTCCTGCTTGCCGCCCACATCGCAGCAGCGAACAGTGTAATTACAACTCCTCCCATTCACTTCAACTGGAAGCCTCCCTTCTTTACATCTATGAGTTGTGTGAGGGCTAATTTTTTAAAATTTTTATTAATACCATTTTAGGGTGTGTGTGATTTTTTTATATTTTTTATTACCGAAAAAATGGCAAATCGGCCATTTAGATTTTTTATTTTTCTCATTACAGTGTTCACTGTATGTGATATACAAATTTGATATTTTAATAGTGCAGACGTTTTTGGACACGGCAGCACCTATGATGTATATTTTTGCATTGCTTAGTTTCAAAATAAGGAAAGTAGAGTGATTTGATATTTTTTTTTATCTTTTTAGATTTTTTTGACCCTTGTTTTAAGTCCCCCTTGCAGCCTATGGGAAAACTGCTATGTTATTATCTGTAGAAACATAGCTATGGCAGGCTTCAGATCCTAGCTATGGCAGGCTTCAGATCCTTCAGAGGGTCTAAGGCTGCCAAAGCAACCAAACAATCTTTTGTCATGTGGAGGTGCCAAAACAGCAGGGCTCCCAGGTAAAGGCCTCTCAGATCACAACTGTCCATGGCATGTGAGGATTTAAATGTCTGTGATCAGCGTTATTGTGTCACGCCACGGTTATGGCCGTGACTCCTTGGGAGCCGCATACTGTTGCCCGCGGTTTGGGTTGTTGTTTCAACCGCAGCTCGAGGCATGATGTTGTTTGCCTCAAGTGCGGTTTCCGCGGACAACAGGTATGTGTGCAGTTCCCTTGGAGTTTGTGTGCGTGTATGTATGCACTGTTGTTTGTCTGTGTGCACTCTGTGTATTGTGTGGTGTGCACTGACATCTTTCCTGCACTGTGGTTGTCCGTGGCAACGTTTGGTGATGTGTACATGTGGTGGCAGTGTCCCGGCCTTTGGGCTGACTCCCAGGACACGGTTGCCACCCATGTTGTTGCCAGCGGCAACAGCCACAGTGTGTTCTAGTGTTGGACACTTTCTCTTTATGTTGGTGTTTCCCTTCCTTGGTGCTGGAAGGGTTAACTCCCTTCCCAGTGTGTGTGAGTCACTGGGTGTGTCTGACCGTTGGGTGTGGCCTCTTAGGCCTATAAAGCCTCTCACTTTGGCATGGCTCAGTAGGTTGCTTCAGTCATGCTTTGCTGTAGCAGCCTCCTGTGATTTCCATCTTCTTGTAAGGGCCACCCTTCCGGTCATAAGTTCTATTACCGTGATGTGTTGTTGATGTCCTATGTCTTTGCTTTTTAGTGCGGCTATGGATGTCCTGGTTCCTGAGTGTTCGTACGTGTGTGCTGTTTCTCTTATGTTGTGTGGACAGCGTTTTCTGAGCACGGGTTCCAGTCAGCAAGGCTGAGAATAATAAAAAAGTTAACTCACCTTCTCCTCTTGTTCGCGTAGATGCCGGTCTGTTCTTTAGCTGTGGGCTGAATGACCTGAGGTGATGTCAGATCACATGCTCCAATCACATGGTCCATCACCATGGTGATGGAGCATGTGATCTGACGTCACCACAGGTCCTTTAGCCACAGCTAAAGAACAGACCGGCATCTAGGCGAACAAGAGGAGAAGGTGAGTTAACTTTTTTATTATTTTTAACCCTTCCAGCACTATTATACTAAGCATTCTGTATTCAGAATGCTATTATTTTCCCTTATAACCATGTTATAAGGGGAAATAATACAGTGAATAGACTGTCACCTAGAACCCATGCGTGAAAATCGCACCGCATCCGCACTTGCTTGCGGATGCATGCGATTTTCACGCAACCCCATTCATTTCTATAGGGCCTGCGTTACGTGAAAAACGCACAAAGAGGAGCATGCTGCGATTTTCACGCAACGCACAAGTGATGCGTGAAAATCACCGCTCGTGTGCACAGTCCCATAGAAATGAATGGGTCAGGATTCAGTGCGGGTGCAGTGCGTTCACCGCACGCATCGCACCCGCACAGAAAACTCGCCCATGTGAAAGGGGCCTTACAGTGGATATAAAAAGTCTACACACCCCTGTTAAAATAGATAAATCATTTCAGAACTTTTTCCACCTTTAATGTGACCTATAAACTGTACCACTCAATTGAAAAACAAACTGAAATCTTTCAGGCAGAGGGAAGAAAAAAGATATAAAAATAAAATAATATGGTTGCATAAGTGTGCACACCCTTAAACTAATACTTTTTTTAAGCACCTTTTGATTTTATTACAGCGCTCAGTCTTTTTGGGTATGAGTCTATCAGCATGGCACATTTTGACTTGGCAAGATTTGCCCACTCTTCTTTGCAAAAACACTCCAAATCAGTCAGATTGCGAGGGCATCTCCTGTGCACAGCCCTCTTCAGATCACCCCACAGATTTCAATCGTATTCAGGTCTGGGCTCTGGCTGGGCCATTCCAAAACTGTAATCTTCTCATCAATTTTGGAGGGACGTCCAGTTCTTGGTAATGTCACTGTTGTGCCATATTTTCTCCACTTGATGATGACTGTCTTCACTGTGTTCCATGGTATATCTAATGCCCTGGAAATTCTTTTGTCCCCTTCTCCTGACTGATACCTTTTAACAATGAGATCCCTCTGATGCTTTGGAAGCTCTCTGTGGACCATGGCTTTTGCTGTGGGATGCGACTAAGAAAGTTTCAGCAAAGACCAACTAAAGCAGCTGAACTTTATTTGGGGTTAATCAGATGCACTTTAAATGATGGCAGGTGTATGCTGACTCTTATTTAACATGATTTTGAATGTGTTTGCTTAATTCTGAACACAACTACATCCCCACACTTATGCAACCACATTATTTTCGTTTTCTTCACTCCACCTAAAAGATTTCAGTTTGTTTTTCAATTGAGTGGTACAGTTTATAGGTCACATTAAAGGTGGAAAAAGTTCTGAAATGATTTATCTTTGTCTCATTTTTTTACATCATAGAAGCTTGACATTTTACCAGGGGTGTGTAGACTTTTTATATCCACTGTACCTGCTTCATGCCGCCCTGGCCCCCTCTGCCTCCATCTTCTGGTTCCTGCACTTTTACACCTCCCAGTGCATGGCCATGGTCACATACACCGCTCCAGTCAATGACTGGCTTCAGCAGTGGCACAACTCCTTGTGGCCACATCTCTGCTGAAGCCAGTGTTTGGCTGGAGAGGTGCATGTGACCTAGCCATGCACTGCCAAGTAAAAACAACTCTTCGGTTTCAGGGGCCATGCTGCAAGAACTTGTTATAAATTCATTTTTACTGGGAAATCCCTTTAAGCCCCTATTATACTGCAAGATATTCAGGTCAATTACTGGGAACAAGTGTTCATAAGAAAGCTCATTCCTGATATCTGCCCGCTATAATCGTGCCACACATCTCTCTGTGTAATCAGAGATGTGCTACTGATAATCAATATAACTAAATGAAGGAGGAATAACTGTGATAGCGATCATTTCTCCCCAGTCACTTTACATTGGCCTGTGTAATAGGCTGATGCAAATAAGCGCCAATCAACATTTTTTTTAATTTGCGGCCCCTTGAAATAGAGCGATGTGACAATGCAGCCCTCAGACCGAAAAAGGTTGTGCACCCCTGATCTAAGGTTTTTGCACTTATTTCCGACATGTTCATCACAGGGGATGGGGCTTAGAAGAAAGTGGGTAGAGGGACAGGGCCTAAGTGTCTGCCACTGCACCACATTTATCATCCAGCCTGAGCCCCTGTAATAAATCTAGTGCAGATCTAAGCTTATACCATCTACAAGACTAGTAAATGGGAGCCAATGTTTTCTCTGAAATAAAACATACTGGGGGAGATTTATCAAACTGGTGTAAAGTAGAACTGGCTTAGTTGCCCATAGCAACCAATCAGATCCACCTTTCATTTTCCATGGAGCTGTGAAAAATGAAAGATGGAATCTGATTGGTTGCTATGGGCAACTAAGCCAGTGCTACTTTACACCAGTTTGATAAATCTCCCCCACTATGTAACCAGGGAGCCTGTTAATATGTTATGCTGCTTGTGATTCAGGCAGAATAAAGGTTCTCTCAGGTTCCCTTTAAATTCTTAATATTTCTGCCTATTCACATTCTATTTAAATGCCTCTTTTAATGGCAGATCAAAGGTCAAAGTGCAAACTGTGTTTAGTCTTGGAATCCATAATACAGCAAGAACACTTCTACTTTTTATGTTGCTATGGAGACTATGACCTTGTGTGAGTCCAGGGGTTAATGCTGGGAGGTAAGTCTCCAGTTGTGCAGGTACAATGTGTAGCGTATGAACTCCTCTCTCCCCATTGTCGGGACAAGTGAGCTCACATAATTTATCATAATGTCAGCTAAGAACCTCATATTTAATGGAAGTAGAGTAAATATAGTAGTTATGTCACTTAACATAATAAAAATATTACATGATTGCGTAGATCTTTGCACTCGCAGGGTGCTGCAACATCTTTTTGCTTTTGCATTTTTGCATTGCAGTTTTTTATTTGCACCTACTGATTTACTTCAACTATCATGAGCACTTTTTTTGGCCTAGGCCCAAGAAAAAGGGGTAAGATTCCTGTTGTATATCTGCACAGATACACTGCGTAGTGTAGGAGCCTCATCAGAGAAAGGGTCGCCTTGTCGTGGCAGAGGGGCTCTGACAAAGAACCTAATATTTATAGTATAGTAATGCAATTTAAAACAATACAAATATGAGATGCTTCTGCAGGGTGCTGCTTCATCTTTGCATTTATTTGCTGATGCGGGACATATCGGATCTGACTCCTCCCACTCCCGGTGCTCCATTATATGCAGAAAGGATGCTACCTACAGCTCATGCTGTCCTAGGCCGTGAGGCTTAAAGGGAACCTGTCACCTCCAAAAACCACCCCAAGCCGCCAGCAGCCCCTGACAGTAGACAACAGCGTGTTTCCGACAATAATTTTCTTCCTGAAGGCTGATGCAGCAAAAGCTCAGAAAACTTTCTTTTATCCCCTGCCGACGTGCTTCTCTAGTCATGCTTAAAGTCAAGGGGGCAGCGGCCTTGTGTGTGTATACTGTGGGGGTCATTTATGAAATCAGATATGTCAGTTTTGTGGCGTAAAAAACAGTCACAGGTTAGGGCAACTGCAACATTTTTGCGCCATTTCGTTATCCTCGCCCCTTTTCACAGTGGTCTATGTTCAAGATCTAAAAGTGAGACTAGACCTGGCTTATGGCTTATTTACTATGTGCGACTTTTGCAAAAGTTGCAAGCTATGTCAGGTAACCACCTGGTCTACTTTTACACCTAAAGGTGTACACCACATTATATTCATGCCACATACTGTATATTATTAAGTTACACCAGTTCATAAGTTTGGTGTAGGCACAAAAAGCAAAGCCAGTCTTAAAACTGACATAAAAACAACCTTAAATGATAAATAACCCCTGTATATATAGTACACCACTTACTATACACATGCACATTCACTGCTGAGCTTAAGACGATTGAATTGCTGCACCCAGTGGTGTCTACAGCACTGGGGCCTCCAGGGACCAAGTCCTGGATTTTTTAAACTGTTGTCAAACAGGACAAGAACGTGACTCTTAGGTATTGTTAGGTTAGTTTCACACTAGAATCCAGAGATCCAGGAGGCTGTTCCCTGCCGAAGCTCTCTAGATCCGGCATTGCTGGATGCCACCTGAATGCTAGCAGCAGTTTCAGTCTAGCTAACTCTTGGAATATTTGCTGGGTTGTGTATGGATCTCCGCCAGTACCCTTTATAGTTAATGGAGCTGTCAAACATTCAGGCAGTGTCCAACAATGCCAGCAGGAGAGAGCTCTATCAGAGACCTCAAGCCACTGTTGCTCAACATTAAAGGGGTTTACCGGAGTCAGACAAATTTGGCAGCTTTTTTCCAAGAACAGCACCAGACCTGTTGAAAAAAAAAAAAAGCCATGTTTTCCTAATCCTGGGCAACCCCTTTAAATTGATCTTTGTAGCATGAAAGGAAGCGTTCCTTCTCGGCAATCACTGGCTCGTCCCCAGAGAATTATTGTTTAAACCACACTCTGCTGATGGCAAATGATGATTTAGGTTTCTGCACCGATTCTATTACCCGAATAGGCAACCTTTACACTGGCAAATTATCGCAAATGAGCGGTTGGACGAACGCTCGTTAGCGATATTCTGCCTGAACATTGGGCAGTCTAAAGGAGCCTTTAGCGCTATAAAGACTATTTGATATTTGTAGATTCTGTATTAAGACTATTGGTCCTGTTGGAGGATTCATTTTTGTGTCCATTGCAACATGTCAGCTTTAAATCCATCTGCCATGGGAGATGTGCACTGGTCACCACATTTTAACACTCTTGGTCTGATCTCCATACATACCCCAATGTGGAGAAATCGTCCTTTTATTTGTATGCAAATTAGCCCCTGGATGCAACAAAGGCATTGCTGTTGCACCCACAGGCTCCGCTCATTCTTTTTCCCAGGCACCTCTTTGACTGGCCCTCCGGCCCTGAAATCTCACAGCAACTCTTTTGACACACGTGCAGTACTGTACATGGTTGGAGATCACCGGGCAGATCTCAGAAGTAGATCGAACCAAGAGCGTTAGAATGTGGTAACCAGGGAGTGTCTCCCATGGCAGATGGATTTATATCACAGTATCTGGAGACAGATTACCTCAAGAAGGCCATACACAATAGAGCAAGGATCAGCAACCTCCGGCACTCCAGATATTCTGAAACTACAACTCCCAGAATGCTCCATTCACTTTTAAGTTTTGAGACCAGCCGAGCATGTTTGTATGCTGGGAGTTGTAGTTTCACACCAGCTGGATTGCCGAAGGTTGCTGATCCCTGCAATAGAGTAGTGCTGGATGAACCTACCAGCGATCAAATGTGGACGGGGAAGTCCTAACTAAGATTTTTTCGAAAAAGGATTGGACTGCTGGAGTGCCGGAGCAGTTCATGCTCCGATGCTCTCCTTTGCCTTGCGCTTAATCGTGCAGGGCGAAGGCATTTTTTGGAGCTCCGGTGACGTACCGGGCTCTCCATGGAGCTGCCAGGAAGCCCGGTGACGTCACCGGTACTGATGGGCGGGCTTTAGCGCTTCCCCAGCCAGTAAAATGGCTAGGGCAGTGCTAAAGCCCGCCCATCAGAGCCAGTGACATCACGAACACACTGCCGGGCGGAGGCCTCCGCCCGACAGTCTGTGATTGTAGACAAAAGAGCCCTTGTAAAGGAGAGCATCGGAGCATGAACTGCTCCGATGCTCAAGTCAGGGGGGCTGCCGGGGTGAAATTATGGGTTTGTCCGGGTTCAGCTCTGAACTCGGACAACCCCTTTAAATGAAAGGCAGCTGTGGGCTAATTGGCAGCGCTGCTCTTCACTGCAGCATGGCTGTAACTTGGCTAGGGGAACTTCAGCAAAGCTGCCGAATCAATTTTTTTTAGCTTATCTCTAGTTATTTTATAACTCTTTTTTCTTCTGCTTCCGGCCTTCTTGGTTCCCTTCTGTGGTTTCAAAACCACATCATGATGTTTTAGAACATTGTGAAGATACATTATCTTATATGTTATGACCCAGTTTTGCAAGCAAGGAGAAAAGGAGGACAGTTGAGTTTTAGTTTTGCAACAGCTGGAGCCCACTGTGCATATAGATATCATCTACATCAATGTTGTCAGAAGGTGTATCTGCGCTTTAAGCTTTATAAGCCGAAGCTTATTTATCTAACCAATGAATCCATCTTTTATGTGTCACTAAGGGAAACTACACACCAGTAAAATAGACTGTAACTTAATTATTATGTACAGATAAAATGAGCTGCCCTTATTAAAAGCCATATGGTATCTTATCTTGCATTATGGACGAAACTTCAATATTTGCATGTATAAAATAAACCTGGAGGAAATGAATCGCAATACAGTTTACATAGGATTTCTCATGCATCTTATTTTATGACTGCGTGGTGCACTATGCCAACAAGAAATAAAGAAATGAATTGTCTCTGCTCTTTCATCACAGTACATAGATGAAGCAGATAAAGAAGGCAATGAGATGGCCAACCAGACCTGTGTTTGTTCAAATTTATTGCCAGTGCCACAAAGCTGGTTTGGTTGTCATCCTTGATACAAGTTAGAGATTATAGGGCATTCATTTATCATTGCGCCCACAATATGACTGTGAGCTCAAAGTATGTTGCCCACAAATGAATAGACTAAAGATTATATAATGCCACCAATACTGGATTCAACTATAGACATAGTAGGCAGGGGCCTTTAAAGGGACCCTGTCATGCCGATATTCCACTTTTAGCTATGCACATTACCTTATCATGTTGTCCCCGATGCCTCCTTTCTTCTGTTTTTCCATTTCATGGTTGTTGAGAAAATGAACTTTTTATCTTGCTCCCTCCATATGCTAATGAATGATCCCTTTGAAGTCAAGGAGGCTGAAGTTTGCATCCACCAAGTCACGGTTGCCATGCCCAAATCCTGCTTTCCACCCCATGAATGATGTTTCCCAGACCCTCTTGCGTCTCAACATCTCAGTCACATCCAGGGGTGTAGCTAAAAGGCTCATGGCCCCTGGTGCAAGAGATCAGCTTGGGCCCCCCTTCCCTTTATGCTTCCTGAGGCAAACATTTAAACGACACCCTCTTCCCTCCAGTCAGAGGTGTAACTTTATTACACTTCTTATTTGGCACAAGGGTCTTTGGGCACCCCAAAAATGTTACAAGCAACAATTTCTGTCCAGCCAACAGTCAGCATTTGTGTCAGATCGGAAATGTCGCAGATGTGAACGTACTCTCACTGTGTAGTGTGATTAGTCTAGTGGGTAACTGCTGTCTGGTCACATGAATATAGCCATACAATAACACCATGCCGCCTTCAGACCAAGGCTGGAATGATGAAACGCATGCCAGAGTGGATGCTATGTCACTTGTACCTCATACCATGATGGATTAGTATTGGAGCATCATGGGATGATGGGTCATACCCATTACCTATTTGTTAACCAAATACCATAATAAAAAAAAGACACAACACAAATAATTGTTTGGAAAAAAAATTAACAACTTTTGGCCACTGCCTTTATTAGTTAACCTGTCCAATAACTTCATAACTCAACCACATAATGTTATAAAACCCAATCATAACAATCTTGAGCTCAATTAAACATTTACCGTATTTTTCGCTTTTTGAGACGAACCTGATGATAAGACGCACGGTTTAGAGAAGGAAAAAAATAAAAAAATATTTGGAACCAAAAGGTGTACTAAAGTATGTGCAGTGCATGGGTGTATTCCTATGGATGACGGGGGTTATAGTAAACACTTAGGCCAATTACAGTACAATCCCTGGACAGTGTTTATATGAAATGTGACTATAACCTCCCTCATCCATAGGAATGCACCCATATAGTGCAGTACATGGGTGTATTCCTATGAATGAGTGGCTTAATAGTCTTATTTCATGCATATTTAGGCTCCTGAGCTCCCCTTCACATCCTGGCTGTCACTTACCCAGGAACTTAATGTGTAGACAGTCCAGGAGTCCCAAGGGATAGCACTGCTGCTGGGGGATCGGAGGGTCAGTAACACTTCCTCCCTCCTTCTTGCTCTTATCCTATGGCAGCAGCGAGTGGCTGGACGGGAGACTGATTGTGTAATGACCCAGAGTGGCATTACCACCTCTTTTTTACTCCCACTATCTTGGTTGGTGCATCCTGTGTCATCTCTCATATTTATTGCCATTTCCTTGCAAAACTGATGTTTATATGTAATGTGCCTGGTGCACCAGCGGGTGGCAGCATATCTGAGCAGCGATAGTTTCTCTGGAGAGAGGGAGGAGTTTAGTTAGTCAGTGGCTAGTGCACCGTCCTTAGGGAGAGGTTGTGTGTTGGCTAGCAGAGCACCGCCTGCTCTGCTAGGCCCATAGGCCCTGCCTCAGAAGTCTACATGGTTGCTTGTCCCCTCTTGGGCTTGCATTGACTTCATCCAAGCTAGAGCTTGAGGTACTCCAAAGCCAGGACAAGAAGTTCTTAGGATTAAAATAAGAGACAGACTACGGACAGCTAAACTAAGTTCCAGCAGAAGAGGAAAGTTCCTATGTACTCCAGCTAGCATAGCAGAGCTGAGATTGTTGCAGAGAAGTATTTGCCTGCCAGGTTAAGCCGATACCTGCTGATGACCAAGATACTATTTGGAAACTGTTTGGATTACCGTTTATGCCAAGTAAAGCTGTTTTCAACATTCAGACTACACCATGTCTGGGATCCAAGGATATCTAGGTAGGAACACCGTGACACGTGTACACAACATCTACAGAGATTGTAGGCCACTCTACACCACTCTGGCAATCCTACCCTGGGTACCAACATTACCATCTACAAAGGGGACTCCATGTCCTTGTTGCTTAACTGCAACTGGCATCACGTTTACTTGCTCTATAAGAAGGACATATTTCGTAGAAACCTCCTAAGGGGCAAGGGATCCCCCAGATGCTGGCAGTGGGCCATTATAATTGGTTGAAGCCGATTGGTTGAAGCAGCAGAGCAGCAGTTAGATGGCACTTACCAACATCAGCTTAACATGCAGGGTGGCCCTGGAGAGGAGAGTGAGAATCGCCGCTCTTCTGCCTTGGAGCGGGATCCCGACTGCAGGGGACAAGACATGCAGGCTGGCAGCATACACTTCAATGGCTGCCGCTGCCCTCACTTCTCCAGGAGGGCGCCGCCTCACTTGCTGGTGGTGCGCTCCTGGTTATCAGCCAGCAATGTGCCGCCAGCTTGCCTGCCGCTGAAGAGCAGAGCCAAGCCACTCACAACATGTAGCAAGAAGCGGTGAGATGATCGGTCATGAATGTTAACTTGCCCTCAGAAAAGTCAGCACTGGTGGTGAGCGGTTCTGCCAAATTTTTCAACAGTGGGCCGGGTCCGCCTCTTGATATGTGCGGTGCGGTGCCTGCAATCTCTTCTTACTCCCTGCGCTGCACCCATCCTCACTCAGCCCGCCCGTACTGCAGCCATGTTTCTGGACAGGTTCGCTTTATAAGACGCACTGACTCCTCCCCCCCCCCCCAAAGGGGTGGGCAGGCGGGACAGATGCTCCTCAGCTTCAGGGTAAGGATGTACCGCACTCCGGCCCTCTAACCCTCATATTTATTCATCTGGTCACCCACAGACCACCAATGAAAACGTGTTACTAAGTTTAAAAATCTGCGTAAACTATAAATAACTATTGGACCACACAATACCCAATCAAATACTTGTTACCATGACGGATCAAAACTACCCCAGGCAGTGGCAGACCGATAAGATACTTGTTGCTGATCCAATAAATCTGCCTGGAGATGACCACCGAACTTTTGTCTGGAAAAATTCCCACCAAAAAACTATCAAGGATCAACATGGGATGACCATAATCCCATGTGGACCCCTCTCTAATTTCTGGGATCCTACCATTCAATAACTTGTGTAGCCGATCATTCGTTGTTGTAAATTATATTATTCTAGATTTGTGTACATTTGACAGTTTGGAATTCCCACTTTACACATTATATTTGTACTAGCTGCTGTTTTTGGGTAGGTGTTTGGCAGGAGGAACTGGATAAACTGTTCATGGGATGATGGTGGCATTTAAGAGTTTGTGGGGCATTGTCATATTATCACACTCTCTTTGGGGCTGAGGATCGATTTTTATTGCACTGTATTTTTATGTATATGAATTCATTAAAATGATATCTGGTTTTAGATTCCTGTGCGCATTTTGAAAAAAAATTGTGATAGGTTTTAGCTAGATGTTCGGTATAGTGCAGCAGAGCAACATAATATGTACATGTCACCCAATATTATTGTAAGCCCTCATGCACACAACCGTCTTTTTGTTCCGTGTCCGATCTACATATTTTGTGGTTCGCACATTGCCCCATTCATTTCTATGGGTCTGCAAAAAAAAAACAAAAAAAAAACAGACAGCTCACAGATGTCATCCGTTTGCTGTTCGCATCCATGCCGCCAGGCCACAAATGATAGAACCTCTCCTATACGTGTCAATTTTGTAGACAAGAATTGACTTTTTGACAGTAGGCCCTACGAAAATTGAGGGAGGCACACAGACTGAATCCGTATTTTGCGGAACGCAAAATGTATATGGTCGTGTGCAGGACGCCTAAAAGTGGTTATGTTTATATTTATATACTTTTGCTCTTGTGCCTCATTAGCTACAATTGTTGATCGAATTATGTACAGTATGCAGGTTTGCATAAGCACTTAGCTTAAATAGAAATATATGGTATATGTTGATTTAATATTTCGGACATTTAATTAGTTAGAATCGTCTCTCTCCCCACAGCATGAACTGTAGCATCTTTGACAAGTTGGTTTAGTTTGATGTGAACATAGAATTTTTTTGCAATTATCCAAAGACCGAGCCATAAATAATTCTTCTATAATAACTGTCTAAGCGCAACTCTTCAATATCCAAATGTGCTAACAGTGTAGAAATTATTTTGTTGTCCTAATAGCTTTTATAAACTTTCTTAGCTCCCCATGCTTTAACAAAGTCCTGCATTGCAAAATCTATTCTCTGTATCGCAGATGAGCCCTGCAGGGAGTATAGTCATCCTGCCTCAAACCTCTAGATTTTCATTTTCTGGATCCCATTTATGACAGCGGAACGAATGCACTTGGTCCTGATGCCAAGACGCCATCATGTGTGCCTTAACAGGCCCTCAGGTGACAAGTAGCAAGCTTTCCTCTTGGCCTACTGTCTTCATTTTTCATGTTAATAATATTTTTCAGTCATTTTTCTCTTCTGTCAGGCGTGCATGGATTGGGTTTAATTAAGCATATCTTATTCATAATTACCAAGGCAGCTATGGAAAGCTTGGTAACGGCAAAGCTACGGACCAAAGTCCTATGGTCTCAGGAGAAATGGCATTTTAAATTCCATGCTTCCAGAAGCCGTTCAGTTCCACATGTGACACAATGTATTGCAGACCTGAGCCAAGTACCTAAGGTAAATCGGACTAATGGACTGAACAGCATAGTTGCCTAGCGATTACAAAGCAACAAGGCTTCGAATTGTATCGTGTTGTGCCTTGAAGGAGATAAAGTCTATTTAAAAGTAGCCTTTATTGTCATGTGAAGATACATTACCATAGATGCTGAATAAATGTGATCTCTCATACATTTGCATGTAAACACATGGATGCCGGTTAGTGGCCCTTTCTTTCTGCTTTACATTGTTCCTCATAATGTATTGTCAGCACCAATAGCAGCACATAATTATGTACATCAAGAGAGCGGTATATATGTTGTTTAGCAGCTTTTTGCCCTTGATGGGGCTCCTTCTATGCTCTGTTACCCAATGCACTTCAGTAAATGCAATGCTGCAATAAAAATCCAATATTACCTTACTGTTTCAACCTGTTGGGTGCAAAGGCATCAGCCAATGCCCAGGATAGGCACAGAGTTTATACAGTATATGTCTAACTGGATGAAAGCAGGGTTTACTCCAATTACATTATTAAAGGGGTTATCCAGAAATTGATCATGATGACCTATCCTCAAGCAGATGTCCAAATCCTGGCACCCCCACCGATCAGCTGTTTCAGGGAGCCCTGGTTGCTTTCCAAGTACAGCGCCGTACATTGCATAGTGGCTGTGCTTGGTATTACACCTCAGCCCTATTGACTTGATGAGGCTGAGCTGTAAGTAGGCAATGTGATTAATGTACAATGATGTCACATGGCCCAGGAAGAGGCCATGGCACTCACGGAGCGCCGGCCTCTAACAGCTGATCAACTGATGCCCCAGTAGTCGGACCTCCACGATCTGATATTGATGACCTATCCAGAGGAAAACAATAACCCCTTTAATTCTGGTATGAACGTTGTAAATTGGAAACTATGCTTTTTTTGTTGTGAGCTGGACTGCAGAATTTGACTTTACCTATTGCTGTTGTCTTTTCAGAGTCCTAACTATGGCTCTTTGTCCTCAGATATAACTTGAGTAGAGCAGAGTTAGGTCACCAGAAATAAATATGTAGATATATATAAGATTATAGAATGAGGCAACGCTCCAGTATGGTAAATGGTGGATCACTTTATTCAACCCACCATTTTCACCATACTGGAGAGCTGCCTCATTCTATAATCTTTTGGATGTATATGGGCTCAACCTACGGGCTGGAGGGATTGCACCCAGTGTACCAACTTTGACTAGTGCTGCTGTTCCTTTCAGATGTATGGACAGCAAATACAGAAATATAAACTAATCAATAGAGGACAGAATTCGGCATGAAGGGTGGCAACGGATGAGAAAAATGGGAGTCCAGCAACAGAACAGATGGTAATGACATACAGGTGGAGAGCTGTGAATGTAGGTAAGAGGAATAAATGCTAGCAGAAACTGACCCCAAACTGCTAAGTCCAAGAAGACAGTAGGAAATCAAAACCCAAACAGAAAGTTGAACATATAAAATGCACAACTACAGAACCACAAATCCCAGGGTGCACTCACACAAAGCCAATAGACTAGGGACGATACTCTGGAAACAAACTTTATACCAAGCAAACAGGCAAAGAAACTAAAGGCATTTAAAGGCATACCAATAAAAAAAAAAACTATAACCTCGTTTTCGGTTATAGAGCTGCGGACATGCACGACTAGATCGCTGCTAGCATGTCCGCAATATACCTGTCCTATAGGGCTGTGTCCTTTTAATTTCTTTAAAAAAGAATTTTATAGATATGTAAATGAGTCTTGTATGTGTCCAAGGGGCTGTAAGAACCTTCCTGGAGCCTAGCCGTGCCACGCCCCCCCCCCCCCCCCCCCCCTGTGAAGGCGCCCAGCACGTCTATGTCCTCCGAATCTCCTCCTTTCATCAACTATAGATTGCCGTAATCTCGCGATGCGCAGTTCTATCCCTGAGGCTGATGCCAGCACAGGGAAAGAACACTATACCGGCACTGCGCATTGCGAGATTATGGCAATCTATAGTTGATGAAAGGAGGAGATTCGGAGGACACAGGTGGACGTGGCTGGGCTCCAGGAAGGTTAGTACAGCCCCTTGAACACATACAAGACTAATTTACATATCTATAAAATTCTTTTTTAAGAAATTAAAAGCACACAGCCCTATAGGACAGAAATATATTGTGGACATGCTAGCGGCGATCTAGCCGTACATGTCCGCAGCTCTATAGCCCAAAACTTGGTGACAGAATCCCTTTAAACAGCAGATTCTGCAAGTTTGAATACGAACGGCCACAAACAAGTTAGTGACAAAGTGTCTTAGAAACAGGGATTTCTGTTGCCTTTTCCAAGGCTAATCCAGTTACACTATCCCACTGACTTGACTCCTTATATAAGAGGATACACAATTGCTCTAGATTCCCATCTCATACTGGACTGGTATAATGTATTCATGTGCTATAGATTTATTGAAAATCTGATTTGAAAATCAGTTCCATTCTTTTAATTGGAATGGTTTGGGTAGAGAACACATGGGTTTCTGCAAGCCCTATTCAGATGCCTGAGACAGTCACAGAGATTTCTGCAACGAATGTGTGTGAATTTACCCTTCAAGGGGTTCCCCCCCCCCCTTCCCCCCCAAAAAAATGGTAGTGCGGTATTGTCAGCAAGATTATGAAAATGTTTGAATACAGTCTTAATCTACATTGTCTACAAGCCTTGACACTGTTCTGCCATTGTCTTTTGGGTTTTGTTTTTCCGGTGTTCACTGTGTGCTAAAAATGACTTGACAACTTATTCTACGAATCAGTACGATTACCAAATTTAGATCCTTTTTGCTATGTTCGACTTTTAAAAAATAGAAACCCTTGACATTTTTTTCTTACATCTCTAGATTCGGACAACCGTAACTTTTTTTTTATATTTTTGACTACAGACCTATGTGAAAGATTCTATACTGACAGGGAGTGTTTCACAGGATTGGCGCTTAGCAAATGTGCCAATATTAAAAAAGGGTTTAAAAACAGAGCCCGGAAACGATAGGCCGTTAAGTTTAACATCTGTCATGGGTAAACTGTTTGAAGGTTTTGTAAGAGATGCTATCTTGGAATACCTCAACGAAAATACGTGAATAAGGCCATATCAGCATGGCTTCATGAGGGATCGGTCATGTCAAACTAATTTAATCAATTTCTATGAGGAGGTAAGTTCTAGACTTGACTGTGGTGAATCAATGGATGTCGTATATATGGACTTCTCCAAAGCATTTGATACCACATAAAAGGTTAGTACATAATATGAGAATGCTTGGACTAGGAGAAAATGTCTGTATGTTGGTAAGTAACTGGCTCAGTGACAGAAAACAGAGGGTGGTTATTAACGGTACACACTCAGATTGGGTCACTGTTACTAATGGGGCACCTCAGGGGTCAGTATTGGGCCCTATTCTCGTCAATATATTTATTAATGAACTTTTAGACTTGCATAGTAAAATATCAAATTTTGCTTATGACACTAAACTGTGTAAAGTAATTAAAGGGCTTCTGTCACCCCACTAAACTCTTTTTTTTTTGGCTCTTTATAATCCCTATACAGCGATATATGAATACATAATGTTATTAGTCATTTTGGTTAAGTTCTATCATGAATAAAACTTACTTTTATATTTTATAATATATAAATCACCTGTCTACCAGTAAGTAGGGTGGCTACTTGCTGGTAGCAGCCGCATCCTCCTATCATATAGACGCCCCCTCCGCATGTTGATTGACAGGGCCAGCGAATGCGATCGTCCTCTGGCTGTCCCTGTCTGCTATCAAGATCTCGCGCCTGCGCCGTAACTGTATTCAGTCGGCGCAGGCGCACTGAGAGGAGGACGCTCGCTCAGCCGCTCCATCCTCAGTGCGCCTGCGCCGGGTGTAGATGTGATGTCATCGGCGCAGGCGCACTGAGGATGGAGCGGCCGAGCGTGCGTCCTCCTATCAGTGCACCTGTGCCGACTGAATACCGTTACGGCGCAGGCGCGAGATCTTGATAGCAGACAGATCCAGCCAGAGGACGATCGCATTCGCTGGCCCTGTCAATCAACATGCGGAGGGGGCGTCTATATGATATGAGGATGCGGCTGCTACCAGCAAGTAGCCACCCTACTTGCTGGTAGAGAGGTGATTTACATATTATAAAATATAAAAGTACGTTTTATTCATGATCTACTTAACCAAAATGACTAATAACATTATGTATTCATATATCGCTGTGTAGGGATTATAAAGAGCCAAAAAAAAAGAGTTTAGTGGGGTGACAGAAGCCCTTTAACACGAAAGAGGACAGTATACTGCTACAGAGGGATCTGGATAGATTGGAGGCTTGGGCAGCTAAGTGGCAGATGAGGTTTAGCACCAACAAATGTAAGGTTATGAACATGGGAAGGAATAATGCAAGTCACCCGTACATACTAAATGGTAAAACACTGGGTAACACTGACATGGAAAAGGACCTAGAAATTTTAGTGAACAGTAGTGATGAGCGGGAGGTGCCATATTCGATTTCGCGATATTTCGCGAATATTCGAATGAATATTCGTCGAAATCGAATATTCGCAATTATTCCAATTATCGCAAATAATATGCGATTTATTTTTCGCGTATTGCGATTATTTATCTTGATAGTATAAGGCAACGTTCCTATGCTAATTGACTATGGCTAGGCTAATATGTGTATTTTACGAAATTTCGTAGTATTGCTCTAACTTCGTCTCTTAGAATATTAGGTTTGATATTACTGGAGGGATTCATAACTTGGAAAAAGATTTAACGTCTCTGCACAAACGGTCCAGACAATGGAAACTGCAGGTCAATGTGTCCAAATGTAAAACAATGCACTTGGGAAGAAGGAACCCTCTATCTATGATTTTGGCAGCTGGGAAAGCAAGTAGGACACTTGGCTCTATAGCTAGAGATATAACCAGTAGGAAGAGAGATATTGTGATCCCACCGTATTATAGAGCGCTAGTGAGACCACATCTGGAATATTGTGTCCAGTTCTGGAGACCCCACCTACAAAAAGATATAGATAAAATGGAATGGGTGCAAAGCTGAGCTACAAAAAATGGTAGTGGTATGAATAAGCTTCAAGGAGGGAAGTGTTTTTAATTTAAAAAAAGAGTAATCAAGGCTTGGAACAACCTCCTATCAGATGTGGTAGGGACATGTACTGTAAGTGAATGTAAACATACCTGGGGTAATCCTAGGATAAATAAGTACTAATGTGGGGGCAAACTAGATGAACCATGTGCCAGCAATCTTTTATGTTTCTATGTATCAAAACTGGTGTAAAGAAGAAGAGGTGTAGATGCCCATGGAAACCAAAAGACCTAAAAAAAAGAAAAAAGAAAAAAGAAAAAAAAAAAAAGAGAGAGAGAGGTAGAATCTGATTGAGAAGGGCAACTACTTCACTTTTCTTTGGCACTAGTTTTGTTTTACATCTCCCAATATGTATAAGTGATGATCTCCAAGCAGTAGTTCTCAATTAGTGCAGGTACGAGGACATTAGATTGGATGAAAACTACCAGTGTGTACCATTCAGAAACCACATTTTGCTGCATACTTGTAGTATGGCTCTGTTCTTATGTCCTTCTGCCTGCAGCAATTAGGAACACTTGCACAGCAATCATCATACCCTCTTCCCCCCAACACGGTTGGTATCTGGATATAGGGATTTGGTGATATTGGCAGCATCTAGTTATACAGAATATGCTTCTTAGTGTTGTGCAACAACCCAAAAAGGCGAGCCTCTTTATACCTCTACTTTCCACTCGGTTACAGCTCTGTAATTCTAGTAGACCATTCTTGTTATTGGTGTGAATGTGCTGGTTGATACAGCCATTAGAGATGGCCTTGCGGTTCGCCCGGTGGTCGTTTCACGGCGAAGTTTGAGTGTTCGCGATTCGCCGAACATGCGAACATATGGAGATATTCTCGCCCGCCATATTCTTTTACATTATAAAGAACTTTGACCCATGACACATCCATCAGGTGGTACAGGACAGCCAATTGAGACATTTCAGCACATGGACATACCCCTTACCTTATAAATAAACCTGATCTGGCCGCCATTTTACATTCAGTGTTTTGCCAGTGTAGGGAGAGGTTGCTGTGTGGAGCAGGGACAGGCTGTTAGGGACACCAAACGCTAGCTAATAGGGCCACAAAAGTCCTTTTAAGGACTAGTATAGGTGTGCTATCTACAGTATATGTGTGATACACAGAGGGGTGCGATATACTTTTATAATGAGTCAAAAACACATAGATCTATATAGTGATCACCTGGAAGTCAGGGGCTAGGGGCTTACTAGGGCCATTTTTATATAGGATAAGGTACCGGACGGGATCGCTCTTATCAGGGCGGGTGGTCTGTCGCTAGGCTATCAGGGCCAGAATAGCACCCCCTGTAGGGCAATATCAGGGACAGTTCTTTGCCCACCCTGTCCTTCAATACCACATCGTCATCTAGCCCAGGAATGGATGTTTTTTGCTTTCCCTCCGGGATTAATGGATGTGCACTGGAACCCCCCGAATATGCTTCTTAGTGTTGTGCAACAACCCAAAAAGGCGAGCCTCTTTATACCTCTACTTTCCACTCGGTTGTATTTACTGTACCAGTGAGCTCCTTTTCTTTTTCCTGCCATTACTGCTACAATAGAGCAGAAAAGAAATCCTGCCGCTATTCCTCATCACTGCCAAAACTGTATTTACAGGCATGGCTTTTGTGCTGCAATATGTAGTCGCATTATTATTGCCCCACTGTAACAAGGAGCATCTTTCCAATGTGTTTGTTCTTATATATTGTAAAATTTAATTCCAAAGTTGTAGTTGTTGCAGGAGTATAGAAAAAAACATCTCAGGATTTGGTGAAATTTAGAGGAATGTGGATGGAATATGTACGTAAAGTGACACGGATAATGTCTATGGCAATGGAGTGCTTATTTTTCTGAAAATATAACTTCTGTTAAATTTCAAGCTTCAAAGAAAATATAGTTTGTTGATTGCCGTCATTTGTACAACCAGCTTCCCACCTTACACATTTATTAAAAATAAATTTCCATGGCTTCCTAGCAGTATTCAGTAATACCAGCTTGGACTGGAGGCATTTCCACCCACACTCATGATATAATTATATATTTCTTTATTTGGTTGCCATCATCTTTGCCTCTATAAATAGACCCGCTTTGTCTTGTTGTTGGAGACACAGATCTGCCTACAGAGCAAAAAGCTTAAATAAACTGTTTTCATCTACCTATGGCTTGAAAGTAATCCCGGTTCTGTCATTTTGATCTGCTATTTACAATGAGGATAAAGCTACTTTCAAATAAAAACTGGTACATCCAATGTATCGTGTGCTCTTATTAATATTGTGGCAGCTCTACTATCAATAGTTTTAAGACTATAAGATTACTACAGCGATCACTGACCACAAGCTACAAACTCAAAACAGCCGCCTGTTAGCAGAGACTAAGGACATCACTCAGGTTAGCAGAGACGAAGGCCACCTTCACATTTGCAGCACAGCTCTCCGGCAGGCTGTTCCGGCATTCCCCAAAAATTTGGCAATGCCAGATCTGGAGAATTCCAGCAGGCTGTCCCGGCAGAGAGCTGTGCCGCAAATGAACTAGGTATTCACCATAATAGTGATGCTTGGCAAAGAAGTCAACAAATCTTGGCCAAAGCCTATCACTGGACAAGAACTATAGAGTGCTTTACCCTCCACTACAACAAAGCTGTTTGAGATAGTAATGAAAGTAGAGGTTTCCTGGAAGTGAATTTCAGGGGTTCCTGCATTACTCTAGCTAATAACCTGATGCCTTGAAAAGAAGTGTTAAAGCAGATCTGTCATCTTAATAAGCTATCCCATTAAGCCTACAGGTCCGTTCTACTAGTAGCCAAAATGGCACAAAAAAGTTGTGCCTTTCGGTAATTGGAAGCTCTAAAAGAATACACCGGAGTAGTTTATGACCACGGTGTAGTCATTAGTAGGGTGATTTTCCCCCACCCCAGGACTCTCAGAGCAGAGAATAATTCTCTCCCCATGAATTCAGTTAACTCATAAACTATGGTGCAGATTGCCTATGACCAGAGTTTTGTATGCTTGTCTTAGTAAAAAGTACATTGGAACAAGATCCATTAAATTTATTAACAGCACAAGCTTCTTAAAGGGGTTGCCTGATCTCCTTCTTTCACCTCTTCAGCAGCGCCAGATCGCTCAACTTCCTGTCTGCTGAATGGGCGGGGAACTTTTGTTTGATTGACAGGCAAGCAGCACTGTGGGGATGCAGGGTTGCAAACCTGATTTTTTCTTTTTTCTGGATAACTTATCCCAAAATCACGGACAGCCAACATTTTTACGGAAAAATTGGAAAACCATAATAAATGATGAAGATTATAAGTAATCCATGTCTATATGTCAATATACTGATGAGAACTCATTGCCAGCATTTACTGTGAACTGTAAAATTTTGAAAATTACTTATGGAAATTAATGGAAACCCTATTAAAGGATAGGATTGTAGAACATCTAAAATCCCATGGATTGCAAGATGAAAAACAGCATGGGTTTACTTCAGGGAGATCATGTCAAACTAATCTTATAGATTTTTTTGACTGGGTGACTAAAATAATAGACGGTGGAGGTGCAGTAGACATCGCATATCTAGATTTTAGTAAGGCTTTTGACACTGTCCCACATAGAAGACTTATCAATAAACTGCAGTCATTGAGCATGGACTCCCATATTGTTGAGTGGATTAGGCAGTGGCTGAGTGACAGACAACAGAGGGTTGTAGTCAATGGAGAACATTCAAAACAAGGTCATGTTACCAGTGGGATTCCACAGGGATCTGTACTGGGACCAATTTTGTTTAATATCTTCATAAGTGATATTGCAAAAGGCCTCGATGGTAAGGTTTGTCTTTTTGCTGATGACACAAAGATATGTAACAGGGTTGATGTTCCTGGAGGGAAACGCCAAATGGAAAAGGATTTAGGAAAACTAGAAGAATGGTCAGAACTCTGGCAACTGAAATTTAATGTGGATAAGTGCAAGATAATGCACCTGGGGCATAAAAACCCAAGGGCAGAATATAGAATATTTGACACAGTCCTGACCTCAGTATCTGAGGAAAGGGATTTAGGAGTAATTATTTCAGAAGACTTAAAGGTGGGAAGACAATGTAATAGAGCAGCACGAAATGCCAGCAGAATGCTTGGATGTATAGGGAGAGGTATAAGCAGTAGAAAGAGTGAAGTGCTTATGCCGCTGTACAGAACACTGGTGAGACCTCACTTGGAGTATTGTGCGCAGTACTGGAGGCCATATCTCCAGAAGGATATAGATACTCTAGAGAGAGTTCAGAGAAGAGCTACTAAACTGGTCCATGGATTGCAGGATAAAACTTACCAGGAAAGGTTAAAAGACCTTAATATGTATAGCTTGGAAGAAAGAAGAGACCGAGGGGATATGATAGAAACTTTTAAATACATAAAGGGAATCAACTCGGTAAAGGAGGAGAGCATATTTAAAAGAAGAAAAACTACCACAAGAGGACACAGTTTTAAATTAGAGGGGCAAAGGTTTAAAAGTAATATCAGGAAGTATTACTTTACTGAGAGAGTAGTGGATGCATGGAATAGCCTTCCTGCAGAAGTGGTAGCGGCAAATACAGTGAAGGAGTTTAAGCATGCATGGGATAGGCATAAGGCTATCCTTCATATAAGATAGGGCCAGGGACTATTCATAGGATTCAGATATATTGGGCAGACTAGATGGGCCAAATGGTTCTTATCTGCCGACACATTCTATGTTTCTATGTTTCTATGTAAAATTTTGAAAATTACTACCAAATTAATGTACTACCACCAGCCAAAAAAAAAAAAAACACAGACATCAATTTTCCCCGGACACGGGGGAAAAAAAAGTCACCTATTTTTACGGACTGTCCAGACATTTCTGGATGGTTGGCAATCCTGTGGTGATGTCATAGCGCCGCTTGCCTGCATGTGCGTTCTCCTGATGCCTTACAACAAGTGAACTGTCTAAGCCCTGAGCTTAGCAGCCTGTGGGTTCCAAGATAGAATGGCTCCAGGGCTACTTCTCCATTGAGATCAGAGACACTGCAGAGCAGCTGCCGGAGCGGGATCTACAAAGCTTGCGCGCTTATGCTCACTCTAGCCCGACCACTAGACTAAAGAGAAATCATACCTCGCATGCATAGCCACCGCTGCTGGATCGCAGAAGTGGCCATAACCCCTGACAAAGAGCAGTAAATAAAGAGGGGGAAGGGCAGGCCTAACAGGAAAACAAGGCACTTCTGAAAAATGTAATGTATTTGGTAAGTGCCTTATTTTGAGGTTTTCTACAGGATGGCATCCAATTATGGAGATGAGACAACCCCTTTAATGAATTTGGCACATCTTATAGGAGTCTATGTGCCAAAAATAACTGTTTCTGGCATAAATTATAATTACTCTATTCGGCTGCCCCACAAACTTTTCTAGGGCAGACTGGCCATAAACCCTACTGGGAAATTTCCCAGTGGGCCGATGCCCAGGGGGCTGCCTGAGCCCTCCTCATGGCTGCCAGCTGCTTACATAGCGATCTGATGCTCAAAGCAATAATTCATTTTAGGAACATCAGGTACTTATGCACTTGGCCAACGGCTGCAAGTGTCTTCCTGAACTCAACTGTATCAGCATCCTCAGGACAATCCTATTACACCTTGCTGCACTGACTGGGAATCCAAATTGCCATTATACAGCTCTGTAATTCTAGTAGACCGTTCTTGTTATTGGTGTGAATGTGCTGGTTGATACAGCCATTAGAGATGGCCTTGCGGTTCGCCCGGTGCTCGTTTCACGGCGAAGTTTGAGTGTTTGCGATTCGCCGAACATGCGAACATATGGAGAAATTCTCGCCCGCCATATTCTTTTACATTGTGAAGAACTTTGACCCATGACACATCCTTCAGGTGGTACAGGACAGCCAATTGAGACATTTCAGCACATGGACATACCCCCTACCTTATAAATAAACCTGATCTGGCCGCCATTTTACATTCAGTGTTTTGCCAGTGTAGGGAGAGGTTGCTGTGTGGAGCAGGGACAGGCTGTTAGGGACACCAAACGCTAGCTAATAGGGCCACAAAAGTCCTTTTAAGGACTAGTATAGGTGTGCTATCTACAGTATATGTGTGATACACAGAGGGGTGCAATATACTTTTATAATGAGTCAAAAACACATAGATCTATATAGTGATCACCTGGAAGTCAGGGGGCTAGGGGCTTACTAGGGCCATTTTTATATAGGATAAGGTACCGGACAGGATCGCTCTTATCAGGGCGGGTGGTCTGTGGTTAGGCTATCAGGGCCAGAATAGCACCCCCTGTAGGGCAATATCAGGGACAGTTCTTTTCCCACCCTGTCCTTCAATACCACATCGTCATCTAGCCCAGGGATGGATGTTTTTTGCTTTCCCTCCGGGATTAATGGATGTGCACTGGAACCCCCCGGATTGTGATAGGACATATGGTTTTTGATTTGGTGCCGCCGAGCACTTGTTATTGCCTACCACATCTATGCTTTTTGCTTAAAGGGGTTCTGCACTTTGTTTTAACTGATGATCTATCCTCTGGATAGATCATCAGCATCTGATCGGCGGGGGTCCGACACCCGGGACCCCCGCCGATCAGCTGTTTGAGAAGGCAGCAGCGCTTTAGCAGCCGTGCGGCCTTCTCGCTGTTCACCGCTGGCCCAGTGACGTCACGACTTGTATCAACTAGCATGGGCGGGGCTAAGCTCTGTTCACTTGAATGGAGCTTAGCCCCACCCACGCTAGTTGATACTAGTCGTGACGTTACTGGGCCAGCGGTAAACAGTGAGAAGGCTGGGAGCGCCGCTGCCTTCTTAAACAGCTGATCGGCGGGGGTCCTGGGTGTCGGACCCCCGCCGATCAGATGCTGATGATCTATCCAGAGGATAGATTATCAGTTAAAACAAAGTATAGAACCCCTTTAACTTTAATAATTTATTTTCATTTTGAAAGATATCTTTTCCATTCACACGTCCGCAAAATGGGTCCACATCCGTTCCGCTATTTTGCGGATCGGGTGCAGACCCATTCATGTTTAATGGGGCCGGAATGTACTGTCCGCATCCGCCTTTGCAGACTTGAGCACTTTCGCATCTGTGCTTCCGTTTCCGCAAAAAAATAAAACATGTCCTATTCTTGTCCGCAATTGCAGACAAGATTAGGCATTTTCTATTATAGTGCCGGCGATGTGCGGTCCACAAATTGCGGAATGCACATTGCCGGTGTCCGTGATTTGCGGATCCGCAAAACACTTACGGACGTGTGAATGGACCCTCATAGTAAAAATATTAAAGGTTACGTTTTATCTTCATGTATATTCTAATGGATTGCCTTCCTTGTACAATGTTATAATATACTTTCTATGTTAGAAAGTATATTATAGTGCATTTGTATTGTGCGGCAGTTGTGTGCGGTTCTGCTGCGATACTGCAGGTATATAGAGGGACAAGCGTTATTGGAACAAATAATTTCTACTGGTGTGATATACAAGTCGCCCCCCAAAAAACACCAATTGAAGCGGGGTGTTATATACCAATATACTCTCTTAATAGTGCATTTGGGTACTGTATAGTGCATTTGCGCATGCGCGTACGTGAAAATTATATTTCGCATTGAAAAAAATAATAAATTGAGATCGCAAATTCAAATAATACATCCGGTATGTCACTGTCCATGTTGTGGGACTATTTGTGCACTTCTAGTGATTATTTCTTGGCTGCAAATATGTGCTGAAGGATTTTCAGGTTCGCCTGCCATTAAAATGAATGGAACCCGCCGCGAACTTGCGGTTCGCGAACATTTGATCGCGTTCGTCCATAACTAACAGCCTTTAAAAGGGTTTATTACAAGGAAATATTCCTATATCTTATTTGTCCTTGTGCGGTACAGTTATATGTTCTAAAGCATTTTTTGACTTGTATTAGTGGGAAAAAGGGCTTATTAGCCGTTGTGTGGTGAAGTGAGAAAAGTACAGCCCTTTTTGGCATGTATTAATGGCAAAAAAATATATATTATTTGCCGTTCAGCGGTGCAGTTATATGTACTAAAGCTTTTTGTGATGTGTATAAGTGGGGGAAAAAAAGGGCTTATTAGCCGTTGTGTGGTGAAGTGAAAAAATTACAGACTTTTGGAGGTGTTTTAATTTCCTTTTTATTTATTTATTTAATTGATCTAACAGTATGTCAGACAGAGAAGTTCCAGGCCCTGCACAGGGGAGTGGCAGAGGCCTAAATGATTCAGACGCAGGCACAGGTCACAGTAGAGTAAGGGGGCATGGCAGCAGGAGTCGCAGTGAGAGGCCTGAGCTCCTGGTATCATCCAACGGTTGTGTCTTGACCAGCAACCCAGCTGTTCTTTAATGGTTGACTCGGTCATCCTCGTCTTCCCAAGTGACATCAGACACCCTCAGCCAAGAGTCGGTGGGTTTGTCAGACACAACCCTTAGTTGGCATGGCCCGGGAGCAGGCCCTGTGCCCTCACCTGTCCTCAACCTGCCTCTGTCCTTTTCTGTTCCCTCAGCCAGAGAAGTACAGTCCTGATCAAAAGTTTAAGACCACTTGAAAAATGGCAAAAAAAATCATATTTAGCATGGCTGGATCTTAACAAGGTTCCAAGTAGAGCTTCAACATGCAACAAAGAGAAATGGGAGTGAGACAAAACATTTTTTGAGCATTCAATTTAATGAAAACAACGAATAAACTGAAACAGGCTGTTTTTCAGCTGATCAAAAGTTTAGGACCACACCTCCCAAAAAAAACGAAACCCCCCAAAACAGAAATCCAACTTCCAAACATGAACTCAGTAATGAGTAGCTCTGCCGTTATTGTTTATCACTTCCAAAATTTGTTTCGGCATGCTTGATGCAAGCGTTTCCATGAGGTGAGTGGGAACATTTCTCCAAGTGGTGAAGACGGCCGCACGAAGGCCATCTACTGTCTGGAACTGTTGTCCATTTTTGTAAACTTCCTTTGCCATCCATCCCCAAAGGTTCTCAATTGGATTTAGATCAGGGGAATACGCAGGATGGGCCAAAAGAGTGATGTTTTTCTCCTGGAAGAAGTCCCTTGTCCTGCGGGCATCGTGTACTGTAGCGTTTTCCTGTTGAAAAACCCAGTTGTTACCACACAGACGAGGGCCCTCAGTCATGAGGAATGCTCTCTGCAACATCTGGACATAGCCAGCGGGTTTGACTCCCCTGCACTTCCTAAAGCTCCATTGTTCCACTGAAGGAAAAAGCACCCCAAACCATTATGGCGCCCCCTCCACTGTGGTGAATAGAAAACATCTCTGGTGGGATCTGCTTGTCATGCCAGTAACGTTAGAAACCATCAGGACCATCAAGGTTAAATTTTGTCTCATCAGAGAATAAAACTTTCTTCCACCTTTGAATGTCCCATGTTTGGTGCTCTCTTGCAAAGTCCAAACGAGCAGTTCTGTGGCGTTCAAGGAGACGAGGTCTTTGAAAACGTTTTTTGTTTTTTAAGCCCTTCAGTCTCAGATGCCGTCTGATGGTTATGGGGCTGCAGTCAGCACCAGTAAGGGCCTTAATTTGGGTCGAGGATCGTCCAGTGTCTTGACGGGCAGCCAATTGGATCCTCCGGCTCAGTGCTGATGAAATTTTTTTGGGTCTTCCACTTGACTTTTTTGTTGCATAACCCTGAGGATCATTTAAGAAATTCCAAATGACTGTCTTACTGCGTCCCACCTCAGCAGCGATGGCGCGCTGTGAGAGACCCTGCTTATGCAGTTCAACAACCCGACCACGTTCAAAAAGGGAGAGTTTTTTTGCCTTTGCCATCACAATGTGTGACTACCTGACAGAAAATGACAATGAATCCATATCTTTGCACAGATTTGTTTTTTTAAAGGCAAGTGGTCCTAAAATTTGGATCAGCTGAAAAACTGCTCGTTTCAGTTTACTCGTTATTTTTAATTAATTGAATGCTCAAAATTTTTTTTGTCTCACTCTCATTTCTTCTTGTTGCATGTTGAAGCTCTACTTAGAACCTTGTTAAGATCCAACAATGTAAAATATGAATTTTTGTCATTTTTTAAGTGTCTTAAACTTTTGATCAGGACTGTATTATACAGTTGCAAGAAAAAGTATGTGAACCCTTTGGAATGATATGGATTTCTGCACAAATTGGTCATAAAATGTGATCTGATCTTTATCTAAGTAACAACAATAGACAATCACAGTCTGCTTAAACTAATAACACAGAAGGAACTAAATGTTACCATGTTTTTATTGAACACACCATGTAAACATTCACAGTGCAGGTGGAAAAAGTATGTGAACCCCTAGACTAATGACATCTCCAAGAGCTAATTGGAGTGGGGTGTCAGCCAACTGTAGTCCAATCAATGAGATTAGATTGGAGGTGTTGGTTACAGCTGCCCTACCCTATAAAAAACACACACCAGTTCTGGGTTTGCTTTAAACAAGAAGCATTGCCTGATGTGAATGATCCCTCACACAAAAAAGCTCTTAGAAGACCTACGATTAAGAATTGTTGACTTGCATAAAGCTGGAAAGGGTTATAAAAGTATCCAAAAGCATTGCTGTTCATCAGTCCACGGAAAGACAAATTGTCCATAAATGGAGAAAGTTCAGCACTGCTGCTACTCTCCCTAGGAGTGGCCGTCCTGTAAAGATGACTGTAAGAGCACAGAGCAGACTGCTCAATGTGGTGAAGAAGAATCCTAGAGTGTCAGCTAAAGACGTACAAAAGTCTCTGGCATATGCTAACATCCCTGTTAGCGAATCTACGATACGTAAAATACTAAACAAGAATGGATTTCATGGGAGGATACCACAGAGGAAGCCACTGCTGACAAAAAAAACCATTGCTGCACGTTTACAGTTTGCACAAGAGCACCTGGATGTTCCACAGCAGTACTGGCAAAATATTCTGTGGACAGATGGAACCAAAGTTTAGTTATTTTGGAGAAACACACAACACTATGTGTGGAGAAAAAGAGGCACAGCACACCAACATCAAAACCTCATCCCAACTGTGAAGTATGATGGTGGAGGCATCATGATTTGGGGCTGCTTTGCTGCGTCAGGGCCTGGACGGATTGCTATCATCAAAGGAAAAATTAATTCCCAATTTTATCAAGACATTTTGCAGGAGAACTTAAGGCCATCTGTCCACCAGCTGAAGCTCAACAGAAGATGGGTGTTGCAATAGGACAACCGCCCAAAGCATAGAAGTAAATCAACAACAGAATGGCTTAAACAGAAGAAAATACGACTTCTGGAGTGGCCCAGTCAGAGTCCTGACCTCAACCCGATTGAGATGCTGTGGCATGACCTCAAGAAAACGATTCACACCAGACATCCCAAGAATATTGCTGAACTGAAACAGTTCTGTAAAGAGGAATTACTCCTGACCGTTGTGCACGTCTGATCTGCAACTACAGGAAACGTTTGGTTGAAGATATTGCTGCCAAAGGCGGTTCAACCAGTTATTAAATCCAAGGGTTCACATATTTATTCCACCTGCACTGGGAATGTTTACATGGTGTGTTCAATAAAAAACATTTTAACATTTAATTCTTTGTGTGTTATTAGTTTAAGCAGACTGTGATTGTCTATTGTTGTGACTTAGATGAAGATCAGATTACATTTTATGACCAATTTGTGCAGAAATCCATATCATTCCAAAGTGTTCACATACTTTTTCTTGCAACTGTAT
Organism: Bufo gargarizans; assembly: GCF_014858855.1. NCBI lineage: Eukaryota > Metazoa > Chordata > Amphibia > Anura > Bufonidae > Bufo > Bufo gargarizans. The sequence continues at coordinate 52,454,821 of NC_058087.1, read as the reverse complement.
GCTGTGGGCTTAGCTCCACTATACAGCGAGGATGAGCTACTAGAGGACAGTCAGCAGCGACTGGCCAGCTAAGATGTGGAGGAGACATCTGCCGCTTCCTCAGTTAGGCGGGCAAGTAGTGATGAGGAGAGTGGCATGGGAGCTGGTGTTGCGAGCGGTCAGGCTCCTGACCCATAGACCGTTGAGAAGGACATCAGTGACATGCAGACAGTACTCGATTATGATGATGTAGTTGATTGCACTTGGGAGCCGGGTGAATTAAGGGCTTCGTCATCATCGGGAGAAGAGGGTGGCAGCTTGCCCATGAGGCAGCGGCGGAGCCAGCAAGTCGCTAGCGTGGGCAAGAGTCAGCAGGGTGGGAGCAGTGGGAGGTCGGGAGCCAAATGTGCCCGTTGTAGACCACCCACTTCGTAGGAGCCTACCTGCCCAGAAAGCAGTGGTACAGGGGTTCACGGAAGCAGCGGCGGTAGCAGTCAGTCAGTGCGGAGTGTTGGGGGTAAAATCACCTACTCGGCGGTGTGGTAGTTTTTTCTTAAGCCACCGGAGGAGGTGAACATGGCCATTTGTAGAATCTGTGGGCAGAAGGTGAAGCATGGCCATGGCCATGGCCATGGCCAATGTTGGAACCACGGACCTGCGTCAACATATGCAGCGTCACCATAAAGGGGCCTGGGAGAACCGTGGATCCGATGTGGTGGTCCAGCCTGCCGTAGCAACTGCTTTATTACCCAGTGGCATGAACCTGATTTCAGGCAAGGCTCCACCACCTCAGCCGAAGAGATCTGTCTGTCCCCATCATCTGCTGGTCCTGATGCTCCTTCTCCTCGTCAATCAATCCGTCAGCAATTAATCAACCAAGCGATTGCCAAGAGACAACAGTATGCATGCACTCATCCAACGACGCAGAAGCTGAATGTGCTCCTTGTCAAATTGCTGGTGCTGCATTCCCTTCCTTTCCAAGTGGTGGACTCTGCACCTTTCAGAGAACTGATGGCTTGTGCCGAGCCGAGGTGGAGAGTCCCAAGCCGTCATTTATTTGCCAAAAATGCCGCACCAGCCCTTCACACGTATGTAGAACAGAAGGTGGGCCAGTCCTTGAGCCTGTCGGTGTCTGCCAAAGTGCACGGCAGCGCCGATGTGTGGAGCTGTAACTACGGTCAGGGACAATACATGTCCTTTACGGCCCACTGGGTGAATGTGGTTCCTGCACAGCCACTTCAGCAACTTGGCCAGGTGATGCAGCTTCCGCCTCCATGTTCTAACACCGTTGGTCCTGCGACAATGTCCACCTCTGCCTCATCATCCTCCACTGTGTCCTCAGCCTCCACTGCAGGGACAATTCACGGTGCCCCTCCAGCATACCACATGTGCAGGGCACGGCGGTGTCACACTGTTCTGCACCTCGTTTGCCTGGGCGAATGGAGTCACACACGGGAGGAACTGCTGTGTCCTTCATCAAGAAATCGAATCCTGGCTTGATGTTCAAAGTGGGCAGGTGTACTCCCCTGTGTAACTTCGATGTCAGCCAGTGGCAGCTCATGCGTGACACCTGCCGTTTGCTCAGGCCCTTGGAGGAGTCCATGTTATTTGTCAGTCGCCAGGACTATGGGATAAACAACGTCATTCCACTGATTCATGTCCTGGAACAGATGCTGGTAAAACTGTCTGGTCAGGGGACTGGAGACATGGCGCCTAGATCTCACGTCCACATGAGCCCTGTGGGGGCTGAAATGGAGGAGGAGGAGGACATTGGAGCACAAGCACTGTGTAGCGAAATGGGTGATTTTTCTACACAGGTGACAGTAGAGGAGCAGGAGCAGCCAGAGGAACTACAGGGCGATGAGGAAGACAAGGCAGAGGATCCAGACACAACATGGCAGTATGCAGTGGAGATGGAGGCGGGATTTCCTCTGCGTCACTTCCACAAATGGCCCGATGCATGTTTACTTGCTTGCGTAGTGACAGCCGAATTGGCAGCATTACTTCTGGCTCTCCACCTTGTTGGACCCTCGCTACCGGTCCAAAATGGGGGCATTTTTTTCACCCGCTGAGAGGGAGGACAAACTGAACTACTATAGAGACATCCTATGTAGTCAGTTGGCCGCTGCCTATCTGCGCCATCGTCCATCCTCTCGCAGGTCTGACTGTGCCCTAGTGAAGAAAATACTCACCAGCAGCAGCTAGACCTGGAGCAGGGCCTGAACGAGCAGGTGGTGGCATACTTGGATATCACCCTGCCACCCCACATTGAAGATCTGCTGGACTACTAGGCAGCCAAACTGGATTTGTGGCCGCAACTGACAGAGTTTGCCATGGAAAACCTGTCCTGCCAGGCTAATGGTGTAGCATCAGAGTGGGTGTTTAGTGCGGCGGGGGCCATAGTTACCCCAAGAAGAACTTGCCTGTCCACCCAAAATGTGGAGAGACTGAGCTTCACCAAGATAAATCAGGCATGGATCAGACAGGATTTCCACCCGCCAATGCCTAATGCATCAGTCTAGATCAGGCATGTCCAAACTGCGGCCCTCCAGCTGTTTCAAAACTACAACTCCCAGCATGCCCTAATAGCTGTAAGCTATCCAGGCATGCTGGGAGTTGTAGTTTTGCAACAGCTGGAGGGCCGCAGTTTGGACATGCCTGGTCTAGATCATCCATGGTGCCACACCAACCAATAGTAGCTACCTGTTTCAGCTACTATTCTGATACTGCTACCTGCCTGATGCCACACTTCTGATGCCAAATGCTCCTTCTTTCACCCACCATCTTCAGCTGGTACTGGTATTGCCACGCACCTCCCCACTCTGTCACTGGGTCACTCTGTGGTCTCCTGATGCTGCTGCAACCTCCACACTATGTCACCTTGCCACTCTGTGGTCTCCTGATGCTGCTGCCACCTCCACACTATGTCACTTTGCCACTCTGTGGTCTCCCGATGCTGCTGCCACCTCCACACTATGTCACCTTGCCACTCTGTGGTCTCCTGATGCTGCTGCCACCTCCACACTATGTCACCTTACCACTCTGTGGTCTTCTGATGCTGCTGCCTCCTCCACACTATATAACCTTGCCACTCTATGGTCTCCTGATGTTGCTGCCACCTCCACACTATGTCATCTTGCCACTCTATGGCCTCCTGATGCTACTGCCACCTCAATACTATGTCACTTTGCCACTCAGTGGTCTCCTGATGCTGCTGCCACCTTAACACTATGTCACCTTGCCACTCTGTGGTCTCTTGATGCTGCTGCAACCTCCACACTATGTCACCTTGCCACTCTGTGGTCTCCTGATGCTGCTGCCACCTCCACACTATGTCACTTTGCCACTCTGTGGTCTCCCGATGCTGCTGCCACCTCCACACTATGTCACCTTGCCACTCTGTGGTCTCCTGATGCTGCTGCCACCTCCACACTATGTCACCTTATCACTCTGTGGTCTTCTGATGCTACTGCCACCTCCACACTATGTCACCTTACCACTCTGTGGTCTCCTGATGCTGCTGCCACCTTAACACTATGTCACCTTACCACTCTGTGGTCTTCTGATGCTGCTGCCACCTCCACACTGTCACCTTACCACTCTGTGGTCTCCTGATGCTGCTGCCACCTTAACACTATGTCACCTTGCCACCCTGTGGCCTCCTCCTGATGCTGATGCCACCTCCACACTGTCATTGTGCCACCCTGTGGCCTCCTCCTGATGCTGCTGCTGCCACCTCCACACTCTCATTGTGCTACTCTGTGGCCTCCTGATGCTTCTTCTGCCACCTCCACTCTGTCATTGTGCCACTCTGTGGCCTCCTGATGCTGCTGCCACTTCCACACTATGTCACTTTGCCACTCTGTTGTCTCCTCATGCTGCTTCCACCTCACCACTATGTCATAGTGCCACTCTGAGGACTTTTTATGCTGTTCCCACCCTCCCCACTTCATGACTGGGACACTATTTTGCCTTTCAGTCTGGCTCATAATTTATTTGACCCTTTTTATGGTCTGTCAGAAGGAAGGAAAAAGGAGACACACAACGGATCCTGTCTATGTAACAGCTGTAAGGCCTGCATGACATGGTCCCTATTTTGCATCAGAATTGGCTTATGATTTGGTAGCCAAAAGCAGGAGTGGGTACAAAACACAGAAGACATGCAAATATTCCATTCATGTGTTATCTCTGTTTTGGATCCACTCCTGTTTTTTGGCTTTAGCAGTATTGATGGATTACTGACCAAATGCTCACTGAGTGAAGGCGAATGCTCCACAGACAGGATCCATTTTTTTGGGGGTTATTGTTCTGACGGATCAGAGGAAGGGCAAAATAATCAGTGACGTCAACACAAACTTACTGCAGACACCCACTCTGTCGGGGGGGGGGGGGGCTATGCTTGTGTAAGCATTTAATAGAACAGGTTCTGTAGAAATCTATGTGGAATCAGTCAATTGGTGCAAAAGGAGTGCGCTCTTTCACGCTATAGTAGGACCTTGGGCCTCTGCACGGTTCTTTATATCTGGCGCTAACATTGATCTGTAAGGCTGAGTTCACACTTGAGGTATTTGGTTAGTTTTGGCCCCCTAACTGGCCAAATAAGGCCTCTTTCACACGGGCGAGATTTACACGCGTGTGCAATGCGTGAGGTGAACGCATTGCACCCGCACCGAATCCGGACCCATTCATTTCTATGGGGCTGTGCACATGAGCAGTGATTTTCACGCATCACTTGTGCGTTTCAAGAAAATCGCAGCATGCTCTATATGAAGTGAATGGGGCCGCGTGAAAATCGCAAGCATCCACAAGCAAGTGCGGATGCGGTGCGATTTTCCCGCACGGTTGCTAGGAGACGATCGGGATGGGGACCCGATCATTATTATTTTCCCTTATAACATGGTTATAAGGGAAAATAATAGCATTCTTAATACAGAATGCTTAGTAAAATAGGGCTGGAGGGGTTAAAAAAAATTAATAATTTAACTCACCTTAATCCACTTGTTCGCGCAGCCCGGCTTCTCTTCTGTCTTCATCTTTGCTGTGCAGTAGGAAAAGGACATGTGGTGACGTCACTGCACTCATCACATGGTCCGTCACATGATCCATCACCATGGTGATGGATCATGTGTTGGACCATCTGATGAGCGCAGTGATGTCATCAAAGGTCCTTTACTAGGTCCTGAAGAAAGAAAAAAATTTGAGAAGCCGGGCTACGCGAACAAGTGGATTAAGGTGAGTTAAACTACTTTTTATTTTTTTAACCCCTCCAGCTCTATATTAGTAAGCATTCTGTATTAAGAATGCTATTATTTTCCCTTATAAGGGAAAATAATACAATCTACACAACACCTAACCCAAACCCGAACTTCTGTGAAGAAGTTCGGGTTTGGGTACTGTCACAACCAGACAGCTGAGAAGCTCTGACAGAAGCCTTTCAGAACCTCCTCCTTGAGTTTTCTTTGTTCTGGTTTTCAGTTCCTCATCTTGTTAGCCTCTCTCAGCTGTCATGTAGTTGGACTGATTGCATCCCTTTAAATTCCTCCCCATAATGCATTAGTGTGCGGCTTATACAACTTCCTGGAGTGTGTGTGCATGCTGATCCTATTTTCCTGTCTTCTACAAGATAAGTGCTGTACATTTATTTGTGATTTTCTGTTTGCTGGATCCCAGGTGACCCTGACTCCCTCCGTGTCTAGTGTAGGGAGCCGGTGGTCGTGTCCCCTCACTATTATAGGGTGTTCAGGTGTTATACAGTTGAGGTACGAGGATATGCGATCATCTACCATTGAGATTTTTGCATAGGCTGAGCAGTCAGGGTGAGTGCCAGGTCTTATGCAGGGGTCTCCCTTTTGTTCCTTAGTTTTGGATCCAGTGAGTCATATATTCATTTTGCACTGTCTTGTTTCCTGTACACCTTCCGTGACAGGTACCAAACATGACGATTTTTCGCACGCGCGTGCAAAACGCATTAAAATGTTTTGCACTCGCGCGGAAAAATATTTTCCCGCGACGCACCCGCATCTTATCCAGCCCAAAAATATGATACCCGTGTGAAAGAGGCCTAAGTGAAGTGTGCAGTGATTCTAAGAGCGACGCCTGTCATCTACATGTCATACTGACTCACAGTATTGTTTCACTACCACAGCAGACTGTCTATGCGTGTTACTGCAAGGCACAGTGTTCTACACCGCTATAAAGGCTCTGCAGACAGGGAATAACCGTTTTCCAACGCGATTCGCCACAAATAAATTCTGATTGAAACAAATTTTGGGGAAAATTCGGCGAACTGGCTGAATCGAATTTTGGAGAAATTTGTACATCTCTAACAATAACTGTCATTAGTATGTTGTATGGTCTTGGTGGCACCTTACAATAGAGTACAGTTAAAAAGGTGCTGTCACCTCCCCTGACATGTCTGTTTTAGAAACTACTTGCATTCCCCATGTAATAACAATTCTGGGTGATCCTTTCAACTCTGTGTTGTGCCATTCCGAACAGCTGATTGGCGGGTTCCTAGATGTAGGACCCCCACTAATCAGATACTCGGGATAGGTCATCAGTATTTAAATCTTGAAAAACCCTTTTAGGTAGGGTAAATTCATGATAGAGGGTCTGGTAGAAGTCCTTTGTAGGAGGTGGCAGTAGCAGTGATGAAGTCTACAATGTTCTCAATCACTGCGTTTCCTGTCCTCATGGTTTATTCTGGTGATCTGATTCATACATGACCTATAGAAGATAAATGCGCTGAAGTGTGTTTTCCAAAATAGACTTTACTCCAGGAATAAAACAAGCAAACCATTGTTTCTAAGCATTAGTGATTACCACCATTAGGCCTCATCCTATCCTCAGACATACACATCTCTATCCTCTATATTAGTGACATAATGCTGCTTGATTAAAATTCCTGTTTCATACACAGCACAGAGCCGTCAGTTTAGGAACTTGCTGTTGTTTCTACAGTTTCCTAGGACGATCGTTAAAGGAGAAGTCTCTGCTGTGTTCTGCCTTGTGCAGGGGGCTAGGACAGTGCTGACAAATCAGGAGACACCAAAGGATGGTCCGTGTCCTGTCTCCTGTGTCATGGGCCGTTCACAACACCTGGGGCTCCTATAGTCATCAGCAGCACTTTTCTGCACCACTGCGTATTTTTCTGGCTGAATAAGATGGATGGAACTTATGATTGGCTGTTTTCTGGAAAGCAAATATTTGTGTTTTCTGCTAGAATGTGACTTTTTGGCAATTTTCTGACGCTCTGCCACTTGTGGGTGATGGTTAATGGAGGGGTGTTAGCCGTTGTCCTACAAATTTACTCTCATGTATAAAAGAAATTGATTTAAAATATAGCACAAATCTACACCAGTTCATAGCTTTATTTTTCTGTGACGTGAACTGCCAAAAGATGAGCCAAGTTTATAATGAGGCGCCATTTTAAGGCCTTAGGCATTTTTGTCCGCATCCGACTCCTATTCACTTCTATAGGGCCGCAAAAGATGCAGACAGCACACCGTGTACTGTCCGCATCTGTATGTCCGTACCACAAGTATAAATAGGTTTGTCTATCAGAACACTCTGCAGTTATTGTACTTAAAGGATTATTCCCATCTTGTACATTGGGGGTATATCGCTAGGATATGCCCCCAATGTCTGATGAGCGGCATAGGCAATATTCGTTTTCACAATATTTTGCACATTTTTCGGATAATATTCGCAATAAATTCACAAATTCGTGATCTCCAGTCATTATTTTTGCAAATCGGCACTAATAATGTGCATATTTTTTGTGCAATACATGCAACTTCACATTTTATCAGGTCTGAGTAGATATTACTGATTGGTGCACTAAGTATTGTTGTGACATCACAGCACTATGTCTGTAGCATGTATGTATGGACAGCAGAGAAACAGTAATTCCTATCACACTACCTAACACCCTGCACTGGAACCTATCAGTTACACTATATCACGATTTAACATACACTGACTATCTCCCACTAACTATCTGTATTCATATATATATATATGTATATATATATATATATATATATATATATGAGCTAACTAACTATCTAATGTAATTGGATAAGGAATAGGATCCAGATGAAAGCACAGAGCACAGCAATCACACTGTGTAGAGGTGGCAGCAGCATCATTAGACAGCCACAGAGTGGCAAGGTGACATAGTGTGGAGGTGGCAGCAGCATCAGGAGACCACAGAGTGGCAAGGTGACATAGTGTGGAGGTGGCAACAGCATCAGGAGACCATAGAATGGCAAGGTGACATAGTGTGGAGGTGGAAGCAGCATCAGGAAACCACAGAGTGGGGAGTTGGGTGGCAATACCAGTACCAGCTGAAGATGGTGGGTGAAAGAAGGAGCACTTGGCATCAGATGTGTGGCATCAGGCAGGTGGCAGTATCAGAATAGTAGCTAAGGCAGGTAGCCAGAAGAAACCGGTCTCTTTTGTCAAAGTGTTGGTGTGGCACGTCTGATCCATCAGGCATTGGTGGGTGGAAATCCTGGCTGATCCATGCCTGATTCATCTTGACAAAGGTCAGTCTCTCCACATTTTGGATGGAAAGGTGAGTTATTTTTGGGTAACTATGGTCCTCGCCGTAATAAACACCTGCTCTGATGCCACACTACTGGCTAGGCAGGACAGCTTTTCCAGGGCAAACGCTGCTAGTTGCAGCCACAAATCCAGTTTGGCTGCCTAATAGTCCAGCGGATCTTTAATGTGGTGTGGCAGGGTACTGTCCAAGTATGCCACCACCTGCTGGTTCAGGTCATGGTCCAGGTCTACCCACCTATAAGAAAAAACTCACTCAATTTGTATATATAGATATCACTGGGGTCTAGTATACTATACCGAGCCAACAAACGAAACAAACCAATAACCCCAAAAAGAAGATAGGGAGACGCACATATAAAATATATGTAATTTATTAAGACATAATCAAATGACAGAAAATTAAATAACATAAGGCACAAGGGTGAAGGGTGAAAAAAAACCTCCGTCACAAAAACCCGACTGACAGGAAAAAATGGGGGTCACAGCCCTGGGTATAAAGCCGCATAGAAGTGGGGGAAATGTAGGTTCACCCAAAGTGACACATAATGATAAGTATGCTGCATGCATGTACAGGGTAAATATGGTCACACATAGCAGACTTGCCCACCCTGGATAACTGGAATGGCCGCATAGGAAATGCAGGTAGCCAGGTGACTAAAGGTAAGCCAGGGCAAGAGTGCTAAGTGCAAGCAGTGACCTAAAGTAACAAACTAACTTAGCATGACAACAAAACAAAGGTTACCCATGGTATGCTGGAACCCAGAGTCTGTGACAGGAGCTGCACCTCGACGCACGTTTCGCCAGAAGAGGCTTCGAAGGACAGATAGCTCCCTTCGGCTGAGAATCTGCAAACAAAAGGGGGTTAGTCAGCACCTCCCAATGCGCACGTGCACGCTGCCATGGCTGAAAACAGAGAAAAAAGGGGGAATGCAGCAGCATTCCCACTTTTTTTCTCTCCCTTCGGCTGAGGTGGTGGAGCCTTGACTGCCTGAAATCGGCTGCGTGCCACTGGGTGATGTAGCGGTTGCTGCAGCAGGCTGGACCACCACATCGGAACGACGGTTTTCCCAGGCCACTTTATGGTGACAGTGCATATGTTGACGCAGGGCCCTGGCCACGCTTCACCTTCTGCCCACAGATTCTACAAATGGCCATGTTCACCTCCTTCGGCGGCTTAACAAAAAAACGCCACTCCGCCAAGTAGGTGAATTTACCCCCCAACACTCCGCACTGACTGACTGCTACCGCCGCTGCTTCTGTGAACCCCTGCACCACTACTTTCTGGGCAGGTAGGCTCCTGTGAAGCGGTTGGTCTACCCTGGGCACGTTTGGGTCCCGACCTCCCACTGCTGCCACCCTGCTGACTCCCAGCCACGCTAGCGACTTGATGGCTCTGCCGCTGCCTCACAGGCAAGCTGCCACCCTCTTCTCCCGATGATGATGAAGCCCCCAATTCACCAGGCTCCCAAGTGCGATCATCTACATCATCATTGAGTAATGTCTGCCTGTCACTGATGTCCGTCTCTGGGTCAGATGCCTGACTGCTCGCAACATCGGCTACCACACCACTCTCCTCATCACTACTATCCCTCCTACCGGAGGAAACAGCGGATGTCTCCTCCACATCTTGGCTGGCCAGTAGCTGCTGACTGTCCTCTAGTAGATTGTCCTTGCTGTATAGTGGAGCTGAGCCCACAGCATATAATACTTCTCTGGCTGATGGAACAGAAAAGGGCAGAGGCAAGTTGAGAACAACTAAGGGTTGTGTCTGATGAACCCACGACTCTTGGTTGGGGGTGTCTGATGTCTCTTGGGTCGAAGTGGATGACCGAGTGAACCATTCAAGAACCGCTGGGTTGCTGGTCAAGACACGACCACTAGATGACACCGGGAGCTCAGGCCTCTCGCTGCGACTCCTGCCACACCCTCTTTCTTTGCTGAGACCTGTACCTACGCCAGAAACATTTAGGCCTCTGCCAATCCCCTGTGCAGGGCCTGGCACTTCTCTGTCTGACATACTGTTAGATCAAATAAATAAATAAAAAGGAAATTAAAACACCCCCAAAAAAGTCTAATTTTCTCACTTTACCACACAACGGCTAATAACCCCTTTTTTCCACTAATACACCCCAAAAGGGCTTTAGAACATACAACTGCATCTCTAAACAGCAAATAGGGCCTTATTTTTTTCCACTTATACACGTTACAAAAGGCTTTAGAACATATAACTGCACTGCTGAACGGCAAATATATATTTTTTTTTGCCCCTAATACACGCCAAAAAGGGCTTTAGAACATATATTGGCACTGCTGAACGGCAATTATATATATATATATATATATATATATATATACAGTACAGACCAAAAGTTTGGACACACCTCATTCGACGAGTTTTCTTTATTTTCATGACTATGAAAATTGTAGATTCACACTGAAGGCATCAAAACTATGAATTAACACGTGGAATTATATACATAACAAAAAAGTGTGAAACAACTGAAAATATGTCATATTCTAGGTTCTTCAAAGTAGCCACCTTTTGCTTTGATTACTGCTTTGCACACTCTTGGCATTTTCTTGATGAGCTGCAAGAGGTAGTCACTTGAAATGGTTTTCACTTCACAGGTGTGCCCTGTCAGGTTTAATAAGTGGGATTTCTTGCCTTATAAATGGGGTTGGGACTATCAGTTGCATTGTGGAGAAGTCAGGTGGATACACAGCTGATAGTCCTACTGAATAGACTGTTAGAATTTGTATTATGGCAAGAAAAAAGCAGCTAAGTAAAGAAAAATGAGTGGCCATCATTACTTTAAGAAATGAAGGTCAGTCAGTCCGAAAAATTGGGAAAACTTTGAAAATGTCCCCAAGTACAGTCACAAAAACCATCAAGCGCTACAAAGAAACTGGCTCACATGCGGACCGCCCCAGGAAAGGAAGACCAAGAGTCACCTCTGCTGTGGAGGATAAGTTCATCCGAGTCACCAGCCTCAGAAATTGCAGGTTAACAGCAGCTCAGATTAGAGACCAGGTCAATGCCACACAGAGTTCTAGCAGCAGACACATCTCTAGAACAACTGTTAAGAGGAGACTGTGTGAATCAGGCCTTCATGGTAGAATATCTGCTAGGAAACCACTGCTAAGGACAGGCAACAAGCAGAAACTTGTTTGGGCTAAAGAACACAAGGAATGGACATTAGACCAGTGGAAATCTGTGCTTTGGTCTGATAAGTCCAAATTTGAGATCTTTGGTTCCAACAACCGTGTCTTTGTGCGACGCAGAAAAGTTGAACGGATGGACTCTACATGTCTGGTTCCCACCGTGAAGCATGGAGGAGGAGGTGTGATGGTGTGGGGGTGCTTTGCTGGCGACACTGTTGGGGATTTATTCAAAATTGAAAGCATACTGAACCAGCATGGCTACCACAGCATCTTGCAGCAGCATGCTATTCCATCCGGTTTGCGTTTAGTTGGACCATCATTTATTTTTCAACAGGACAATGACCCCAAACACACCTCCAGGTTGTGTAAGGGCTATTTGACCATGAAGGAGAGTGATGGGGTGCTGCGCCAGATGACCTGGCCTCCACAGTCACCGGACCTGAACCCAATCGAGATGGTTTGAGGTGAGCTGGACCGCAGAGTGAAGGCAAAAGGGCCAACAAGTGCTAAGCATCTCTGGGAACTCCTTCAAGACTGTTGGAAGACCATTTCAGGTGACTACCTCTTGAAGCTCATCAATAGAATGCCAAGAGTGTGCAAAGCAGTAATCAAAGCAAAAGGTGGCTACTTTGAAGAACCTAGAATATGGCATATTTTCAATAGTTTCACTTTTTTGTTATGTATATAATTCCACATGTGTTAATTCATAGTTTTGATACCTTCAGTGTGAATCTACAATTTTCATAGTCATGAAAATAAAGAAAACTCTTTGAATGAGAAGGTGTGTCCAAACTTTTGGTCTGTACTGTATATACACAGTATATATATATATATATTTTATTTTTTTTGCCACTAATACATGCCAAAAAGGGCTTTGGAAAATATAACTGCACCGCTGAACGGCAAATATATATATTTTTTGCCACTAATACACGCCAAAAAGGGCTGTATTTTCTCACTTGTTTTTGTGCCACTTTTCTCCTGGTCCTAATATGGACCAGAAGAAAAGCTGTAAGTATGAGCTTTTTTTGTGGACATACTATAGGAATAATGCATTTCGGGGCCACACAGCCCCTTGGTCAGATTTCCACCAATATTCTGTATTAATATATAAATTATATTGACGTGAATCTGACAAAGGGGCCTGTCCAGCCTAGAAACACGTTATTCCTATATCCAGTAAGGCTCATACTTACAGCTTTTTCCCTGGTCATTATCCACCAAGACAAGCAGCGCAGCGCATTTTCATTTTCTCCCAGACAATGGTCTATAAAAACCATGGACAGCATTTGTGTTGTTTCCGTAGTTTTCATGAACCCATAGTCCATAATGTGCGTAAGGGATTCGTATTCACTGACAAAATAGGACATGCTTCCGTAGTGTCACCTCGGAACCATGATCCATGGAAAACCACTAGTATGTGAATACACAAATTAAAGTCTGTGGGTATGGGTGCTGTCTGTGTAGATCACGGACATGTGAAAGAGGGCTGACAATCTCAAAAAGTGTGAACATGATCACCTACAGTGCATCCGGAAAGTCTTCAGACCCTTTTACTTTTTCCCCATTTTGTTATGCTGTGGCCTTGTGCTAAAATAAAAAAAAGATTCAGGGTTTTCCCCATCATTCTGCACTTAATACCCCATTATGACACAGTGATAACAGAATGCGATTTTTTGCCAATCTTCTCTGTAGTTTCCTTCAAGCACTGTCAGGTTGAATGGGGACCATTGGTGGACAGCTTTTTTTTAGGTCTTTCCAAATATGTTTGATTGGGTTTAAGTCAGGGCCCTGCCTGGACCACTCAGGGATGTACACAGAGTTGTGTATAAGCCACTTCTGTGTTGTCTTGGCTGTGTGCTTAGGGTCATTGTCTTGTTGGAAGGTATCACCTTCAGCCCAGTCTGAGGTCCAGAGCACACTGGATTAGGTTTTCATTAAAAATATTACTGTACTTTGCTCCATTCAGCTTTCCCTCTACTCTGACCAATCTCCCTGTCCCAGCCACTGAAAAATACCCTCACAGCATGATGCTGCTGCCAACACCATGCTTCACTATAGGGATGATATTTGGCAGATGATGAGCAGTGCCTGGTCTCCTCCAAACATCACAGAATTGAGCTAAAAAAAGTTAAATCTTTAGTTTCATCAAACCGGATCATCTTGTTTCTCACAGTCTGAGAGTCCCTTAGGTGTTTTTTTTATTTTTTATTCTTTAATGTGTATTTTACTCAGGATAAGTAAAATCCTGGATTGTTAGATGGCATCAGTGATGGCTGACCTTCTAGAAGTTTCTCGTATCTGCACACAGGATCTTTGGAGCTCAGCCACAGTGATTCTGGGTCATCCCAACTTTCAGTGCAGCAGTATTTTTTTTTTTTGTATCCTTCTCCAGACCTGTGCCTCCACATAGGTAGTATTTTCTTCCCTATGGCTTTTTACTCTGATATGCTGTGAGACGTTATATAGACAGGGCATTGTCTTTCCAAATTCCAATCAACTTAATTTACCACAGGTGGTCTCCATTCAAGGACTCCAATCAAGGTGAAACATCTCAAAAAGGCCCATGTGAAATTTGTATTATTTCTTTTTTTTTTTTGCTAATGGGGTTGAAAGCAGAATGATGGAGAAAAACATACTTGATTTACTTTCACTTTCTTCACATTTTGTTATGTTGCAGCCTTGTGCTGTTAAAGAGTCTAAATGCTTTTTATGCACTGTAAAAGGTTATTTGGCATGTGTGAAATAAAAAATAAAAAAACATCACTACACAAATTCAGATCCAATTCAGGAAAAATTAATGGGCCTACGATATGTGTACAACAAATCAAAACAGTTCTGTAATATTTTGGACCTAGTGTGAAACTAGCCTAAGTCTAATTTTCTGTTACATAGTTAAAAAGTTCAGGAAAGAGAATTAGGTCATTTCAAAACTTGTCTGTGCACATATAAAGCAGAAATGAGCAAATCAAGATATAAGGTGGCCCTACACAATAATCAGAAGTAGGTCATCAATTTAACAATCATTATACGAAGGATGGTAAAGACCAGTTTCTCCATACACTTTAGTCCTTATTGCCTATTATAATCTTTTGAGTAGTCAATCCACAAACTATTATAATTCGTGGTTTTCTTGACTCCACCTTTTGTGTGAAGGCATCTACCAAGCATTCACTGAAGGTCTGCCTGTTTGCGCCATACAGACTTAACCACCGTCTATTGTATGAAAATATTAAAAGGAGTTATCCAGGAAATTATAAGAATGGCCTATTCTCTGGATAGGTCATCATTATCAAATCGGCAGGGGTCTGAGTCTCGTCACACCCGCCGTTCAGCATTGAGCGGCGGGCTCCCGGCAGCTAACCAAGCACAACACTGTACATTATATAGCGGCACTGCGTTGTATAGCGGGAGGGGGCAGAACAACCCCAACGTACGTTTCGTCGCGCTTCCTCTGTAATAATTTGTTGATAAGCGGGACATACATGGGGAATCTAGTGATTGGGGGTATCACTCTCTTAGTATCTCTCTGCATTGACTTTCTATTACTTTTGCTATTTATTAGATGTATGTCTTTAAATGTGACACAATAAAGATGTTTTTATATATGTGTGGTGTTTGTACTGTGGTTTTGTAGATATGCTTCCACACATGATTTCCTGCCGCATGGTGGTTCTTGTTTGGTTTCCTCAAGGGAGCTTGTTAGACTCAAAGTAAAAACTAGAAAGTTTATTTTGTATTGTTTGTGAACAGACACATTTTTGTAACTAAGCCGTTAGTTCTTAAGGCCGCAGAACTGATCTTCAGTGATAGCGGTCACCTTACCCAATTACTGACAGTGTCCCTTGGTACCTATATACCTCCAGGACTTGTAGTAGTGCTGAACTGCACAACTAGATGGTGGCAAGAATCTTATATGAAGCATTATCAGCACTGGCAGTCAATAATATACAGAAATAAACTCATAGGCACAGTTCCCAACTGGAATTTCTCTTTTTCTTTTTTTTACTGGACAACATCCCAAAATCACAGAGAGCCAAAATTTATTACAGACAAATTGGAAAACCACAAATAATGATAAGGATTATTAGTAACACATACGTATAGTTCAATATACTTATATGAACTCATTACCAATATTAACCTGTACAGTGGATGGAGACCTAGGATCTCAGGGGCCCTCCGGGGAATTCACCTATTCCCCTGTGGGCCAGTCCCAGCCTGTGTGTAGAAATGAATGGATCAGTGTGCTATCTGTGAAAAAATGGATAACACACAAAAGAAAATTTCGGTTGCGTGCATGAGCCCTTAAAGGGGTTGTCTGGGATTTCTTTATTGATGGACTATCCTTAAGGATAGGTCATTAACATCTGATCGGTGGGGGTCCAACACCCATCTCCCCCGTCGATCAGCTGTTTGAAAAGAATGCTGGGCTCTGATGAGAGCTGTGGCCTCCTTACAGCTTACCAAGCACAGCACTAACTGATACATTACATAGGACTGATACATGGGCTATACCATTCTACTGCATATGGGGCTCAACCGCCTGATAGAAGAAAGGTATATATGCAAAATTTTAAATACATATACAGTTAGGTCCATATATATTCGGACAGAGATAACATTTTTCAAATTTTTGTTCTGTACATTACCACAATGGATTTTGAACAAAACAATTCAGCTGCAGTTGAAGTTCAGACTTTCAGTGGGTTGAACAAAATGATTGCATAAAAATGTGAGGAACTAAAGCATTTTTTAAACTCAATCCCTTCATTTCGGGGGCTCAAAAGTAATTGGACAAATTAAATAATTGTACATAAACTGTTCATTTCTAATACTTGGTTGAAAACCCTTTGTTGGCAATGACTGCCTGAAGTCTTGAACTCATGGACATCTCCAGATGCTGTGTTTCCACCTTTTTGTGCTAGAAAGTACATTTTTGGGCCTGCGTTGCATTTCTGGCAGTCCAATAAAACCAGTAAATACTGCTGTTACATTGGTGGTTGAAAAAAATCACACTTTTTGTGCTAGATAGTACATCTGCGGCCTGCGCTGCATTTCTGACAGTCCACTAAATCCGTTAAATACTGCTGTTACATTGTTGATTGAAAAAAACAAAATTTTTGTGCTAGATTGAACTATTCTGCCACAGATTTATGTCTTTATGTAAAATTGACCTGTTACCTTCATTCTCCAGGTCAGTACTATTACAACAATACACCACATCTATAGTTTTTATTTTATTTTAATACTAGAAAAAATGTATTTTCTTTTCATTGCGCTATTCCGACCCCTATTACTTTTTTGTATTTATGTTTATGGAGTTGTATCAGGGCCCCTTTTTTGTGGGGTGATCTGTACTTTCAGTGATAGCATTTTGAAGTGTATGTGACTTTTTGATAAATTTTTATTAAATTTTTTAGTGGAGTTGAAATGATACAAAATGGCTAATTGGCCCTTTTGAATTTTCTTTCCATAACACAATTTGTCATATATTGTTATATTTTTATAGCATAATAGTATGGGCGGTTTCAGATGCAGCAATGCCTATAATATATTTTTGTTTATTTTGATTTGGGGGAAAGGGGGTAATTTTAACTTTTATATATTTTTGAAAAAATGTTTAACTTTTTAAAATCACCCTAGGTCACTATAACTAGCAATCATCAGACATTAGCCAATTGTGTTCTGTGATGGGTATATATCCATCACAGAGCACACCATTCACTGTATTCCAATATAGTGCTGCCACCTGCTCGCTTTTACTGGAATTTTCCAGTGATGGGTATCGGAGCCTGCTTTGGGCCCTGAGCCATTACTGGAGTACTACTGTTACTGTACAGTTTCCCCGAGTACTACAGCTTCTCGCTGCATCTGCACAGCTCACATTCCGTGGTCACATTTGGGTTGAAACAGCAGAAACCCAAGGGCTACAGCACCCAATGCACATGCAAACAAGCGCCATCTTTAAAGTGCCGACTTCCGCAGAACATGTACGGCAGAGGTTGCGAATGTGGTTCTTAAGATAACCCAGTTTCTGTCCGGGTGCCTCGGGCCCAGCAGTAATATTCATATTAGGGGCCCACTGTTCAGCTTTGTGCATGCAAATATTACCTGACGCGTAACGCCCCATTTGCAAATTAATTTTTTTCAGAGTAGCCCACTGCCTAACCTGTGCTTCAGACCGTTCTGTCCCCAATGAGTATAATAATGAGCAGGTGGTGGAGGACCTGCTCAGAGGCCTACTCGGGTATAGACCAATTGCATTGTGGGTCATTCTGAGGCTTGTATATACAGTACAGACCAAAGGTTTGGACACACCTTCTCATTCAAAGAGTTTTCTTTATTTTCATGGCTATGAAAATTGTAGATTCACACTGAAGGCATCAAAACTATGAATTAACACATGGGAAATTATATACATAACAAAAAAGTGTGAAACAACTGAAAATATGTCATATTCTAGGTTCTTCAAAGTAGCCACCTTTTGCTTTGATTACTGCTTTGCACACTCTTGGCATTCTCTTGATGAGCTTCAAGAGGTAGTCACCTGAAATTGTCTTCCAACAGTCTTGAAGGAGTTCCCAGAGATGCTTAGCACTTGTTGGCCCTTTTGCCTTCGCTCTGCGGTCCAGCTCACCCCAAACCATCTCGATTGGGTTCAGGTCCGGTGACTGTGGAGGCCAGGTCATCTGGCGCAGCACCCCATCACTCTCCTTCATGGTCAAATAGCCCTTACACAGCCTGGAGGTGTGTTTGGGGTCATTGTCCTGTTGAAAAATAAATGATGGTCCAACTAAACGCAAACCGGATGGAATAGCATGCCACTGCAAGATGCTGTGGTAGCCATGCTGGTTCAATATGCCTTCAATTTTGAATAAATCCCCAACAGTGTCACCAGCAAAGCACCCCCACACCATCACACCTCCTCCTCCATGCTTCACGGTGGGAACCAGGCATGTAGAGTCCAACCGTTCACCTTTTCTGCGTCGCACAAAGACACGGTGGTTGGAACCAAAGATCTCAAATTTGGACTCATCAGACCAAAGCACAGATTTCCACTGGCCTAATGTCCATTCTTTGTGTTCTTTAGCCCAAACAAGTCTCTTCTGCTTGTTGCCTGTCCTTAGCAGTGGTTTCCTAGCAGATATTCTACCATGAAGGCCTGATTCACACAGTCTCCTCTTAACAGTTGTGTCTGCTGCTAGAACTCTGTGTGGCATTGACCTGGTCTCTAATCTGAGCTGCTGTTAACCTGCGATTTCTGAGGCTGGCGACTCGGATGAACTTATCCTCCGCAGCAGAGGTGACTCTTGGTCTTTCTTTCCTGGGGCGGTCCGCATGTGAGCCAGTTTCTTTGTAGCGCTTGATGGTTTCAAAGTTTTCCCAATTTTTTGGACTGACTGACCTTTATTTCTTACAGTAATGATGGTCACTCGTTTTTCTTTACTTAGCTGTTTTTTCTTGCCATAATACAAATTCTAACAGTCTATTCAGTAGGACTATCAGCTGTGTATTCACCTGACTTCTCCACAACGCAACTGATGGTCCCAACCCCATTTATAAGGCAAGAAATCCCACTTATTAACCCTGACAGGGCACACCTGTGAAGTGAAAACCATTTCAGGTGACTACCTCTTGAAGCTCATCAAGAGAATGCCAAGAGTGTGCAAAGCAGTAATCAAAGCAAAAGGTGGCTACTTTGAAGAACCTAGAATATGACATTTTCAGTTGTTTCACACTTTTTTGTTATGTATATAATTCCACGTGTGTTAATTCATAGTTTTGATGCCTTCAGTGTGAATCTACAATTTTCATAGTCATGATAATAAAGAAAACTCTTTGAATAAGAAGGTGTGTCCAAACTTTTGGTCTGTACTGTATACAGTATTATATATTATAATAAACTACCAACACAAATTAACCAGTATTTGAATAAAGCAGGTCAATTAGTAGAAAAAAAAACCAAGTATTTATTGTACAAAGTAACAGCACAATTTCTAGATCACACTGAGGAGAACATTATAAATTACTATACAATGTTTATTTACACAAATCTGACATCACCAGTCAATAAAATAGAGAATTCATAAAACATAAGATTTTTTGTAAAATGATAAAATGAATATGAATGTTACCCTAATACATATTTATCTCATGAATCTTGGTGTGTCTCCTTTAAAGGGGAACTCTGGTGAAAAGTCTTGCTCGTGGATTGTCACCTGGAATAATGATGTCATGGTTGTCACTTGTAAAATTCTGAGTAAGAAAAATATTGTGCTTTGGACCTGCGTAAGAAAAACCCTGTAATGTACTGTACTGTGTGTCAGCTGCAATCTCTTCATCCCTGTGTATTCTGCTGTTGTCACTGAACCTCCTCCATATGGCCACCTGTAGATTTAAAGTGTAGGGACAGGTGTATTATCTTTTCCAAAAATGAAGTTAGATTTGGCATGGAGATGGAAAATAGAGGATCTCTGTTACAGTGTCAGCTAGGTTAGAGAGTGGTGTAAATGATTTCATGAGTTTACTGGAGTTCTTTCAAAAGGGTTTTCCAGGCTCCTGACATTGATGAGCTATCCTCAGATCAGGTCATTAATAACCGATTAGTAAGGCCCCTTTCACATGGGCGAGTATTCCGTGTGGGTGCAATGCGTGAGTTGAACACATTGCACCCGCACTGAATCCGGACCCATTCATTTCTATGGGGCAGTGCACACGAGAGGTGATTTTCACGCATCACTTGTGCGTTGCGTGAAAATCGCAGCATGCTCTATAGTCTGCATTTTTCACGCAACGCAGGCCCCATAGAAGTGAATGGGGCTGCGTGAAAATCTCAAGCACCTGCAAGCAAGTGCGGATGCGGTGCG
Organism: Bufo gargarizans; assembly: GCF_014858855.1. Taxonomy (NCBI): domain Eukaryota; kingdom Metazoa; phylum Chordata; class Amphibia; order Anura; family Bufonidae; genus Bufo; species Bufo gargarizans. Next base: position 52,434,242 of record NC_058087.1, on the reverse strand, counting down.
ATTTTCACGCATGGTTGTTAGGTGACGATCGGGCTGGGGATCCGATCTGTATTATTTTCCCTTATAGCATGGTTATAAGGGAAAATAATAGTATTCTGAATACAGAACGCAAAGTAAAATAGTGATGGAGGGGTTAAAAAAATTATAATAATTAACTCACCGAGTCCACTTGATTGCGTAGTTGCGGATCTCTGTCTTCTGTAATGTTGAGCTGCCGGCTAAGGACCTGTGGTGATGTCACATCACATGATTCAATCGCATGGTCCCTCACCATGGTGATGAACCATGTGATTGGACCATGTGATTAGCACAGTGACGTAATCAAGGCTCCTATTCCTGTGCACAGCAAAAAAGAAGACAGAAGAGAAGCCGGGCTGCGCGATCAAGTGGATTAAGGTTAAATAATTTTTAATTTTTTTTTAACCCCTCCAGTCCTATTGTACTATGCATTCTGTATTCAGAATGCTATTATTTTCCCTTATAACCATTTTATAAGGGAAAATAATACAATTTACAGAACACCAATCCCAGACCTGAACTTCTGTGAAGAAGTCCGGGTTCGGGTTTGGGTACCAAACATGCCGATTTTTCTCACGCACGTGCAAAACGCATTAGAACGTTTTGCACTCTCGCTGAAAAATCGTGCATCTTATCCAGGCATCCAGGCAAAAAACATGACGCCCGTGTGAAAGAGGCCTAAGTGTCTGACACTCTGCTCCGCCATGATTGGCCGTTTACTGCAGACTCCTGTGCTCAAACTAGAACTTGATTGAAAAGGGAAGCAGACAGCTCCTTTCGAAGTGTAGTGGCCATGCTGGGGTACTGCAGCTTAGCTCCCTTTGAAGTGAATGGGAGCTGAACTGCAGTAACCAGACACGACCACTGCACTTTAAACCTGAGCTGTGCATCCTATTCCATTCCAATTCCAGTGCTGGAAGCTGCAGCTGATCAATGGCGGTAGAGGGTGTTGGATTTTCACTGATAAGATATTAAATTGGTTGTACGGTTTCCTATATTGATGACCCATCCTAGCTGATTGGCTGTGGGGCCAGGTGTCGGACCCCTACTGATCTGATATTGATGACCTATCTTGAGGATAGAGCATCAATATGGGAAACGAAACAACCCCTTTAATAACTTATCCTGAGGATAGAGCATCAATGTCAGTAGCCTGGAAAACCCCTTTAAGCTGTCATTAGGATCACTGAAAGTTTTTATATAGTTCCTAAGCATACCAGCTTCTAAGCCGTCTTATATTTCTAGAGTCTCTGTTACCAGGTTTATACTGCAGCATAAACTGGTTACAGAAAGTCTGAATGAAATATTGGCTCACTTGCTTTTTTTGGCCCAGTTACTGTATTTTCTTAAAGCCCCAATGAGAAGCTCTAGTGCCGGCTGAGCGCTGCAGTCCTGATATTTATTAGCTGTGGCTGGAGGTGTTCAGTAGGAATTACGTATTTCTTCTAGAAGTTATGAATGAATTAGTAGCAGTTTGCAATGAAGGTTCATTTTAGTGTTACCAGTGGGAGTGTGTCCCTGCACGGTCTGCCACTGATGGCATTTATTGGATAATGTCAGACTGTGCTGCACGCCGCACCTATCCTTAAACTGGCCAGGAGCTTTGCTTCATGGGAGGATACAGTATTTTTTTTAAAATATTTCAATATGACATGTTGGATTCGGTTGTTGGTAATACCTGTAAGAGCATTCATGCCAAACTACAGATGTTAGTGCCATCAATGGAAGTACAGCCCAGGTGACAGATCAAGGCTGAAGCACAGGTCAAGGCAGAGGTCGATTTAATAAATGACCCGCTCTACTCTCTAACAATTAATAAAGGTCTGAGTCAGAATTTAACACAAGAATTCTGAGAAAATTTTAACACAAAATCACGCCTCTTTCCCATGAAGCCTCACCCTTTTTTGAGCATGTCGCAAAAATAAGGGTAGAAACCCTAGCTCCACCAAAAATTTAGTCAAAATGCAACACTTTTAAGACAGATTTTAGGTGCAGACACATTGGTACATTTAGGCTATTATTTCTGGGTACCAGATCCCTGTTTACACCGAACGATCTGCTGCCAGAAACCATGATTTTTGTCCGCATGAAGCATGGTTTCACCCGATGAACATGCCCTTGTATGACACTATTACCCTGTTAGAATAAGCCCTATAATATATATTACAATCTCTATCCTCTACAGATCAACAAAAGAAATGTAACAATTGTCAAACTATATAAATACATTTATTACAGTAAATCAGAAAAAATAAAATAGACAATTTTAAATTTTTACTTATCCAAAATAGATTATTCTCTGCTGAATTTAAAGCTGTTACAAATCCTGAAATAAAATATTACACAATTCTGAGGATAGCAGTCCTTTAAATATTGTGAGATTGGCCATATTGTACCTGCATTACTCATTCTAATATTGTATAAGGAGGAGCTGTCACCCTGATCTGTGGTCAGTACTCAGAATATCCCTGATATCATGTGATGGACCATGTGATGAGCGCAGTGACGTCACCAAAGGTCCTTTTCCTCCCAGGTCATCAAAGAAGAAGACAGAAGAAAATCTGGGCTGCGCAAACAAGTGGATGAGGTGAGTTAAATTATATATATATTTTTTTTAACCCCTCCATCCCTATTTTACTAAGCAGTCTGTATTAAGAATGCTATTATTTTCCCTTATAACCATGTTATAAGGGAAAATTAAAAAAAATCTACACAGCACCTAACCCAAACCTGAACTTCGGGTTTGGGTCTGGGTACCAAACATGCCGATTTTTCGCACGCGCGTGCAAAACGCATTAAAACGCTTTGCACTCACATGGAAAAATCGCGCATTTTTCCACAACACACCCGCATCCTATTCGGCCCTCAAACGCGACGCCCGTGTGAAAGAGGCCTTATACCGTACACAGAATATTTCTTACTAATAATGAACATTAGTACAGTATTTAAATTAGTTTTCTTAGATTTTGATATTAATGACCTATCCCCACGATAGGCCATCAATATCTGATCGGTGGAGGTCTGATACCCCACACCCTCGCCAATCAGCTGTTTCTGAGTAACTCCAGTGGTGCAACTATACAGCATCGCTGGAGCTACACTGAAAAACCTGATGGTAGGCCATCAATGTTAAAACTGTGGAAAGCCCTTTTAAAGGGGTTCTCCAGAATTGACATGGCATATCCTCATCCTATACATGTAGGTCATCAGTATGAGATCGGCGGGGGTCCGACACACAGGACACTCAAGTGAAAGGGGCTGAGGTGCAATACCAAGCACAGCACTATACAAGGTACTGCACTGTGGCCTCCTCAAACCACTGATCGGATGGGGTCCTGGGAGTTGGACCCCCGCTGATCTCATATTGATGACCTATCTGTAGAATAGGTCATCAATAAGTAAATTCTAGAGAACCTCTTTAAGGCTGCAGAGAACATTGATTACTTTATTCTTATATTCTTCACATAGGTATGCTACAGATCTGTTGAGTGTGAGCATCAGTGATTCTGCCTCATATACATCTGTTATTTCAGTGCTGATCATCAATGGAAAAGTGAGCATACCCGGTCCCGACTGAGATAAATGAGGTAAAGTAATTCCCAAATGCTATTGCTTAAGGTGCGTATTTACTTTAGATGGCTATCATCCAAACACTCTAATGCCGGACACCTTTTCTTCTCGACTCTCCCATACACGTGTTCAATGGGAAGAGGGGAGAAAGTCGCTCACACCCTTACAGATACCCCATGCGGTGGCTTATCTCCCGTTAGAACAAAAGGATTGGGCATACTGAAATTCATTGGCCCAATTATACTTTTCCCCAAAAACATCATTTGTGAGGGACCCCCACACACATTAGACAATTAGTGTGGATTTGGCAGACTTTTCTGTAATGTGTATGGGGGGAGCGTGTAGAATTTTTTTGAAGAAAATAGTATATTCATTTCAATGGAGAGGCGACTTCTCTGTACATGGTCAGGACTGTAGATATTCAATTTTTAGGATCATTGGGGGTCCCATACTCTGGTTGACATTTTACAGATAATGCCTACTGTAGACTAAGTTAAGCTTGAATATCTGCCTGGTTATAGTTCTTCTATATTAGGTTCTAGTCAGACAGACGCATCCTAGAAGGAAGTGGCCTTCTCTGACACTTCCAAGGCCCAGAACAGCCCCAGTCTGAAGGCCAGCGTAGACTGGAGAACTACCATCACTGATTCCTTCTCTTGGAAAGGTTATCTCCAGACATGGGGTCTATGTACTTAGCAGTCCACATTGTCAAACAATTCCTTCACTGCGTTTGCTCCTCCATACGACCAGTCCTGTCATAAGAAGTGTTATAAGGACAGGGATAAAGATGAAAGAGCACAGGATGGGCAGCGGAGGGTCAGCTGGCAGCCGGCCAGTCAGGGCACAGTTCTTGAAATACTTCTTATGAATATCTGTGAAGAACCTATCCACTATGTGGTTTGGCCAGTAGCAGTTCTGATGGTAGGCCAGCAGGCTGGTACAGTTTGTGACTTCAGTGTAGATCCTGTAAGAGAAAGAAAAGACATATACCATTATATATGTAGGAATGATCATTACTGAAACTTGGCACCAAAATCAATGTTTTGTGTTGTTTCTACGTTATCCCTCCTGGAAATGTATGGATACATTGACAGCTCGGTAGTACTATTCCCCTTGTCAATAGGGAGTGTCCCTCCACAGTCTGACACTATTCGGTACCAACTACACTGTGTCAGTGCGTAGGGACATGCCCTACTGGCAAAGAGTAATGGTAATGATTGGTTAGCAATTTATTAATACATTTCCAGGAGGAATATGAGAGGAACAGCACAACACAGAGTTCAAAGAAAATATTTTTCAGAGTAGTTATTTCATGAAAAATACAATTACTTATTAACACCGGCAAGTCAGGGAGGGGCTTTTTCAGAATATTTTTGTACCTCTTTATTGACCTATTTTCCATTCTGATTGGAGTAATGGAGTAATCAGCTCAATAAAACTTTTGTTCTCTTTAAAAGAGCTGACCGCAGCATGTAACTTCTTCCGTCTGCTTCATCGATTAGTCTCTGCAGTAAAGGCGGATTTAAGGTGCATTTAGACGCACCTATAATCATCCAGATTATTGGGAACAACCGTTGCTGATCATCTGGCCATCTAAATGGGCCGCCGGTCACACGATGAACAAGCGAAACGCTCATTCATCGGGTGAACCTGTTGTTTGTGCAGGCACCACCAATATCTGCTGCTCAGAAGCCATGATTCTGTATGAGGACGAGGAAACGCAATAGCCATCCCTCGTCCTCATACACTGCAGGTAAATGCGCAGTCTCCTTCACTGAACGAGCAGCCGACTGTCAGGAAGGAACGCTTCCATCCCGACAATCGGCCGCTCAGTCGGCCCGTGTAAACCTACCTTTACATTGCCCAACTGTTGGGCCTCTTGCACATGAACGATACGGATTAAGTCCGGATGCATTCAGGGTGCGTTCAGGAAAACTCGCACCATTTCGCAAGCAAGTTCAGTCAGTTTTGTTTGCGATTGAGTTCAGTTGTTCAGTTTTATCGTGTGGGGGAAATGCGCATTGATGCGTTTTTCACGCACGTGATAAAAAACTGAATGTTTACAAACAACATCTCTTAGCAACCATAAGTGAAAAACGCATCGCACCCGCACTTGCTTGACAACCATAAAATCCTGCAGTTTTCGCAGTGGCCACTAAGCCTAATAATAGACACCACTTCTTGTCTGTACAGATCACCTTACTGCAGTTACCTGCTTATCTGTCATTCTAATCCTGCCTGTAACAATATCCCCTCTGTGTACAGATAAGACAGGATCCACCATACACAATAGGTAATTGTCACATCTTATCTATTCTTTCCTTGTACAATGACCTCTGCACAGGTCACAGATCATGCCTAGAAAACTGTCCCACAGAAGTCAATGAGGTCCCTCCTGACCATTGTGTCTATGGACCTTGGGGCTGCCGTTAAGCTATTTTTTTAATGCTTTCTAAATGCTGTTAAGAACAGCTCAGGCAAGATGGCCGCCCCATAATTATGTTCAGGAAATAGAATTAAAAAAATCTGTAATCAGAAAATAAAAAGAAATTAGAAATAATGGATGTGTGTCACTATATGCTTTTAATTAGGGATGAAACATTCAAAGTCGATTTGCATAAAACTTAGTTTCAATACTGTACGGAGCGAGCGTTGAGCCGAAGTTATTACTTTGCGAAGTCTCGCGAGACTTTGCATCATAACTTCAGAAATTGATTAAGGCCTCTTTCACACTTGCGTTGTCCGGATCCGGCGTGTACTCCACTTGCCGGAATTACAAGCCGGATCCGGAAAAACGCAAGTGTACTGAAAGCATTTGAAGACGGATCCGTCTTCAAAATGCTTTCAGTGTTACTATGGCAGCCAGGACGCTATTAAAGTCCTGGTTGCCATAGTAGTAGTGGGGAGCGGGGGAGCAGCATACTTACCATCCGTGCGGCTCCCGGGGCGCTCCAGAATGACGTCAGAGCGCCCCATGCGCATGGATGATGTGCCATGCGATCACGTCATCCATGCGCTTGGGGCGCCCTGATGTCACTCTGGAGCGCCCCGGGAGCCGCACGGATGGTAAGTATGCTGCTCCCCGCTGCACTTTACCATGGCTGCCAGGACTTTAGCGTCCCGGCAGCCATGGTAACCATTGAGAAAAAGCTAAACGTCGCATCCGGCAATGCGCCGAAACGACGTTTAGCTTAAGGCCGGATCCGGATCAATGCCTTTCAATGGGCATTCATTCCGGATCCTGCCTTGCGGCAAGTGTTCCGGATTTTTGGCCGGAGCAAAAAGCGCAGCATGCTGCGCTATTTGCTGCGGCCAAAAAACGTTCCGTTCCGGAACGGAAGACATCCTGATGCATCCTGAAGCATCCTGAAGGACGGACTGTCCATTCAGAATGCATTAGGAAAATCCTGATCAGTATTCTTCCGGCATAGAGCCCCGACGACTGAACTCTATGCCGGAAGACTATAACGCAGATGTGAAAGAGCCCTTAGGGTATTTTCACACTAGCGTTTTTTTTTTTTCCGGCATAGAGTTCCGTTCTAGGGGCTCAATACCGGAAAAGAACTGATCAGTTATATCCTAATGCATTCTGAATGCATTCTGAAGCAATCTGTTCAGGATGCATCAGGATGTCTTCAGTTCAGTCTTTTTGACTGATCAGGACGGTGATAATACTGCAGCATGCAACGGTTTTATCTCCAGCCCAAAAAACTGAACACTTGCCTGAATCCCGGATCCGGCATTTTACATAGGAATGTATTAGTGCCGGATCCGGCATTTAAAATACAGCAATGCCGAAAAAAAAAAATTGATGCCGGATCCATTTTTGCGGATGAAACCGGAAAGACGGATCGGGCATTTCAATGAATTTGTAAGACGGATCAGGATCTTGATCAGTCTTACAAATGTCATCAGTTGGCATACGTTTTGAAGAATCCGGCTGGCAGTTCCGGTGACGGAACTGCTTGCCGGATCACTCTGCCGCAAGTGTGAAAGTACCCTTATACCGTAAAGAAACATTTCCGAAACTCGGGTTCGCACGTCCACAAAATGGATCCGGATCCGTTCTGCAACTGTTGCGGAACGGATCCAGACCCATTAATTTTCAATGAGGCCAGAAAAGATGCGGGCAGCACACAGTGTGCTGTCCGTATCCGCACTTCCGTTCTGCAAAAAGTAGAACACCGCAGACACGGACAAGAAAAGTTGCAGCCATGTGCGGTCGGCAAAATGCCGAATGCACATGACCGGTGTCCGTGTTTTGCGGATCCGCAATTTTGAGGACCGCAAAACACTTGCGCATGTGTGAATGGACCCTAACTCAGTGAATGGACCCTAACTCATCGGAGCCAATACATTCTAATACAGCTAAATTTGTATGCGATTCGACTTCGGATGTTTCTTCCGAAGTCGGTTCGCTTATCCCTAGTTTTAATTGGCAGATACAATTTTTGGTGACACATTTCCTTTAAGTCTGCATCCTTCTTCTATCCTAGACAGGATAACTCACACGGCACATTTATTTTATCTAGATCTTTCCCTGTCTACAGCTACTCCTAGTAAAATGCTGCTCATTAGTGACTTCAGCTCTATTAGCTTTACACATTACGAATCTTAATTACTCTGCAAACAAAAGAAAGGACGTACACAGTCTTATCAGCAGTCCGTGCTGAGAAAAACTGCGATTCAATGTGCCACGCAATTGTGCCAGTAGTTGCTATAGAAGACCAGGGTTTGATCAGGAGAAGGATATTTATTTATTTAGGTTATGCACTTATATAGCACTACTATACTCCACAGCACTTTACATTGGGGCTCACAATCTAAGGTCCCTATCAGTGTGTCTTTGGAGCGTGGGAGGAAACCCCCACACACACACACTGGCAGAACATACAAACTCCATGCAGATGTTGTCCTTGGTTGGTTTCGAACCTAGGACCCCAGCGCTACAAAGCACCACTAAGCCATCGTGCTGGCCATTATTTTGGCATATGATTGGTTAACACCTTAGATGAGCTATAAACACACAGGGGGTCATTTACTAGGCTGAAATACGCCTAAATTAGGCATATTTTAGATGCAGATGGTGCAATGGTTAGTTGCACCGCTATCGGTGACTTTGCCCCACTCAGGCCAGTTCTAAAATTGTGGTCGTGGCACGGGCGGGGAAGGGGACGGGCCAGCAGGCCCGTCTCTTTCATCATTTTCTACGCCTTTTTTGGGGCATAGAAAATGGTCTAAATATAAGACAGCTTATAATACGCTGGTCTTAATAAAGCCCCATAGCTGGCGGTGGTTCCGCCGAAGTTATGAAGAGGCGCTGGCTTCTCCATAACTTCGGCGCATCCAGCGCCCGTTCTAAATGTAAGGGCTTTATTAAGACTGGCGTTTTATAAATCTGCCCCACAGTATATTACAGACATCTCTACCTGAAGTGCCTTACTTCTCCGATAAACGGTTGCCCCCTTTATGAACGTCCTACTGCACGGTGCACATCATGTGTTCATACACAATGGGCAACATGAATAGTACCTGCTCATAGCAGGGCAAAGCCACAGCAGGGCTTACACCTGGAAAGTACAAGGCTTGGGAAGGGTTACTGTGGGATTATTGTAACCTCCAGTGGCAGTGTGCCCTTTACAGCAGCACATAGAACATTTCCTAAAGCGCTCTGGATTTTTATAGTAATGATGTCAACACTCTTCAAGGTCAGCGAATTGCAGTGTGGGAATGGAGTACCTATGGGACATATGGTCTGTCAGCTTAGGGTAAAGGAGCCTGAGTCATTCACCCTAGGGGTTCATGGCTTCCTCTTAATCATTCTCTAGGAATAGTACAGTTTCTAAATGAAATATGCATGGCTGCAGAAGATTCTTCACCGATACACTTTATATAATGGCGTAGCCTGTCCCGACACTAAAGCTAGCAGAAGGCATCTGATAACACTTCCTGGTCACCATTAGATGTTTATGTTCATTTAGATTTTTACTATTATCTTACAGTTCCTGTGTGCAATATAGAGGCTCGGCGCTTCTCTGACTTCTACTTCTACAACCCTGACATTACTGGACAGGTGCAGATAAAACTCATCGCCCCTTCTTCCCACACTCTATGGCTGACCCAGGCAGCTGCTCTTACATACAGTACATAATGTGAGAGTCCTTGGTGACTTGGTCATGTCATGTTTCATATGTGAAAGAAGATCACTCTTACGGAGGGTAAACTAATTTATTTGGACAGAGTGAGTTCACTATTTGGGTTCTTTAGAGCCCATAATATCTTTATACACTTGCAGCCACAAGTACTATTATAATATAATAGAAACAATCTTTTGAGAATCTGTGGACCTTGTTCATGTTGCATTATGTTGAATATATACAAACATTCACCGCACAAATATAATACCCTCCAGTCCAAAGACCACAAGCGGCTACCCCACACTACGCTAGGATATCGAAACCATCCATATTGCCAGAGAAGTATATTTGAAGTGCTGTCCCCATCCATATATCAGACAGTATGAACGCTAACCTGATTCTTGGTGTTCTCCCAGTCTGTAACCAGTTATCCTGGTGAAAGATTGGGAGATATATCCCTTATATAGTGAGGGTTCTCCAAAGTGCTCAGGCCGATTCCTGTTATAATCAATGTGGTCCGGTGGGCAGGCAGCACTTTCCAGCTATGCCTGATCCAGAGAACTCCAGCAGGTTGTTCCCTGCTGGAACAGCCTGCTGGATGCCTCCAATGCTGGTGTGAAAGTAGCCTAAAACTATAAGCAAAGTTGCACTATTTTTCATTTTAGATACAAAGACCTCTTTGTTCCATCTTGAAATGTATGACCTGTCCCTAACTCTGGGACCAGCACCTATCTCAAAAACGGGGCCCCAACATCAGTGGGGAGCACACCATGCACACCTTTCTCCATTCAATTCTAATCTACAGGTCTTTCAGAAAAATAGCCGAGTGAGTGTGCTTGGCTATTTTTCTTAGAAGTTCTAAAGCAGTGAATGGAGAGGATACAACACTTTCCATTCACATCAGGTCCGGTTCTTGAGCTAGGAGGAGGTCCTGTAGGGAGTGACATGCCAGAAATTGCCAGATGGGACAACCCCTTAAATGTTGAGGATAAATGGATCCCAGCAATGGTTTTGAGTAAAGATATGACCATGCATGAGCAGCTCTTTTCACATTATAATCGATTGCAGTCACAGAAACCTGTCACTGGTCTTTTTGTATGTTTCCTTAACTCATTTATTAGATAGAGGTCATAAACAGGCAGATCTTCACTGATGCGACCTGTATGACGTTCTCATTAACGTGCATCATGGGGGGAAAACTAAACAACCTAAAATAAGAAAATATTACACAAAGCTTCAGATGAGAAGCAGATAGGAAGTCATGCACAGGACAAAATTACAGCTCCATACTGGGTTGCAGGAGCGGATTGGCCATAGACCTTACAAGGAAATTTTCTGGTGGGCCGATGCCCAGGGGGCCGCACAAGCCCTCCTCTCTGCCATTGGCCGGGTATATAATTAGTGGTACTTAACACTGTGAGAATCAGGTACTCATGTACCCGGCCAGCAACCACACATACCCTACTGAATTCAACTGCTGTGGCCTACATCTCACCTCTTAAGCCCCCTGCTCCATAGATTACTGGAGGAAGAGGACAGCAAATGGCATATATTGATGGACACCTTAAAGGGGCAGCTTTTGGGCCAATATATTGTGCTTCAGTGTGGTATATGGTTCTGATGGGATGGTATTTTGCACTATGATATTGCTGACCCACCTACTTGTGTTGCCCTGCCTTCTGTCAATTTGAACCCACCGACAAGAAGAATACGGACAAGAATAGGACATGTTCTATCATTTGCGTAATGGACACACGGTTTACTTTTTTTTGTGGATCCATAGAAATGAACGGATCTGTGTGCAATCTGCAAAAATTGCAGATGGGACATGGATGCAGAATACGGTCATGTATTTTTTAGCAGACTATCTAATAAGGCCACCTCTACATAGCGACTTCCATATATTGCATGCATCCATTGAACTTTACAGGGGATTAAAAAGTCACATACATCTTGCAGTAATTGCAGATATTCCCAAAGTTTTGAGAATGTGACAAGTTGCATGCAACATAAGTCGCAAAAAGCTGCACCTTTTGTGATTTTCGGAACTGTTGGCTAAAAGCGAACACATCATGAGATCTCAATATTCTTGGGGAAAATCTGAAACTGCCAAAGATCAGTTCATAGGTGCTCATTACGTCACACTAGAAAGCTCTCCCAGTTTTTCCAGCTGTGTTCTAGACATGTATACAAAACCTATAATTTCCATAATGAGCAGAAGGTTATACGCAAACAGTGTTCTCTCTGAATTCCCCCCAGCTCTTCGTTTTCCCATGATGAGCTGCACTGACTTCATCCCTGGAATGGTGGTAATGTTATTTATCATAGAAATGACCTGTTTGACTTTAATGCACGGAACTGGAAGTCCAGAGCCGACTTCTCTCTGAGAGCAGGAAATAGTTTGCACATGGATACATTTCCTATACATTACAAATCGCTGTTCTCCATCAGAAGCTATTGTGTACGGGTTAGAATAAATTGAGAGTGAGAGATCATGGAACAGAAGTGTATAACGCAGCCTCTATGGGGAAAAGAAACTTTTACTGTTCATTTTCTTATTTTTATCCCCTTATATTTTAAGACTTTTGAAAGCTCTTATCTCCAAGGAGATGAGGGAACGGTCTCCGAGAGTTCAGTTACTATGGAAACGTAATATTTTATTGTGAATATTTAGTTTTGAATGTGTCCAGGTCAATATGTTGTTGAGCGCTATTCACAGGCTCTACTGCACTTTCGACCAAGATAAGAAACGAATAAACCAGGGAGGATACCGCGCAAGCGCTTCTTCATTAGCCGGCCATACACATTCGATAGCTGTAGCTAGTTCTCCTGACCCCCCTCCATATACCATCAGTCCCCCCAAAAACGTGTATATATATATATATATATATATATATTCAATTGGGAGACAGGAGAAAGCCACTGCCAGACACCTTTGGTATACTAAAGGAACGCTATACCATAGGAATCAAGTACATTTATGGACAGCACGAGGCGCAATATCACAACCAAGTCTCAAAATAGATTTTAGTTTATTGAAGGACAACGCGTTTCGGGGTACACGACCCCTTTATCAAGTCTAACTGAAAGTAACAGTATAAAATGCTATAAAAGATAATTGATAAATATTGAAAAAAATGATACAAAGAAACATTGAGATCTATCTCTAGACATATCGTGGGGGAAACCTCCCCCAGACAAAATATAATCAACATAAATCACCAGGTATACACATGGGGGAAGAGACGTTTTGTGCTTGGAAGATAGAAGAACATCCATCTCTAGGTAATGACATGCTGTTCTAATTCCTGCTTCATGTGGAATGTTGGAGTACAGTGCAGCCACATCCAATGTCAACCAACTATAGGAAGGTTTCCAATTGATGTCCTTCAGTAGTAAGATGAGCTGTGAGGAATCTCTTAACCACATAATGCAAAACGCCGTGCATGTACGGCAGGGGATGCATTGCTAGAATGCATTCCGTCGTACATGCACGGCGGGCTGATCGAGCGGGCACCAGAGCGGTGCACGCCCGATCATTGCAGGGGTCCGGCAGTCCCTGGTAGCTGAGCCCCTTCTGTATCCGCCGGCATTGCTGTAAAAGCCGATGGCAGCGGATTAACCCCTTATATGCCGCGGTCCGCGCTGACCGCAACATAGAAGTGGTTTGCGGCGGGTGAAGGAGCGCATTGTGTCCCCGCGCTGCTGTGGCAGGGACTCGATGTGTCAGAAGGCAGCCTGATGCCATGCAGAGGCTGCCCAATGCCTTGCACGGCATCAGGACCTGCCTTCTACGGGTGCCAAGGAGATCCAGCCTTGGCACCCGTAAAAATGAAATATTTTGATTCAAATTTACCACTGTCATGAAGTACAATATGTGACGAGAAAACAATCTCAGAATGGCCTGGATAAGTAAAAGTGTTTTAAAGTTATCAGCACATAAAGTGACACATGTCAAATTAGCAAAAATCAGTCTGGTCCTTAAGGTGAAAAATTACCCAGCCCTTAAGGGGTTAAAAAGGATGGGAGATTTGTAACGTCTTTTTGTAAAAAGATGTCTACATAATGAGAGAGGTTGCGGGTCAATGAATCTATTCCAGAAATAATTGGTCTACCTAGGGGGTTATTGACATCTGTAAGTACTTTCGGTAGGTGGTAAAACAGTGCAGTGTTTAGATGGTCAATAGTTATGTACTCTTTTTCTCTTTTAGTTAACACGTGATCCTCCTCAGCTCTTCTCAACAGAGTGGTGAGGCTCTTTTTATCTTCCTCAAGTGGATTGGAGGGTAGGGGTTCGTAATATGTTGGGTCCCCTAGGATCCTAATTACTTCTTTTATATAGTCATATTTGTCTTGTAGTATTATTCCTCCTCCTTTGTCGGCGTTCCTGATAACCAGAAGGTCATTGTTATTTAACTCAGTGTTTGTTTTTCTTCTTTGGTTAAATCATTTCTGATTTTAGTTTTTTCGTTTATACTCCTTATGTCTTTAGATACCAGTGAGAAAAAGGTATTGATGTGGTTCCCTCTGTGATGGGTAGGATTGAATGTTGATTTTGGTTTTAGGTCAGTATGAACAATAGCTGATGAGTCTGTGTTTCCTGGATCATTTCCCTTTGCATTAATATTCAGTTTTATGGTTTCTATGACAAAATGCCTTTTGAGCGTGATGTTTCTAAGGCTACTTTCACACTAGCGTTCGGGCGGATCCGTTCTGAACGGATCCGCTCATAATAATGCAGACGGAGGCTCCGTTCAGAACGGATCCGTCTGCATTATTTATAGCATAGAACAGCTAAGTGTGAAAATAGCCTAGTACGGATCCGTCCAGACTTTCAATGTAAAGTCAATGGGGGACGGATCCGCTTGAAGATTGAGCCACATTGTGGCATCTTCAAACGGATCCGTCCCCATTGACTTACATTGAAAGTCTGGACGGATCCGCACGGATCCGCACGCCTCCGCACGGCCAGGCGGACACCCGAACGCTGCAAGCAGCGTTCAGCTGTCCGCCTGTCCGTGCGGAGGCGAGCGGAGCGGAGGCTGAACGCCGCCAGACTGATGCAGTCTGAGCGGATCCGCTCCATTCAGACTGCATCAGGGCTGGACGGCTGCGTTCGGGTCCGCTCGTGAGCTCCTTCAAACGGAGCTCACGAGCGGACACCCGAACGCTAGTGTGAAAGCAGCCTAACAAAGGTATTGAGATCCACAAAAAGTTCAAACTCGTTGAGCAGGGCAAAAAAGACACTTTTGGTGGCTGCTTATCTCCAGGGAGGGTAAGGGTAAGGGTAACAGACGAAAATATTCACTTCACCCGATCCTTCCCTCCCAACATCATCTGGGAGCTCCCCACACACATTAGTCTGAAGTTGTTCAACTAAAACAATCATTTTTGGGTGAAATTTGTCAAAGAATGATAATTTTAGCCATATGGTGACAAATCTGAAAATAAATTGGCCGTATTTGAAACTATCGGCCAGTACTTATGTTTAACCCCCTTCCAGTGATTTTCCATTTTCATATTTTACTCCCTGCCTTCCTGGAGCACACGTACAAAGGCTTGTTGTTTGCAAGTTGTACTTTTTAGGCCTCATGCACACGGCGTGACAGTATTGTGGCCCGCAAACAGCGGGTCCACAATACAAGGGCAAATTGTGGTCCCCAATGCACGGAACAGCCGCACAACGGACATGTGCATGAGGTCTTAATGGCATACAATTTAGTGGGAAGCTTGAATGAAATTCCAAATACGGTGGAATTGGGGAAAAAAAATATTTTCATCACAGTTTTATGGGTTTTGTTTTTATGGCATTTCCTATGTAGTAAAACTGACATGCTACCTTTATTCAGCAGGTCAGAACAATTGCCGCAAAACCACATTTTTATAGTTTTTCTTAGGTTTTAATACTTTAAAAATAAATAAAGGGAAAACACTCCATAACTTTTTAAGGCCTCTTTCACACTTCCATTGTCCGGATCCGTCGCGTACTCCATTTGCCGGAAGTGCCCGCCGAATCCGGAAAAACGCAAGTGAACTGAAAGCATTTGAAGACTGATCCGTCTTCAAAATGCGTTCAGTGTTACTATGGCAGCCAGGACGCTATTAAAGTCCTGGTTGCCATAGTAGTAGTGGGGAGCGGGGGAGCAGTATACTTACCGTCCGTGCGGCTCCCGGGGCGCTCCAGAGTGACGTCAGAGCGCCCCATGCACATGGATGACGTGCCATGCGATCACGTGTTCCATGCGGGTGGGGCGCCCTGACGTCACTCTGGAGCGCCCCGGGAGCCGCACGGACTGTAAGTATACTGCTCCCCCACTACACTTTACCATGGCTGCCAGGACTTTAGCGTCCTGGCAGCCATGGTAACCATTCAGAAAAAGCTAAACGTCGGATCCGGCAATGCGCGGAAACGACGTTTAAACAACCTTTCAATGGGCATTAATTCCGGATCCGGCCTTGCGGCAAGTGTTCAGGATTTTTGGCCGGAGCAAAAAGCGCAGCATGCTGCGGTATTTTCTCCGGCCAAAAAACGTTCCGGTCCTGAACTGAAGACGTCCTGATGCATCCTGAATGGATTTCTCTCCATTCAGAATGCATGGGGATAATCCTGATCAGGATTCTTCCGGCATAGAGCCCGGACGACGGAACTCTATGCCGGAAGAAAAGAACGCAAGTGTGAAAGAGCCCTTATATCTATGCAGATGGCAGGCTCATATTTTGCGAGGTGATCTGCATTTTTCATTGATATCATTTTGGGGTGTGTACACCTTTTTGATCACAGGAGATGAAGCAACGAGAAAAAAAAAAAGCTATGAATTGGTAATTTTGATTTTCACCATACTAGATAAATACTTTTGTATTTGAATATTATGGGCATATTGGGATGTGGCATTACTAATAATCTTTATTTTTTTTAATTTTATTTATTTTTTTAACGTGGGGATATGGGAGTGATAGAATTTTTTTTTATTTTTTTTTTATATTATTTGTGACCTTTGTTCACACTTTAAGTGTCCATAAGGGACTTTAACCCGATAACAATGTCTGCCGTACAGATGTCAAGTCTTTAAAGATGGGGCCTGCTACAGAACGGAGAGAGCGTTACAGCAGACACCTGCGTCTAATGTGATTGCATATTGTGGTCCAAAATAAAAAATTATTATTCAAATCACCCCCTTTCCCCAAAGTCAAAATAAATATATTTAAACAAAAAAAAATCGATATCATGGAGATCGCTGCATGCGATAATGCCTGTACTATTAACATATGGAAAAAAAACATCTCTCACATGGTGATTGGCATAATGGAAAAAAAAAATAACGATGGCCGATAATCACTTTTCATCACTGTACCTCCCAAATTTTTTTTTTTTTTAAAAGGGATCAAAAAGTCATAGACACCCACACAAAATAGTATTATCAAAAACTACAGATCGTCCTGCAAAAAATGAGCCCCATACATCTCCATAGACATTACTATAAAAAGTTATGGGGGTCAGAATATGGCAATGGAAGTTTCAATCAAAAGTTTTTATAAACTTTTTTGTATTAAGGGTACTTTCACACTTGCGGCAGAGGATTCCGGCAGGCAGTTCCATCGCCGGAAACTGCTTGCCGGATCCGGCAATCTGGACGCAAATGGATGGCATTTGTCAGACAGATCCGGATCTGTCTTACAAATGCATTGAAAGATCGGATCCGTCTCTCCGGTATTTTTTTTTCCACAGATTTAAAAGGTCTGCACATGCGCGGACTGGAAAAACGAATCCTTCAATGCGGAAATTTTAATGCCGGATCGGGCACTAATACATTTCAATGGAAAGTAATGCCGGATCTGGCATTCCGGCAAGTGTTCAGGATTTTTAGCCGGAGAGAAAAATACAGCATGCTGCGGTATTTTCTCTGGCCAAAAATCGTAAGCGGGACTGAACTGATGCATCCTGATGCATACTGAACGGAATTGCTCTCCATTCAGAATGCATTAGGATAAAACTGATCTTTTTTTTCCCGGTATTGAGCCCCTGTGACGAAACTCAATACCCAAAGAAAAACGCTAGTGTTAAAGTGCCCTTAAACGCAAGAAAAACTATACCTATGTGGTATTGCCAAAGTTGTACTGACCTGGAGAATGAAGAGCACAAGTCAGTTTTACCGCATAGTAAACACCATACAAAGAATACCTGTAAAACTGTGGCGGAATTGTGTTTTTTTCCCAATTCTACCCCATTTGGAATTTTTTTCCATTGTTATTCAATATTAAAGACTTACAACTTATCCCACAAATAACAATATCTCATATGACTATGTCAATAGAAAAATTAAAACAAGTTATGGCTTTGGGAAGGCAGGGAGAGAAAAATGGATAATCACTGCATTAGAAACATGTAATTGTCTGATCGCTTCTCCGACAGACATGGTTTACTATTGCGGCTTATAGGAGGATGTTTCTATCAAGCCCTGCCACAGGCTCCACTGGAAGCCACGAGGTACTGTTGAACGAAGCAAAGCATTCAAAGCAGAATACGGTCCGAAGTCGATTCCAAATCATCCTTCAAAGTCTCCATGTCCTAGAAAAGTAAGCAAGATGCAGAGAGAGGAGGAGTTGAATGTTCCTGATTACATATTCTCATCTATATTAGATGATGTGGATATGGATAGTTTTATCCTCTGTAAACTCAATCTGTCAGTTTCCTCTGAGCTAGTAGGTGTTGACCAGCTGCCATGATGTATCCCATACACTGCACAGAGACTATAGGAGATCCTACTCCCCTATCTCTCTCTAGCACATCATTAGAAACAGCAGGAGTACTTTAAAAAGCAGTACTGAGCAGTGTAGCTGTGAGTCCAGCACTGGGATGAGGTAGTAAACGTACAGCCAGCAGCAGCATCTCTGTGTGTCACCATGGCTCTCTCTCCAGCAGCTCTTGTCCTTTTCCTTCCATAGACATCTCTGAGCTGCAGCTTGATCGCTCAAGGAACTGCTATAACCGGTCTTCAATAAAGACAGATTTTTTTTTTACCGCTGAATTGATTGTGAATGATCAGAAGGAGTGTAATAAGCGTAGAAAGAGGCATTTCCGTAATAACATATATTACAAAGTTTCTTGTTTCTACAATATTAAAAAGCTGAAGCAAAATGTTTTCTTTCACATGTACTCACTCTTCTGTTGCTTTCCAGTCGCACCACAGCTTCATCCCCAAGTCTTCCATCTTTAATTGGAATTGTAGTAGACAAAATTCATTTAGAAGGTTTGAATAAAATTCATTGTCACATTCTGCAAAAGCCATCAGTGGGGGGACTGGAAGGAAAAGAAATAAATAGTAGGTTACGTTCATCCAGTTCTAAGCGAGTACCTGTCAACTAGAACCTAAGTACATTAATGACACATGCTGATCGTGTGTATATTTACATGGTAATGGTGTCACTTTGTGTTATTATTACCGTACAAATAGCATAGACTGACAGATGCATGGCAGGTATATACACAACAAGAGGCACAGGTAACAGCGTCTCAGCACTCCTATAATACTAAGTGGACAGGAGAGTCACAGTTTTTTTTTTTACATATTCAGTTATCTAAAAATTAGTCGGCATCACATCCACATTTGTGTAAACAGGGGATGTGCTACTAAGGAAGCAAAGGAACAAACAAAAAGCATATGTATAAAAAAAAACATACAATTATTACACATATGTTGAATATAAATGCAAGTAACCAAGAGCGGATCGCCTTCTATATCAATGATTGGTGTAAATGGTCCCTAAGGGGCAGTTTTAATCAGTGTTTCTCCAGGTCAAGGACAAACCTTCCCAGCACATCATGTGGGAGTAAGCAGAAGATATGTTCACATCTGCCAATTATATTGTACTATTTCAGTGAAAGGGCTGGATAGGATAAAAACCACAAAATGTATCCTAGTTTGATTCATAGTCCAGGAACCTGGGTATAATAGCCTTTTAGATGAGAAAAGCCATCTTTCCTGTTCGGTCCATGGAGAATTAATTTGACTGATGCATTTTTCAACAAAAGTGAATCTAAGTTTGTTAATCAATGTGGACAGGGCATCCTGGGCAACAACTATACATACCCAATCCCACCCAGTCCCCTTAATGCCCCCAAATAGTAATTATTCCCCCTGTGCCACCACATAGTAGCTATGCCCTTTACAGGAAAAACAAAACAAAAAAAAACAGTAACTACTCACCTAGTTCCTCCGATGATCAGCACAATGTAGGACACTGTTACACATCACGCTGCTCACGGCTGGGCTGTGTAAGAGGAGTCCATAGGCTGACTCCCGGCATACACAGCTCCTACTACACAGCCCAGCAGTGTGGGGCCCCGGCAGCTGAGCTGAATGGTGAAGCAGGGAGCGAACGACTCTTTCAGCTCTAAAGGCAACTGTCTCTGTGTCCTATCGATGCACAGACAGTTAAGAGCAGGACATACGTCATCCGTTCCAGGACCACTAGACAGCCACTGAAATCCAGGACTGGTCTGCCGGATGCGGGAAAGTTGGGAGGTATGTATATGTTTCAGCTATATGTGGAAAGCCCAACTTGTTGGAAAGCTGTCATCCTAACACAATGCCAGATGATGGTCACAGAGTTCTTCTAGTATAACCCTACATATTTCTACTGCTCATGGTTGACATTGAAGCCTCTATGCACCTACTAGCAACAGGTCTGGCTGCAATACAACAAATAGACCTGTTCACATACTTTTACATGTACAGTATTTCTAGCTACAGTTTAGAGAAGATCTTCGTCATGGGTTGAGTGCAACTATATCTGATCCATCACTAGAATTAACATTGGTATATGGCCAATGCACCTCTAACCGTGACATTGAATAAACAGTAAAAACTATTTACAATCCTCTAAAATGTAAACCTGGGGTATGAAATGAATGAGGCATATCTGAAGACTACTTCTAGGTGTGAGGGTCCTTATCTATCTACCCCGTCCATTGAGAATAACAACATTACAATGTGCTGGGTGGTAAAGCACCATCTTGGTCACAAGCCTCATGTCTACTCAAACCTTGCTTATAATTTTAATTTGATATATATTTCCATGGTGACGTTATTAACATTCCTGAAATAGACTCATAATCTAATGATCAGCCTGTTAGATCAGATGTGGCTTTCTATACGGATGTGATAACAGTGTCATTTTGAAGCATTTTTGCAAATGAGGGTTTTTAAGCCCAAACCAGGAAAATATAAAGAAAATATTTTTGTCTCTTTATGTTCAGTTCCTTTTTTTCTAAATGAAATACATGCAAAACCTTGTCCAAATGTCTGAATTCAGTCCTAGGTCCTAGGCGATGCTACTCCCCTACAATTCTGTGCTGTAACCCATGGGCACTTTATGAGCCAAGACCACCGTTTGGTTTTTCTGTATGGCACCACCTTATGGAGGTATTTTCTCCTAGAGGGGGGGAATATCTTTGTAATATGGCATCCAATGGAGCATGCCCAATTTTGTACCCTTATTTCTGAAGTAACAGCACACATGGATTTGTACTATGAGTAAATGTAGAATCCCCTCCTTGCAAATGATGATGTCCGCAGTGCTATTATGATATGAGGTTGTGACTTATTCCATTCCAGTAAGGCAATTTACCAATACACAACTTAAGGTCACATTAGTCATGGTCCAGCTAATAAATACGGATGAGCTGCTTGTGCTAAAACTGTAGGCTCAGCTTTTCTTTGTGTGTTAGGATAATTGAATTTTCATAGATGTACCAGAAAATACATTTGGAAAACAGCGTAAAAAAAAAAAGGTGTTAAAATGGTCCTGTAATCCCTAGCCGCTGAGAAACCTATAGATTTCCCTTAACTACCTATATTGGACAATTGATTTCTAGATAATAGAAATTGGTGAAGCAGCTGAATACTGGTCAATAAATGATCCCACAGAGCAATTCATATCCTTCTATTTCTTGTCCAAGAGAAAAATTTAATTCTGTTCAGTGTAAGAATAAATGGTCTTTCCTAACAAGTTGCAACCTAAATATGGCGATTTCCAGGCCAACATTGTAGATGGGTTTGACATCCGTTGGGGCAGATTTACCAATCCTGTCTGATATTTAGGCAGTGTAAACTTAGACTAGAAAGTTTCAACATGAGCCAGATTTATTGACTGACGCTGGATAATAAATCTGGTGTACCCTTAGGGCTGATTCACATTGCCATATGAACGGGTCGGATCTGTTTGACTCACTTTCGGCAGACGGACGCTGCAGGCAGCGTTTTGGTGTCCGCCTTCGAAGCGGAATGGAGACGGAACGGAGCCAAACTGAGCCAAATTGATGCATGCTGAGCGGATCCTTATCCATTCAGAATGCATTAAGGGCAAAACTGATCCGTTTTGGACCGCTTGTGAGAGCCCTGAACAGATCTCACAAACGGAAACCAAAACGTCAAAGTAGCCTAATGTATGTTTTACTTGATCTAGCAGCGTAACGTACTAATGTCATATTTCTTCTTAGAACAACACCTTGAGGGCTCATGCACACGACCATAGCCTGTTTTGTGGTCCGCAAATTCACAAAACACAGAATTTTGTGGAACATAACGTCCGGTCCCGAATAGAACAGTCCTATCCTTGTCTGTATGTGTTCTATATTTTTACAGATGTCACGGAAGGGACATACGGATACAGACAGCACACAGTGTGCTCTCTGCGCCTTTTGTGTCCCCATTGAAGTGAATACACACATACACTCAGCTTTATATATTAGATGTGGCATGTCGGATACAGACCCATTCACTTTAATGGGGACACAAAAGATGTATGTCCTCTAAAGGAATCAGCACCGTTGCATTTACAATCACGAAATTTGGCACACAGGTACATCATCCGGGAAGGTTTTAGACCAGGTCTTAGCCAATAGAAGCTTGGTCACATGACCCTTATCAGCCAATAGAAGCTCGCAGGTCCTCCAGCCTCCACATACACAGTTTTACTCCAGGTTTCCATAACAACCCAGCCATTTTTCTTCACTGCTGTAGGAGAGCTTTAAAGGAAATCTGTCACCAGGATAATTGCTATTGAAGTAAAGCCATGGCCTAATAGCACTTAGTACCTTATTTCAAGATGTGCCTTTATTCCAGCAATAGATGTTTTTATCCTCTGAAAATCCAGTCTATTTGGTATGCAAATGAGCCAGTAAGGTGCCCAGAGGGGCATCACTCTTGCAGAAAGGAGCCCACATTGTGACACATTGTGACACGCCCCCTGTCACAATGTGTCCACCCTCAAAAGACTTAAAACCCTGCCCCCAGGTCCCTCTAACCCACGCCCCTGATCTGGTTAGGCCACACCCCTCCACTCCCCAGCTGACAGGGATTGAAAAAATGAAGGTAAAAATCAACTTCTGTCAGCTGCAGAGGGTGAATTTCTCCCTGCAGCTCACACTCAGACAGTACTGTGCTGCTGTCTTAGAGTAAGATGTTCAAAAGGACAAGCCCCAATCCAGTAAAGGCCACTGTTAAGGGGGCGGGCCCCTGTGGAGGTCACTGTCAAGGGGGTGGTATGCTGTGAAAGTCACTGTTAAAGGGGAAGACAGCTGTAAAGGTCAAAGTTAAGGGGGTGGGCTGCTGTGGAGGTCCAATTTTAAGGCACTGTGGGGGGGTCAGTGTTAAGGGATGGGGGGCTGTGGAGGTCACTGTTTTGGGGGAGGGGTACAGTAGAGGTCACTGTTTTAGTGGATAGTGTTGATATCTTTTAACGACACACACAAACATTAAATTAAATAGATTAAATATACCCGAGCGAAGCCGGCTCCTTCAGCTAGTATTATAACATATCTCAAATAGACTGCTGGAAAACACTGCAGACTTAGCACATCCACAATGTGTACATCTTATGTGGACGTACCCTTAATGTACTGACTTGTGGCAACCCGTTTGGCAGTGGCGTGCCTAGGGCGGGCAGGCCGCCACGGGTGTCAGCTATACAGGGGGTGCTGCAGCACTCCAGGCAGCAAACTTACTGGGCATAGACAGCGCTATATATATCTCTCTCATGCCTGCCACACCTCACATACAACTTACGCGCCACCGCACAGCCTCTACAGAGCGGCAACCAATCACTGCTTCTCACAAACGCCTCTGTAACTTCGCATTATGGACAATGTAGTCTTTCCAAGTAAGACGCGCACACTACTGGTTGACACTGAAACCAAAGATGCATTTCCCGGCAAAGTAATGGCCGATAGCTGGGAATGTGCTAAGCTGCTTTTTGATACAGGACGGGGAAATTAACGGGCGAGTGTGGTGCATGTTGTGATGTGGAGACATTGCAGGGGCTGATAGAACCTGGTGGGATACAAGAGGCTTGTAGTGGGAGCTGCTATAGGGAACGCAGTCTGGAAACAGCAGTGGGTACAATACTATGAATGGCACTGACAGATAATGCTTATACCGTAGATTTATTGTCCAGAAATTTCTGGACAATAAGAGGCTGGCGTACAGTGGGGTGCAAGGAGGGAGCGGAGCTCAGCAGTGCAGGAGTGGTGGGAAGGACATGTGAGGATGTCATGTGACCATAGGGGCGGACTCGGAGCTTTGTTTGGAGGAGAAAAAAATAAAAGTTATGAATTCAGTGCTTCTACAGAGCCAGTGGCTGATCTGTGTCTGCTGGCTGAATCCTCCACCGTTCAGCCTGAAGACACAGATCGCTTCTGGCCTGTGTGGGAGGAGCCTGAAGCCTTGGAATCTGCCTAAGCTCCTCCCACACAGTGCTGCAGAGCGTGTCTGTGTCTGCAGGGGAGAGCTGGATGTGAGCATCAGGAACAGGACAAGGTGACTAGTTGTGTTTTTTTTATTTTTTTAACACAGAGGTCATTGCTACTATGGAGGGGCCACAGAAATCATTGCTACTATGATGGGAGCACAGAAGGCTTTACTACTACAAAGGGAGGACAGAGGGCATTACTACTATGAAGGGGGCACAAAGGGCATTACTACTACAAAGGGGCACAGAGAGCCTTACTTCTGTTGAGGGGACACAATGGACATTATTACTATGAATGGGGCACAGAGGGCATTACTACTATAAAGGGAGCACAATGGGCATTACTATTACAAAGGGGCACAGAGGGCATTAATCCTGTGAAGGGGTGGGCATAACCATTATGGGGCACAGAATGGGCATTATTACTGTGATGGGGGCACAATGGGCATTACTACTATGAAGGGAGCGCCATGGGCATTACTATTATGAAGGGGGCACAATGGGTATTATTACTATGAAGGGGGCACAGAGGGTATTATTCATGTGGAGGGGGTTGGCATATCTGTTATGGGGAACAGAGCGGGCATTATTACTGTGAATGGCGCACAATGGGCATTACTACTGTGAAGGGGGCACAGAGGACATTACTCCTGTGAAGGGGGTTCACACAGAGTGGGCATAATTACTATAAAGGCGGCCTACTGTTAAAGGAGTACAGAGAGGGCATAACTACTGTGAGGGGGGCACAAAGAGGGCATTACTACTGTGAAAAGGGGACAGAGAGGGTATAACTACTGTGAGGGGGGCACAAAGAGGGCATTACTACTGTGAAAAGGGCACAATGAAGGGATAAGTACTTTAAGAGAAGAGAAAGAAAAGGACCCGCCCTGGGTGTCCCTAGGCACACCACTGCCCTTGCGTACACCATGAAACAGTGATCACAAGCAAAGATTACAGATCAGATATATATATATATATATATATATATATATATATACACAGGAATGTAAAAACAAAAAAAATAACTTATTAAGAGTCTGTTGTGCCGACTCTCCCCACCCTGCTCGGCTTGATTGGCAGGTTCCTCCCTATAAACAAAAAAGGAGACCGGTCAGTCAAGCCAACCAGGGTGAGGAAAGTCCACACAACAGACTCTTCGCCATGTAAGAAGTTATTTCTTAAAATAACGAGGGACATTTATCAAGACCGGTGTACGCATACGCTAGTCTTGATCTCCCTGAATGATGCCTCTTAATAAATTAGTCTCATCTCTGACTCTTCATGGGCCAGAATCTGAAGTCTATACCAGCTAGGGGCTGGTGTAGACTTCAGCTATACCTTATGCCAGTTTCTGGTACATTTAGTAAATCCAGTATCGGTGCTAAGACACCACCCCCTCCCTTTTCTAAAGTGGTGAAATTAGCAAAATTATGGTGCACATATGCCATGTGCCCTAATTTGAAACATTTTTACGCCACAACAATGGCGTAAAGATCTTTGTAAATGTCCGTCAAAGAGTTATCTGAAACACCATACAGTAAAATAGGTCTGTAATGAGGGAGCTTGTGGGGATTTAATTTAACTATTTTACCATTTCTTGTTATAGAGACCATTGCATGTTGAAATTTGTAATAATATGGAACAAATGGAAGGACTTGAATACTTGTTATCAGAAAAACACACAGGGGGACATTTATCAAAAATTTTATGTCGGCTTTTTGGAGTACAATTGTTGCAGCTGATGGTGCACAGCTGCTGTTAAGCAAAATGTTGGTACATTTGGCCTTCTGTGCCACTTTCAAAGGTGAAGTAGATCACTTTAGCTGAAATAAGTGCAATCACAATGCATGTGCACCAAATGTATTACGTCTTTGCTCCATTTTCATAAATTTGGCGGAGGTGCGCATAGCAACTCCGGTCTAAAAACTAACCTCAAATATGCCTTCAATGATAAATTCCCCCCACATTCTTGTGCTCTGTTCTTCTAATTATCATCTTAGAGGTATTATTTTTGCCTGAGGATCGTTCCAGAGGGGCTTGGTGTGAATATGACATGATGATAGATATTCCATATGTTGCTCATCTATACATTACTTTCCCACACAACTATGTAGACATCAGAATAAACAAGGGTTGTAAAGCTCTTTCTACAGTATCTTGGGCTCAGCCAGGAAGGGCATATCCGTTATTATTCAGACATCTACATTCAGTGTCGGACTAGGGTTCCTTGGTCCCCAATAATAATTTCCTATGGTGGGCCCTATCACTATATCATTAATATAGCGTAATAGTTTTCAATCAAAGAAATAGACCGCAGTAGTGGTCGATTAGCTCCAAAGGCAGCTAGAAAATTTGATTTTTCTCCTATCTACACTCTTACAAGATACTTAATCTTATTAAAGGGGTTGAAAAATATTCCGCAGTTTTCAAAACAGCACCTGGATCTGAATTCTTTTGTAATTGCATGTAATTCAAAATTTTGAATAGCCACTGAGTTTTTCAATAAAATGTATCTGTATAGCGCCACCTGCGGTTTGTTTTTTCCTTATTTCTTTGTCCTGCTCACTGAGATGGCTGCACATGCTCAGGTTCATACTTCAACTGCTTCCTGAGCTGTGATAGGGAGAACATGGACACGCCCCCTCAGCTCCAGCAGAAAAGACACACCCTCTGAGCTGTCAGCTTGATATAAATCTAGTAGAGCAATTAATGGGGAGATCTCTGGATCCATGTGAGGTACAGGGCTGGTTCTAGCTTTGTTAGAAAGAGATTGTCATGTGCTATATGATGTCTGATTTTAATTTTTTACATCAGTCATAGGATAACCTCTTTAAGTAAATATGTGCTGTGAGGTTTAATGAACTAATGAATAACCGGAAAGATGCTGTCTTACAGTAGATCAGGTATTCTTACAGTGCAGACAGGGGATACAGAAATGTTAAAAAGCCACAAGTGTTAAAAATGGTTCACATTATTGAGTCCTATAAACAGGGTCGGACTGGCCCATCAGAGGATCCTCCTGTAGACCCAAACTCTGACAGTAATGGACCCCTAATATAACAGGGCCCTTATCTACACAGAGGGTGGGCCCTCAGAATAATTTCTTCTGGCGGGCCGAGGGAACTTAAGTCCGACACTGGCTATAAGTTATCAGTAAATGATTTACACGTTATACTGGCATCACACAAACCATCAGGCCCATGGGAGATTTCTAACTCATAGTTGTCAGTGGAGGAAATTAGCAGAGACTATGTCCAAAACGGGCAAAGTAGGAATGGACATGAAAGGGAGTGATGTGGTGGACTGCACTGAAAGATTGGAAGTAGTAAAATACAAGCTTAGCATATCCCAATAATGGAAGCAGTAACTGATATGTAAATCATCATGTCTGCCTCTAAAAGCTGTTCTTTGCCAGAATGCATGGTCTAACATAACAGAAGCTGCTCAGAACTTGGATGTCAGGAACACTCAGATCTAAGATACCATCACAAGCTAGCATTTCCCAGTGTCACAACTAAGGGTTTAAAGCCATATCGACTTTTAACCATGACCCAAAAATAACATTGATATCTATAAATAGGAAAGCCAAATAATCCTTATAAGCTGCTTTTAAAGGGCTTCTGTCACCCCACTAAAGTGATTTTTTTTTTTTGGGCTGGTGAAATTAGTTATATTGCGATATATCACAATATAATTGTGTCACTTACTTTGATCCAGCAGTTTCTTCAAAAAACGAAGTTTTATCATATGTAAATTCGGTCTCTAACAGCAAGTAGGGCGGCTACTTGCTGCTAGCTGCTGCAGAAATCCGCCCCCTCGCCGTGTTGATTGACAGGGCCAGCCGGGATCTCCTCCTCCGGCCAGCCCTGTCGGCATTTCAAAAATCGCGCGCCTCTGTTGATTTGGCGCAGGCGCTCTGAGATGAGGAGGCTCGTCTCCTCAGAACTCCCTCAGTGCGCCTGCGCCGATGACATCACTGAAATAGAAGACGTCATCGGCGCAGGCGCACTGAGGGAGTGCTGAGGAGACGAGCCTCCTCATCTCAGAGCGCCTGCGCCGAATCCACAGAGGCGCTTGATTTTTGAAATGCCGACAGGGCTGGCCGGAGGAGGAGATCCCGGCTGGCCCTGTCAATCAACACGGCGAGGGGGCGGATTTCTGCAGCAGCTAGCAGCAAGTAGCCGCCCTACTTGCTGTTAGAGACCGAATTTACATATGATAAAACTTCGTTTTTTGAAGAAACTGCTGGATCAAAGTAAGTGACACAATTATATTGTGATATATCGCAATATAACTAATTTCACCAGCCCAAAAAAAAAAATCACTTTAGTGGGGTGACAGAAGCCCTTTAAAGTAAAATTAAAAAAAAAAAAAATATGTTGAATCCCCTCTGAGACGATAAGCAGGACCAATGGCAATTACTTGAAATAGCTCTTGGTGTAGTCCTCACGCGTACAGCTGCCCACATATCTTTTGAAGCTGGACAATACTTCTAGCTATTGTGTTTCTGTTATGCTTTGTGCTTCATTTGTTCACCTTTTCAAGATCTCTGTTTGCTGAATGTGCTTGAACATAAATTTGTCTACATCCAAAGTCAAACATTCAGCAAATTTTACTCCAAATGAATCCAGTCTAAACAATCGTCTGCTGCACCAACCACTCTAATGTGTATCAGTGTAGGCAGAAAGCATCAGTCCAGGCACTTTACCTCATACAGCACTGCCTAGACGGGGGACACCTGTAGCAATCCTGTTATAAGAACAAAAATAACGCAAGTGTCGGATTCAGCATTTAACTGAAGTGAACGGAGCCTACAGGACCCCTTAACTATAATGGGATTCATTAGGTTTCCACTCAGGAGAAGATTTTTGTAGCAGAGAAAGTCCCGCACGTCCGTTATTTTCATTCTTCGATAACAGAGCAGAAAAATGGAAATGTAAAGCGCAGATCTGACAGCAGCCTTAACAGAGGACCTGTCACCTCTCCTGATACGTCTGTTTTAGTGAGGCTACTTTCACATGTGCGGCACCAATTCTGGGAGGCTGTACCGGCAACCTGCTGGAGTTCTCCAGATCCGGCACTGCCGGATGCAACCGGAATGCCCGCTGGCCCCATTACCGATAATGGCGTCTGGTGGAGATCTAACTACTTGCATTCCCTAAGTGATAAAAATTCTGGACCATCATTTATGACTATCAGTGGCTTAACTAGAACTGAGTGGGCCCCACAGCTAATTTTTCAACCCCGCCGCCCCCTTCTTCCTCGGTTCCCTTAATGCAGACCTTAGGCCAGACCCCCAAAAATGATACCTTGTCTCCTCCTGCGGGTGCCTCTGCTCTTCATGCAGCCCTGTGTCTAGGCACACACTACACCGTGACCTGACGTCACACAGCATCAGTTCATAGTGCGATCTGATATTGATGACCTGTCCTGAGGAAACCCAGAGAACCCCTTTAATGTGTAGCCACAGTATTCAAGCGCTTTCATCATCATCCTTCAAAACACATCACTTCAGGCCGGGTCAAGCTCTATTGGCACCCAAGGCAACCCGGGCTTCCCTTCCCCCTCCCACATAATGACATACATACCGTGGGCACTACGGTATGAAATTTAGGTGCATTATGATAGCCCACCTCAAACAAAGCAGGCAAACTGCGCCATAAGCCTGCTCCCTGTGTGGCCCTACATCACTTGCATTACTACATGAATGAATTCCTCATCTTCAGTAGATTCATTATCCTTTTCCATTGCTGAGGTTATTAAATATCTGTATCATATTAATGTTCCTGGTGGACTTTATTAGCAAGATCTGACTTTTCCTGTGGGGACAGTCCTCAAGCATTCCTGCTACTTAGCAACGCCGTGCGTAAAGGTAGTGCGGGCATCCAACATCATTTCTACTGACATAATTGTAGATTACATTCGCTTACATCATTACTTTACTTTTATTCAGACCGTACATAGAAACGGCAGAGAAATGAAGCCAGTGCGACTAATCACCCTTATGAGTTATGGGCGCTGGTCCATTACCTTTATGTCATTGATATAGCAGAGGGCAATTACAGAGGAATGATGGCGTGTATCGGCACCATATAGCTATATATCTTCCTATGAAATAATGAGGCACAGACACCGCTTCAAGTGTCGCAGTGATCCGTTCTATAAAAGGCTATGGAGTAAGTAACTTTGTGCTACTTGTCAAATGCTTTTCTGCTGCCAACCTCCATGCTAGGTTAACATGCCACATGAGGAACCAGTCACCAGAACGGGCCTCTGATTAGTGCAGGTAGGCAGGATTGACTTGGTTTAAAGTTAAGTTAAAAAAGATGCATATTTGTGGTCTAACACTAAGGGCTCATGCACACAACCATATTACGCCTGTGATACCGCACCTCCGATTTTATATTTGGTCTGGCCAAAATGCAGCAATATTGAAGCGAGATTTCTATCATTCCCACAGTTCCCACCCGAGCCGCGGCGCGGCCCTGCTCACAAGTGGGGGGCGGCGGTGGAAGAGCACAGGGAGATGAGCGCTTCTATTGTGGAAGCGTTCATCTCCATAGTCATCTGTATCGCCGCCCTCAGGACAGAGATACAGATGGATGCTGCAACGGGTCAGGGGAGGGAGAGGCGTGTCCCTTCCCCTTCCTCTGATAGGCTGCTGGCCTAGTGCCTGCAGCCTACCAGAGGCCGGCGCAATGACGCCGTACATCGCGGGACACAGACCGGAAGAGGCCTGCATCGCATCGCTGACATGGAGGTAAGTATGTATTTTTTATATGTACAATACTTTTACTGGCACATGATGGGGGGGGGGGGGCTCTTGTTACTGGCACATGATTGGGGGGCATCTATGGGGGCACATTTTACTGGCACATTATTGGGGGCACTTGTTACTGGCACATGACTGGGGGGCATCTATGGGGGCACATTTTATTGGCACATTATTGGGGGCACTTGTTACTGGCACATTATTGGGGGCACTATAGGGGCATCTACTGAGGCCACAAAGAAGGGCTATTTTAAATGGGGGGCTCTATAAAGTAGCATTCTATACTGGGACACATTATGGTGGGTACTATGGGGAAGGGGGAGAGGAGTACTTTTGGGTCATCTGCGGAGGGCACTAAGAAGGGGTATTTTATACTTGCAAATTATGGGGGACAGTGAGGGCATCTACTGAGGCATTTTATACTGGTACATTATGGGGGGCACTAGGAGGAAGGGGGGAGAGGAGCACTATGGGTGCGTTTACTGGGGGCACTATATAGGGGTATTTTATACTGGCACATTATGGGGGCACTATGGGGACATTAGCTCAACTGGGGGCATTACAAGGGGGGATATGTTGCACTGTCACATTATAAGGAGAATAATTTCTACTGGGGGGGGGGGGGGGGCGGCATTATGGTGGGCTTTATTACTCCCCCATGATATGAGCCCCCTAGTAGCAGAACCAGCCTCTCCCTGCTCTTTGACCTCACTGCCCCTTCTCCAAATCCTTATTATGAAATCTTTCTAATTAGGATAAAACACAACATCAGCTCCGCCGAGCCCCCGGCCAAAGTGTTGAAGTGGGGTCCGAGATCCCCAAGGGCCAAGCCAAGTAACTAAGTTTTCATGTGAAATATGTTTATGTTATACACATATAGCATACACTGTGCCCCACAATATACAGTATACCGCTACACTGTGCCCCACAATATACAGTATACCGCTACACAGGGCCACACAATATACAGTATACCGCTACACTGTGCCCCACAATATACAGTATACCTCTACACTGTGTAGTCTGTTCTATAAGCACCATTGTTTTATGGCAGCAGACAGAAAATAATCTGAAAGTGCCCCTCCCGAGACCAGGCTCTGGATCCGCCACTGCTGTACATGGCTGTATTATATGCATACATCACATATTACCTACATTTGCCTCCAATTTTATATGGAGACATACAGCGGTGTCTTTTTTGGATTTATATGAAATCCAATATAAAAAAAAAAACTTGTAGCATGTTCAATCAGATGCCATCTTAAAAACATATTCTACTCTAACAGCAATACTTCTCTGTAATATAGGGCCACACAGAGATACCCTATGGTGGCAAAGACAGTCTATGGCTCGGGGCTCTGTCAGGCTCCATCAACACAGCTCTACTATGTGCCTGAGGCCCAAAGGTGCTCATACGCTAAGCTAAATTCAGCAGGACCAGTTATGTATTTGGATGTGCCAACACTTCTGAGAAGAAAAATCAGACAGAGGTATCGAGCCGAAGCTTTCTGGCACTCTCCCCATTGAGAACACAAGCATGCTGAGCTGAGCTGAGTGTGCATGTGTATAGTAGAATCTGAAGGAATAGCTGTTAGCCAGACATCCGTTTAGCTGATAGCTATCTAAGGGCTCATGCACATGAACGTATGTAATTTGCGGTCCGCAAAAAATACGGCTAATGTCCGTGTGACATCCGTATTGCATAGTTTTTTTTTTTACGGATCCATTGTAACAATGCTTACACTTGTCCGCAAAACGGACAATAATAGGACATGTTCTATTTTTTTTTGCGGAATGCAATGCACACAAACCCATTTCCGTTTTTTGCAGATCCATTGAAGTGAATGGTTCCGCATTGGCAGCAGAAAAAAAAAAATTATGGAACGGACACGGAAAAAAAACGCGTTTGTGTGCATGAGCTCTAAGGTGTATGGCCAGCTTAAAGGGGTATTCCCATCTTAATGATCATATTTTATTTAATGATATAACCCCCAGGGAACATTTGGCTAAATATATTTCTTTAAAAAAAAAACTACTGTTCGCTTTATAATTGAAGAGTCCAATTCGATTGTTTATTTTCGCTGCCCATGGATATGGCCACTGCTCGCCTGCCGCATCCATGGGCCGCGCTTGCGCAGAACTCCGGGAGTCCAGGGCCCGCCTCCCTTGCAAGCGTGAATGAGCACGGCTCCGGGCGGCCGCGCATGCACAGATCTATAGTATAAATAAAGTTCTTGTGGCGAAATCTTCGGTGGGCAGTGCACCCCTCCCCATCATTGGTGGCAGTGGCAGTTCCGATCGGAGTCCCAGCAGTGTAATGCTGGGGTTCTGATCGGTTACCATGGCAGCCAGGATGCTACTGAAGTCCTGACTGCCATGGTCAGTTACTCTGCAGCAATATACTTACATGCGCTGTTTCTTCTTGTAACTCATCACAGGTCTGTGCTGCACATTGCTATAAGCATAAGCAATGCGCCGCACAGACCGATGAGTTACAAGAAGGAGTGTCGGGCAGCCACAGCGCAGCATGTAAGTATATGGAGGCACTTGGGGGCTGATGGAGGCATATGGGGGGCTGATGGAGGCACTTGGGGGGCTGATGGAGGCATATGGGGGGCTGATGGAGGCATATGGGGGCTGATGGAGACACTTGGGGGGCTGATGGAGGCATATGGGGTCTGATGGAGGCACTTGGGGGACTGATGGAGGCACTTGGGGGACTGATGGAGGCACTTGGGGGACTGATGGAGGCACTTGGGGGACTGATGGAGGCACTTGGGGGACTGATGGAGGCACTTGGGGGGCTGATGGAGGCATATGGGGGCTGATGGAGGCATATGGGGGCTGATGGAGGCATATGGGGGCTGATGGAGACACTTGGGGGGCTGATGGAGGCACTTGGGGGACTGATGGAGGCATATGGGGGTCTGATGGAGGCATATGGAGGCTGATGGAGGCATATGAGGGGCTGTTGGAGGCTTATGGGGGCTGATGGATGTGGCAGAGCTGAATATGCTGATGTTCAGCCACAGTTCTAATGGGAAATGGAATAGACAAATGTAGCAGAGCTGTATATGTGGTGTGTCAGCATACCGATCGGTTACCATGGCAGCCAGGATGCTACTGTAATGGTCCATTCACACGTCCGTGGTGTGTTTTGCAGACCTGCAAATTGCGGATCCGCAACACACCCGGCCGGCACCCCTATAGAAATGCCTATTCTTGTCCGCAGCTGCAGACAAGAATAGAACATGTTCTATCTTTTGTGGAGCTGCAGACCGGAAGATCGGGGCCGCTGTCCGCATCCATTCCGTCCCATAGAGAATGAATGGGTCCGCACCTGTTCCACAAAATTGCGGAACGGATGAGGACCCATTTGCGGACGTGTGAATGGACCCTAAAACTGTGCAGAACAGCCACATGTTCCTGTACACTGAGCTCACTTATCACAGCTCTCTGTGTGACGTTTCCCCTGCAGGGGGGAGGAGCCTCACAGACACTGCAGGCTGCCAGACTGATGACATACTCTTCACATGAACTAGCACGCAAGGACTGAGTTCTTAGTGTGATGTCATAAGGAGGCGTGGCCGGCCTTCACTCAAACTGCCTAAGCCCGCCCAGCCTTAGCTGCAGGAAACCAGGAAGTGAATTCTGCTGTAACGACAGCTCAGGCTGATTTAGCAAGATGGGAATACCCCTTTAATAACACTTTATAGGGGTGTGTCTGGCCACCCCAGTCATAGCAGTATGTGCCCTAACAGTATTTTTTATCTCTTCAGCCTGGCTAGTACTGTAATATGCTGACACACGCCGTGTGCATGTGACCTAAAATAAAACCTGTTTAGGGGGCACTAATACAGGTCTAGCTGTAAACAGACCCTATGCCCATGTGCGTCACAGCCGGCAGTGTGAGCATGCTTGAAATGTACAGTATTTCTTGCTATTTTATGAAGCTGTATACATGAAATATAAGAGGTCTGGGGGAAGCCCAGTTAGGTGTCCTTTACCCCATCAGTCAGAGGTGACAGAAAGCGTCCCACTATACCCAGTTTAACTTTGACCAGTGCAGATCACTTTTCAGTGGTTGAAGTCACGTGTCACATACATGCTCATTATGTTTATATAGGGTCATGGCATATGAATGTCTGTAAAAAAAAAAAAAAAAAAAAAAAAAAAAAAGGAAAGGAAAAAAAAAAAACAGTAATGGTGTGTATATACTGCAAGACAAGTTTACATTCCACGAATGAATTTATTTGGGCACTTTGCCTACCTCTCAGAAGTCGCACAGATTTTTGCCAGGGAAGGGCCGTGCATCCCTTATTCTTCCAGGGCATCTCACAAGAATCTTATTTAGTATCATTAACAGGCTTGACATAATCAATAAATTTAATTATTTTCAGTTCTCCAGTAAGAAAGGCTTTTAGAAGAGATCAGCACAACAGGCTGAACTTAAGGGCTCGTTTACACGAACATGTGAAGCCTGTGCCCGTGCTGATGCAATGCGATTTTCATGCATGGTTGCTAGGAGATAATGTAAGTAAATTGATAAAAGTCAATTTACTGTATTATTTTCCCTTATAACATGGTTATAAGGGAAAATAATAGCATTCTTAATACAGAATGCTTACTAAAATGTGGCTTATGGGGTTAAAAAAATATTAAAAAATTAACTCACCTCATCCTGTTGTTCGCACAGCCGGCATCATCTTCTTGCTTCTTCTTTAAGGACCTACCAAAGGACCTTTGATGACATAATCACAGGTCCTGCTGAATGAAGATAGAAGTTCCACGTGGTGAGCGCAATTATGTCATCAAAGGTCCTTCGGCAGGTCCTGAAAGAAGAAGAAAGAAGATGATGCCGGCTGCGCGAACAACAGGATGAGGTGAGTACATTTGTATTTATTTTTTTAAAGGGACTCTGTCACCACTTTCTAACCCCCACTTTTAAAACTATAGTTCTGTCCATGGAGCCCCTGTGATTTCAATGGTGTTGTTATATGCGAAATCCGCAGGCTCGTTTTGATAAAAAAAACTTTTATCTAACCTGTCAGTCATGAGGATAAGGTGCCCAGGGCGTTTCTCCCGGTCTGAACATGCCGCCGCCGCCGCCGCCGTTGGTGCCCAGCTCCTCCTCTGATCCTTTCAGCGCCGCCTGAATGTGAAGAAATACGCCTCCGGCTCTCCCTCAGTCCCCCCTCCTTTTCTAAAATTTAGCGCGTGCGCACAGGCCTGTGCCTGATGCGCCCGTGCAGACTTTTCGATTCAGCCTCATTGAGCGAAGTGCGCATGCGCATGCGCACTTCGCTCAACCTCCCGATAACGCGAACACTGCCGCACGCGCGGGATCTTAGAAAAGAAGGAGGGGGGACTGAGGGAGAGCCGGAGGCGTATTTCTTGACATTCAGGCGGCGCAAATTCAAGGCAGAGGAGGAGCTGGGCACCAACGGCGGCGGCGGCTGGCGGCATGTTCAGACCAGGAGAAACGCCCTGGGCACCTTATCCTCATGACTGACAGGTTAGATAAAAGTTTTTTTTATCAAAACGAGCCTGCGGATTTCGCGTATAACAACACCATTGAAATCACAGGGGCTCCATGGACAGAACTATAGTTTTAAAAGTGGGGGTTAGAAAGTGGTGACAGAGTCCCTTTAACCCCTAAAGCCACATTTTAGTAAGCATTCTGTATTAGGAATGCTATTACTTTCCCTTATAACCATGTTATAAGGGAAAATAAAATCTACAGAACACCTAACCCAAACCCGAACTTCAGTGAAGAAGTCCGGTTTCGGGTCTGGCTACCACAGTCAGTTTTTTATCACACGCGTGCAAAACGCATTGCACCCGCGCGATAAAAACTGAAAATCGGAACGCCATTGCAAAACTGACTGCAATTTTGTACCTACTCGCACGATTTTACCTGATCGCAGACGCAATGCATACGGACCTAATCCGGACACGCTCGTCTGCAAGGGGCCTTAGAGTACAGGCACAAAGCAGCGTATTTTATGCAAATTGTCTGTGCAGATTTTTGTTAGTTTTCTGTTGGATTACCGCACCAAAATCTGCATGTGTCACTTACGGATTTTGTTGCTTTTACCCCCAAATCTCACCCTTTGCACAGCACCACACGTCAATTTCCATAACATTTTGACAATCTCATCTGCTTAGCTGGTACTGTAGTAGGCTGTGTAATAGGTACCACGTGCAGCTCTGGACATCCTACCGTAATAAGGTGCTCGTAAACTTCTATGTGGCCCCACCTCACCTCCATATGCCTCCAGTTTCTTTTGGAGGTTTTATCTATTGGATGACATACAGTATTATGAAGCATTGCTTCTAGGGGTGCTTAACCCTGTAATGCAGCAACATTTGAAGGCACATGGTGACATAGATAGAACTGCGTCAGATAATGAAGTAAATGGGGAGATCTGAGACCCAACTTTTCTACTGACTGTAGGGGTTCCTGAGGGAAGGACACCCACACATCATACATTGATGGCCTAGCCTACAGAAAGGTTATCACTGTTAGGGTGCATTTCTGGGTCCGCATGCATTTTGCAATTTTGCAGAACCGGTGTGGAACCATTCATTTCAATGGGGCTACAAAAGATGCGGACACCACACTGTGTACTGTCCGCATATGTAGTTCTGTTCCGTGGCCCCGCAAAAAAGATAGGGCAAGTCCTATTCTTGTCTGCAATCGCCGACAAAAATAGGCATTTCTATCATAGGGCTGACCATGTGCGTTGCCCAAAATGCAGAGCACACAAGGTTGGTACCTGTGGTTTGCTGATCCGCAATTTGTATCCTTAAAGTGACACTGACATAGTAGCCCCAGAAATGTACAATTGGTGGTGATAGATGTA
Source organism: Bufo gargarizans (assembly GCF_014858855.1). Lineage (NCBI taxonomy): Eukaryota > Metazoa > Chordata > Amphibia > Anura > Bufonidae > Bufo > Bufo gargarizans. The sequence goes on along the minus strand of NC_058087.1, from coordinate 52,396,131 downwards.
GTATCAGATGGTCCTGTTACTGAGGAAGCCATACATTGCCTGAAGCCGCACTGGCAGAGCTCAACAAGATGTGACTTTGCACAGCATACTGCGGCCTGGACAATACCAACCATAAAGTTATGGTATATAAATATTATGTACTGTATATATATATAATCATATAACAGCGTCTCTGACTGGAGGAATGTGTAAGAGATCATACACATATGGTTCCGCTCCAAAGATACAACAAGCGCCATTTTTTGTTTCACAAACTTAATTTAACATAGACACATTCTACAAGCTGAATAGGTTAATATAATCTTGCCACAGTGTCTGTATAACGTCCATGTGACTGGTATAAACGCCAGAGTTTACATTCTAGATGAGAAAGATAAGGTTTTGCATGAGGGAACATGTCGCAGAGAGCTGTAAATGCTAATACGCTGATGTTCTGTAGGAAAGGAGACTGAAGCATCGATAAAAATAAGAGACAGAGAAGGCGGTCCGTGAAATTGATCTGTCAGTGCTGTGGTCATCTTTTCCATAAAATACTGAGGAGTACAGTGAAGTCTGGTTCATCGGCGTAAAAAAAAAAGAATTCATGCCAATAAATTATTAGTGTTGAGCGCGAATATTCGAAAAGTGAATTTGTATCTCGAATATTGCCAATTTGAGAATTCGCAAATATTTGGGATATAGTGCTATATATTCTTTTTATTGAATATTCAGCATTTTTTTTCCCCATCTGAACACATGATTCCTCTCTGCTTCTTGCTTGTGGGCCAATGAGAAGGAAGCAATGTCAAGTTCACAACAATACTTAGTGCAGCAATCAGTAATCTGTAGTCAGACATGCCAAAATGCGAAGTTGCACGTAGTGCGAAAAAATATTCTAATCGCTGCCGATTAGCGCAATAGCGAATATATTGGAGCACTTTGCCATTGTAATGTTCTGCCGTGCCAACCATTTTCTCCAGTCTCAGGAGAAACTCATGAAACTTCTAGTAGCTTGAAAAATTTAGCCAAAATGACCCACGCCTGTATTTCATGTTACAAATTCGCATTATGTGATTTTTACATTGTCGATTTTTTGCATTCAATAAATGGAAGATGCTCAATATCAGATCGGCAGGGATCTGACTCCCAGTACCCCTGCTGATCAACTGGTGGAAGATGCTCAATATCAGATCGGCAGGGATCTGACTCCCAGTACCCCTGCTAATCAGCTGGTGGAAGATGCTCAATATCAGATCGGCAGGGATCTGACTCCCAGTACCCCTGCTGATCAGCTGGTGGAAGATGCTCAATATCAGATCAGAAGAGATCTGACTCCCAGTACCCGTGCTGATCAGCTGGTGGAAGATGCTCAATATCAGATCGGCAGGGGTCCGACTCCCAGTACCCCTGCTGATCAGCTGGTGGAAGATGCTTAATATCAGATCGGCAGGGATCTGACTCCCAGTACCCACGCTGATCAGCTGGTGGAAGATGCTCAATATCAGATTGGCAGGGATCCCAGTACTCCCAGTACCCCTGCTGATCATCTGGTGGAAGATGCTAAATATCAGATCGGCAGGGATCCCAGTACTCCCAGTACCCCTGCTGATCAGCTGGTGGAAGATGCTGAGGTGCTCGTGTGAGAGCTGCGTCCTCTACGGTGTTACCTGCATGCTGTTTCCCTTGTAGTGAGGGTGCAGTGTAATTAGACCCGTTTGTCCCATTAAAGTGAATGGGAGAGGAAGGTGTAATTACACTGCTACTACAAGAGAGGGATGGCATTCAAGTAAACCATGAAGAAGACAAAGCGCTCACACAAGTGCCATGGCTTCCTCAACCAGCTGATCGGCAGAGGTAAGTCAGACGCCTGCTGATCTGATACCGATGACCTATTCTGTGGACAGGTCATCAATACACTAACACTCCAGAATGCCGTTTAATGACCATACAGGGGTTGTGCAAGAATGGGGAGGTTGGTAACCCCCAAACCCCCTCACACTTTACTGGACATGTAAAGGGAAGATTACTTACGGTACCTGCTTCTGGGCGCTGGCTTCCCGCTCCTTCTTCTTCCGGCCTGTGATGCTCCGCTGGGCTCCCTCGATGCAAACATCTTGTCTGGCTGCAGCAGCGACAGGGTCACTTGTATCATTTGTCAAGACGTAAGTGGAGCCGCTCACCGCTGCAGAATCTCAAACCGGATGTTTACAGAATGGGAGTCCAGAGAGAAGGAGCTGGGAAGCAGGTACATAATCTTCACTTTAAAGGTCCCCTATTCTTTCACCACCCCTTTAAGACGAGGACAATGACAGAAAAGAAGCATTTATATTGGTTACAAGTATAGAATTTGTGCCAAAGACGAGGATCCTGAAAATGTTAATATTGGATATACATTGTGCAGGGTTTCACTGAAAAGTACTTTTTCCCCCAAAAAGGAGCAGTCATCTGTAGACATTTTTCCACCAGATTGCTTAGTCTCTGACTGGTTGCATATGCAGCTGCTCCCATTTTCCTTTGCACCCGTTATATAAATGTGTTTTCTATGGTATGCTTGTACCTCATAATGATGAAGAACCTCAGAAATAACACCGGCGCCTCAATACTTCCATCAACGATAAGGTATAAAACATTAAAACACTGACGGATGACACGGAAAATTAAAAGCTTTCTTTAACTTTTTTATTGAGAAGAAAGGCAGAGTAGCCTCAGGCACATGCGGAACAAAAAGCTCAACTAACTATGAAGAGGATAGACTTATCTTATTACTTCAGTCCATCTGATGCTTCAAGGCCGCAATAATTAATTCAGATCGTTCTATGACAAGAACATGAAAAGAGCATTTGTCTAGAAACTAATGTGGGTGGTTAACTGGCTCGATAACCTCTAAAACGTATCCAGCGTCACATTACATACCTCTGCTGCTGTATTGTTACTCTCCTTCATATAGCTGGAGCCTCAGTCATTTTCATCCACGTATATGATTCATCAGTGATACAGAAGAGAATGATAAAGTTCTTTGCAATATTCAAGGACAACAAGTGATGAATTTCTCAAAACAATAGCTGAATAGGATTACCGTACATATACTCAGCAATGCCTGAAGAGACATTTGCATACAAAGGATAAAGTTGAGTTCACACTTCAGTTATTTCCATCAGTTATTGTCAGCCGAAACCAGGTGTGAGTCAAAAACACAGAACAGGTGCAGATCTTCCCATTACACCTGATCTCTGAGTAGACATCACTGGTTGTGGCTCACAATAACTGATCAAATAACTGAAGTGTGAACTTGGCCTAAGGCTACTTTCGAACTTGCGGCAGAGAGATCCGGCAAGCAGTTCCGTTGCTGATCCAGCAAAACGTATGCCAACTGATGGCATTTGTAAGACTGATCAGGATCATGATCAGTCTTAAAAATGCCTGATCAGTCAGAAAAATGCATTGAAATGCAGATCCGTCTTTCCGATGTCATCCGGCAAAACGGATCCGGCATTTATTGTTTTCACCTTTTTTTTGGTCTGCGCATGCGCAAGCGGTCATCTGGGAGTCTAATACTGCCTCCAAATACCCAAATAAATGAGCATTGGGCAATTGTGTTTTTAAAGCAGATCGCGCTGTGTAATAGCAATCTGCCGCTGTCACACCGCTGCCCTGCATGGGGACGCGTGATGGCATAGCGATCGCACCTTCCAATGGCACGGAGGACATCGCTGCATGTAATATTAGCAGTGTCCTCCACTGACAATTGCCAGAAGGGTAACCTGAGTTTGTGAAATGTTTTTTTTTCAGTAAAAATTAATTTAGGAAATTATTATTCGAAAACTCGCTAGACTTCGCGAAGTAATAACTTTGGCTCATAGAAGCCAATACATTCTAATACTGTAAGGAGCGCTCACTCCATACAGTATTCAAACAAAGTATTATGAAAATCGACTTTGGATGCGCTGCGCTGCTCTGCGATTGGACAGCACTACAGCCACGGAGAAGGAACGCCCAGAGAGAAGGAGGGCAGACTCCTGCCTGGTTTACCGATAGTAGCAATTACCATACAGCGCGGGAGAAGGTAACGGAGCCACAGCGGGCGAACGGAGCGGTACCCAGGGATAATAGTAAGTGCGGTGAGATCCCGGGGCACCGCTCTACACGTCCAGATAGTTATCTAACAATGTGCGGACCCATGAAAGGTCCTCTTTAACTTTCTCTACATTGAAAATGCTGAAGTGAGACAACCCCTTCAATGGCATCACAGAACATTGTAGTTTAAAAACCAACGACCAGAAATAAAATAAAATTAAATTGAAGTGGCAAATAAAGTTGCAATAAGCATGATTAGAAAACAACAGATAACAGAAAGTAAGCAATAACAAGGCAGCGTTCTCGACTGGTTATACAATTTATTTTGCTCATTTCAAAATAGATGCTTCTTTCCTAAGTTTAAGATTCATTTGTCTCCTACATACAACCTACAAGTGCAATGACTTGCAAGGTCTGCAGAGCAGTCTCACATAGGAGCAGGGCATGGAATGCTGTGTGATATTAAAGACAGGCTAATTCCTGTCACTGGGTATCAATATCACATCCGGTGTTTTCTGCTATTAAATCTCTCAGTCCTGACTCTGCAAAGATTCTGCCAGATCTGTCTACAGCAGCCATTATGTGTTTCTGTGCAGCAAAGGTTGAAATGATCTTCTATTAGCATATATACAGTGGCAGAAAAAGTATGTGAACCCTTTGGAATGATGGGGATTTCTGCACAAATTGGTAATGTGCAGAGGAATGGTCAAGAATTACTCCTGACTGTTGTGCACGTCTGATCTGCAACTACAGGAAACGTTTGGTTGAAGTTATTGCTGCCAAAGGAGGTTTAACCAGTTATTAAATCCAAGGGTTCACATACTTTTTCCACCTGCACTGTGAATGTTTACATGGTGTGTTCCATAAAAACATGGTAACATTTAATTCTTTGTGTGCTATTAGTTTAAGCAGACTGTGATTGTCTATTGTTGTGACTTAGATGAAGATCAGATCACATTTTATGACCAATTTGTGCAGAAATCCATATCATTCCAAAGGGTTCACATACTTTTTATTGCAACTGTATGTGACCTGTAGACTCCAGGAAAAGCATGAAAAAGACTCTTTACCGAAACACCACTATGATGTGGGCAGCACATTTGTAACGCCCCAGAATGGCATTACCACTTCTGCACCTTGCTACTATATCCTATGGTTAACCTGGTGTCATCCTGTGTATTTATTTCCAGGTCCTATATAATGTGCACTTCCTATTTTGCAACTGTTTATGTTCACATATAATGTGCCCGGTTCACCAGCAGGTGGGAAAAAAGATGGCAGAGCTATCCTAGATAGAGTGGAACCTTTCCTTCCATTCTAACACTCCCCTCTGTGGTGTGGTGGGTGTGTCCCACTTGCTGCAGGAAGAGTTCTAGTCCGTTTTAGCATACCCCCTGCTTGGGGTTAGGTGCGCAGCAGGTGCATGTTCCTGTTGGACGTGGCCTTGCCCAGGCCAGCTGCAGCACCTTCAGCTCAGCTGGATATGGAGGCAGAAGCTTAGAGCCTCAGGTGCCAGGAAAGAGAGACTCCCTGGTATAGCATAATTCTGAGTCCGACTACAGAGAGAAGTTGCAGCACCCAGAGAAAGCTAAATTATACAGCTATCCTGTCAACATAGTAGAGCCAGAGAGTAACAGATGTAGCAGAGATGAGGTTGACTGCCACAGTTAATGCCAAAGCCTGCTGGAACCAAGACAAAGCCTGTAAATCGTTTGGAGAAACATTTATTCAAGTAAAGCTGTTATCAACTTTATCACAAGTTCTGGACTCAATTTATTACTTCATCCCCTTCATCAACAACCGCCTTTTTCAACGCCTACAGCCCAGAGTATCTAGGTAGGAACACCATGACACGTGCACCAACATTAAGGGACATTTAGGCCACCCACCACCACTCTGGCATTCCTACTCCTGGGTACCATCTACAATATCACTAAAAAGGGGCCCTGTGCCCTTGTTGCTTCACTGCAACTGGCGTCACGAAAACAAGTACTTTTTCCTCTTAAAGGGCCCTTGGGGGAGGCGCCCGCCGCACACATTCAAAGCAAAAATCTCCTATACAAATTATTCTTGCATGATATGATTTAGATGCTAATTAAGGTTGATGCGAATAGGAGGTTATAATGAAAATTGAAGCCCATATTCACACAGTAATGGAGCATTTGCATCAAGGATACTTGACTTCACAAAAATGTTTTTTTTGACCAGAGCAGATCATTACAGAAGATTTGTAACAGGGTTGATGTTCCTGGAGGGATACACCAAATGGAAAAGGATTTAGGAAAACTAGAGGAATGGTCAAAAATCTGGCAACTAAAATTTAATGTTGATAAGTGCAAGATAATGCACCTGGGGCATAAAAACCCAAGAGCAGAATATAAAATCAGTGATACAGTCCTAACCTCTGTATCTGAGGAAAGGGATTTAGGGGTCATTATTTTAGAAGACTTAAAGGTAGGCAGATAATGTCATAGAGCAGCAGGAGATGCTAGCAGAATGCTTGGGTGTATAGGGAGAGGCATTACCAGTAGAAAGAGGGAGGTGCTCATGCCGCTCTACAGAGCACTAGTGAGGCCTCATTTGGAGTATTGTGCGCAGTACTGGAGACCATATCTCCAGAAGGATATTGATACTTTGGAGAGAGTTCAGAGAAGAGCTACTAAACTGGTACATGGATTGCAGGATAAAACTTACCAGGAAAGATTAAAGGACCTTAACATGTATAGCTTGGAAGAAAGACGAGACAGAGGGGATATGATAGAAACTTTTAAATACATAAAAGGAATCAACAAGGTAAAAGAGGAGAGAATATTTAAAAGAAGAAAAACTGCTACAAGAGGACATAGTTTTAAATTAGAGGGGCAAAGGTTTAAAAGTAATATCAGGAAGTATTACTTTACTGAGAGAGTAGTGGATGCATGGAATAGCCTTCCTGCAGAAGTGGTAGCTGCAAATACAGTGGAGGAGTTTAAGCATGCATGGGATAGGCATAAGGCCATCCTTCATATAAGATAGGGCCAAGGGCTATTCATAGTATTCAGTATATTGGGCAGACTAGATGGGCCAAATGGTTCTTATCTGCCGACACATTCTATGTTTCGTCAGTGGAGGAGAAAACTGGATTTACATACAGCAATCTCCTCTACAATATAAGGAGACGCAATCACTAATGCCATCGCTTGTCCCCTTACAGAATCATTGTTTGCCGGTGGGCAGATTGCTGATTAGTCAGCACAATCTGCTGCTGGCAAACAATGATGTGTCGTATTTTTCGCCCCATAAGACTCACTTTTCCCCCCCAAAAGTGGGGGGGAAATGCCCCTGCGTCTTATGGGGCGAATGCTGGCATTTTACATCGCAGTCTGCGATGTATCAGCTGGATGGGGGAGGGAGGAGGGACTGGTGGCATGCAAATGCAGCTGGGCCAGTGCGGTCACTGTACTCCGGCCCCACTGCTCACTCACTTCCTTTTTGCCTAAACATTTTATAATAGCTTTCATTGAAGCTCCGATCCGATTCCCAGCCCCATCTGTACCTTACTAAATGTTCTGTAGCAGGCAGAGCAGGGCGGGCGGCCGCCCGTAACTCACTGACGTCACATGCCTGCACCGCCTACTTCATTCATAAAGTAGGCGGCGCAGGCACGTGACATCAGTGAGTCCCGGCCGCCCGCCCTGCTCTGCGTGCTACAGGACATTTAGTAAGTAGTACAGATGGGGCTGGGGATCGGAACTTCAATAAAAGCTATTATTATAAAATGTTTAGGCATTAAGGAAGTGAGTGAGCAGTGGGGCCGGAGTACAGTGACCGCACCGGCCCCGCCGCATTTGCATGCCACCGGCCCCTCCCACAGGTATATTAGGGCATATGTGGATAGCACTATTATGGGGTGGGGGATATGTGGATGGCACTGTTATGGGGGGGAGATCTGTGGATGGCACTGTTATGGGGGGGGAGATCTGTGGAAGGCACAGTTATGGGGGGTGATCTGTGGATGGCACTATTATGGGGTGGGGGATATGTGGATGGCACTGTTATGGGGTGGGGGATCTGTGGGTGACACATATATAGCAGTGCCATCCACAGATCCACCCCCCATAACAGTGCCATCCACAGATCACCCCTCATAACAGCACCATCCACAGATCACCCCCCCCCATAACAGTGCTATCCACAGATCTCCCTCCCCCATAACAGTGTCATCCACAGATCACCCCCCATAACAGTGCCATCCACAGATCACCCCACATAACAGTGCCATCCACAGATCAACCCCACATAACAGTGCTATCCACAGATCCCCCAACATAACAGTGCCCCCTTCAGATCCCCCCCATAACAGTGCCATCCACAGATCCCCCCATAACAGTGCCATCCACAGACCACCATTAGTTCAAAACCCATCAAAAGCACACCTTTTAGTTAAATTTTTTTAAATTATTATTTTCCTCCTCAAAAACCTAGGTGCGTCTTATAGGGCGAAAAATACGGTAGGTGTCCGCATCAACCAGCCTATATTGGGTAATCGGCGGCATCTTTATACCATACATCTGGCAGTGTAAAGGGAGATTAATATAGAGAAGAGTTTTTCCAGAATAGTACTGGAAGCTCTCCAGATTTTGGCACTTCTCTCTGTCCTCTATACCTAGCCTTATTCATCGTATTCTTCTCCATGTTTCCCTTTGTGATATATTGTATTATTGCATGCATCAGGAAGCTATTTTTTATTGTTTAGTGCAGTTTAAATAGAACTTGCTATCGGAGCTTCCATCTCTATAATGACAACTGAATTAATAAGGCCATAGTCGTATCCTACTTACCCTATATATTTGTGAGTTACATATTTGCTTTTTGACTTTTCTGGAATTATCTTGTTGATTCAGCTTTCATAAAAATTACCGGAATACACATTACAAGGCCTAAACTGGCTGATGTTGACAATTCCAACCTCACTTAAACAGTTCTTCCGACAAAATGTACATATACAAAACGTATATAGCCAGTCCTAAGGAAAGGACATAAATGTGTAGTGCATGAGAGAATGATTCTTGGGACCCTCCTCCCATCTTTATTAGCAGAGCAAAAGTGCCATATGGGCAAATTAAATTTGAAAGAGGACCTTTCATGGGTCCAGACATTATAAACTAAGTATCAGGATATGTAGGGCATAGTGCAGGGATCTTACTGCACTTACTCTTTTTTCTGGGCACCGTTCCGTTCGCCCGCTTTGGCCCCGTTGTATTCTCCCGCCTGGTATGCTAATTTTAGCATCGGAACAATGAGAAGGAGACTGAGTGTTTCTCTGTGGGCGTCTCCTTCTCCCTGACTGTAGCGCTGTCCAATCGCAGCGCAGAGCGTCACAGCCAGGGAGGAGGTGAGTTTTTTTTTTCTCCCTGGCTGTGATGCTCTCTGCTGCGATTGGACAGCGCTACAGTCAGGGAGAAGGAGACGGCCATGGAGAAACACTCAGTCTCCTTCTCATTGTTCTGATGCCAAAATTAGCATACCAGGCGGGAGAATACAACGGAGCCACAGCGGGCAAACGGAGCGGTGCCAAGGAAAAAGAGTAAGTGCAGTTAGATCCCTGCACTATGCCCTACGTATCCTGATACTTAGTCTATAATGTTTGGACCCATGTAAGCTCTTTAAATGTAATGCAGAATGCTCCTCTGTGTATCTTTTTCATTTTACAGAGGTATTCCACATTTTCGATATTGATCATCTATCCTCCAGATTGATCATTAATATCACATTGGTGGGAGTCTGACACCTAACAACTCAGCCAATCATGCCGGAAAATAAACAATGGACAGAGTCAGAAGCAGAAGGCTCCATCCACCGGGCAGTGACCACGCCGGGGTTACTGAAGCATAGCTCCCTTTCAAGTAATGAGCTGACCTGCAGTACACCGGCACCAGAAACTACACGGTGGACGGAGTGTCCTGCTTCTGGCTCCGTCCACTGGACCGTTTTTAGTGCCAGTGGCTGACCCGAACAGCTGATCAGTGGGGGTGCTGGGTATCAGACCCCCATTTTTCTGATATTTATAGGTCATCAATATCAAAAGCACTAATTTACTATGTGTAGCTTTATCATGATCTGCCATGTGATTTTCAGTTGCGTGGCAAATATAGGTGAAGCACATGGCTCACCCGCACATCCAAACTCATCACAAAAAATTGGCAGCATAGATGCTTACATGTACAGCACCCCATGACTGAACATTACACTGATTGAGGGGGGTTAGTAACAGGAAACCGTTCGCTTGTTGCCTTTTATATATGGTATGCAGAGAACCAATTTTGTCTGCACATAATTGGCCTTCTCAGAATCTTTTTCTTGTGAAATACCAAATGTTCCCGTCCTCTAGTAAACAACCGTAATTGTTATTATTTGTGGAAAGCAACATAAAGGAACAAAAAAAAAATTTAATGATTCCAATTCATTTGCTTACATTCCCCAGAAATTCAGTTCTCCGTCACAAGTCTTGGGCTTATTTCAGACAAGCGATATGGGAAATGTTAGCGTCTGTTCAGGGAAGAATGGATGGTTTTCAAGTTGAATCAATTTTATCTGCGATTGGGTTGTGTTTCAGTTTTTTTCCCTGCGTGGTTGCAATCAATTTTTGATACTTTTTTCACGTTTGCGAAAAAACAACACTCAGCATCTCCTAGCAACCATCAGTGAAAAACACATTGCCTTCCGTTTTTCACGCAAGCCTCATTCACTTCTATGGGGCCAGGGCTGTGTGAAAAACGCACAATATACAACATGCTGCCATTTTTCCTGAGAGCAGAAATGATCAGTGATCAACGACAATCACGTAGAAATGAATGGATCCGGATGCTCTCTATTCACAACATGCATCGCATCCAGACGGAAAACTTGCTTGTGTGAAAGAGGCCTTACACTTCAAATCTCTTGCAGTCTCTGTAGGGTCTAAAAGTCACATCCAACCCTGAGTACTGCAGAAACGTATGACATGGCAGGACATTTCTGAAATAAAACGGACACACCTTCACTTTTAAATGCTTTACACTTAATGGACAAGTTTGATCCGCAAAGAAAGACAATAGGGCATGGACCGAGTTTTTCAGATTGGCCCCATGGTGGTATGTGAATATAATGGGGGAGATTTACTAAGAGCCAATGCCAGTCTTAGTATAAAGTCCGTTGGCACAGAATTGTGCCAAATTTATTAAGAGGCACAGGCCGTGTATCAAACCAGTAATGAGCCAACGTAATTTGAGCTTTCATTTACGCTGGTTTCTGGAGTGAGACCTCCCATACATACTAGATTATTGTCAGCTGAACCCACTGAGAATGAGAGATTCGGCTGACAGTCTAATGTATGTGGGGGGCTTCCCACTCTTCCCTGTCAGATGATGTTGGGGAGACCAGTGCAATGGCCAGGATACTGGTTGTTAATATTCTGTATTTGTCGTGAAGCCAATTGCAGCGTGCGCAGGGTACTATCCCAAGGTGTTATAACGCACGTCCCAGATCAGGAATGCCAGAGTAGTGTAATGGCCTATAATGTCTCTATAGCTTTGTGGTAGTTGTGTCACGGTGTCTCCTACCTGGGTACGGCTGGACCCCTGGCTCACTTGCAATAAATTTGAGTGTAGTGATAGTAGGAGTAATAGAGGAATTTTGCAGAAGAAATGATGTCCAGACCTTTAGATGAAGTTCAAATGTTTCTTTACTTGAAGTAACTTGCATCCAAGCAGTATACAGCTCAGCAGGTTTTGGTAATCATTGGCAGGAATGAATACTTCAGCTTTAAATTTGGAGCTTGCAGGATAAAATGTCTGCTTGGTAGCTCTGTAATTGTGGCATGGTTAGCTTCTGCACTTATCTGTAACGTCTGCTGTGTGGGGACAAACTAGCTGAGGAGGATATGGTTTCTCCTAGGCCTCTGGACTTATCTCTCAGATTGATTCTCAGGGTATGCTTTCTTCCTAGAACTCTGGAGGTTGTTTGTAGTTTTCTGCTTTTTCGTAATCCAGCTGAGCTGAAGGTGCTCAGACTGGCAGTATGACCAAGTCTCAGCCGAGACTAGGTCCTTGCTGTCTTCCCTATGCAGGGGAACTCCTCACACACTATCACTCAGCCTTCCTCTAACAGGGTTGAGACTACACTGACTAACTTCCTTCTCCACCCATGCTGCAGGATGTGGGAACTGCCCACTTCTCCACAGAGGGGGAACTAAGCTGGAATAAACCATTCTAGCTAAGATGCACTAAACACTAAGCTGCACTTGCCAATGAGTTGCTGTCACCTACTGGTAACCAGGCAAATTACATGAACAATTACATTTAACATATTTATATGCACATTTGTGGAAGACAATGTAAATTATATCTGATGACAGTATAAAGGCTCTTAGAAGATAGTAGCGGGGTAGAGGCGTCTAGTAACACAACTCTGGGGTGTTACACAAGGATTGGGTGAAGTGAATATTTTTGCCATATGCTTTCCTTCTCCCATGAGATAAGCCGCCTTCAGAGGCATCTAGCAGTGGCTTTCTCCCTTCTTCCAATTTAACGTACATACAAGTTCATCTGCGCCAAACATGCATGGGTATGGGGGAGCTGGGACAGCTATTGAATGGGTTTGGCTACCTTAAATGATCCAGTGGGCTACAGGAGGCCATACCCCCCCTAGTTAACCACACCCACTTTTATTGGCACTTTTTAAAAATGTGAAAAGAAATTATGGAGCAAATATGCCGTGTGCCATAATTTGTGACTTTCTTTTCGCCACAATAGTGGCATAAAGACGTTGATAAATGTCTGGCAATGGGTGCATGTGCGGGCCGTTTTTAAAACTAAAACTAAAAATGGTTGTAGACTGGAGATACACACAACTCTTGTCTCGTGGAATACTGTACACTGCATGGCACGCGAGTTGTTGCATGTTCAGGAGAGAAAACTAACAATAAGTTGGTCATGTGCTAAAAAGTCATAAGTCCCATGCAAATTGCTCTTGAAGATCTTACAAATGTCTGTAGCCACAGCTGGCAAAGAGGTGAAGCAGGAGAACGCCTCTTCTCCATGTTGGATGATAAATGACCTGCAGTTACTTAGTGCTGTCACACTCAGTTTAATGTTTACAAAGGTACTGCTGATTTTCTGCTGGGTACTGTTACTAGGGGGTCATGTCACAGGAACAGGCCGGATAACCCTCTAACCTGCTGCTGGACAATATTTACTACTGAGGCTGCCTGGGCAGCACTGAGCCTGAAGACCGGTCAAGTTACCAGCATGTACGAAGACAATCTGATACTGGATTCTTAGCAACCTCTTATTTATTCTAATAAACATCCTTAAAGTGGCACTGTACTTTGAACAAACTTTTGATAGGTTGTAGGGGCATATCAAAATTTTAGATCAGTGGAGGTCTGAGCACCAAGACCCCATTGATCTCTAGAATGAGGGGAGAGAAGCACATGCATATCGTGCTCTCTCTCCTTGCTGCCCGAGATGTGCCCACAGACTTTCTATTGAATCAATCGCTCTTCCTGTCAGGAAGCGAGGAGAGAGCGCAGTATACGTGCGCTTCTCGCCCCTCGTTCTAGAGATCGTGGGGGGTCTCAGCAGGGGTGGGATTCAAATTTTTAACAACAGGTTCCCTACTCAGCGGTGGATACGCAGCGCGTCACGAGTCATGACACATATATACATACACCATATATATGCAACACAGTCACGACATATTTACATACACCATATATACACTACACACAAATACACTATATATACACTACACACATACCACTCAACTTTTAAAAAGCCTTAGGCCCCCTCTTTGTTATTACTGTAATGGCCCCCTCTTTATTATTATTATAATGGCCCACTCTTTATTATTAATATAATGACCCCCTCTTTTTTATTAATATAATGGCCCCCACTTTATTATTAATATAATGGCCCCCACTTTATTATTAATATAATGGCCCCCACTTTATTATTAATATAATGGCCCCCACTTTATTATTAATATAATGGCCCCCACTTTATTATTAATATAATGGCCCCCTCTTTATTATTAATATAATGGCCCCCTCTTTATTATTAATATAATGGCCCCCACTTTATTATTAATATAATGGCCCCCACTTTATTATTAATATAATGGCCCCCACTTTATTATTAATATAATGGCCCCCACTTTATTATTAATATAATGGCCCCCTCTTTATTATTAATATAATGGCCCCCTCTTTATTATTAATATAATGGCCCCCACTTTAATAACAAAGAGGGGGCCATTACATTAATAACAAAGAGGGGGCCATTATATTAATAATAAAGAGGGGGCCATTATATTAATAATAAAGAGGGGGCCATTACATAGTGGAGTACCGCTTAAAAAAGCTGCTCTTACTCTGTGGGCAAAATAGATGTGTTTCCCTGTGTGTGGCCACCTTAAATATTGTCATCAACCCCATCCATAACTCTTGTTTGGCTAAAAGAATCTAAACATTGGGTCAGGATGAGGGGAAGGTGGAGTAGGCACCTGCTTAGGAGAAATAATTAATACTTACCTCTCTCTCCTTCACAGCTTGTGGCATCCTGGTACAGGCGGTCACCAATGCCTCGCTCACTGTGCCTTCCCGCGCCGCGTCATCTCGCGAGATCCGCCGCAGGAGGTCACAGTGAGGTACGTGACTAAGTCCTGCGTCGCACCTCAACTGAAGCCGCTCCCCCGGCCCCTCCTCACTTCGCCTGCCCAGCTGCCCTGCACAGTGCGCGTCACACAGGGCCTCTCCTCTCGGCTTCCGCTCCGCCCCCACCCCTATAGCTACGCCACTGGTGCAGGCGCAGCTGCAGGACCGGGTCGGGATCCCTGCTTCTCACCGGTCCTGCGAACCGCCTGTAATTTTAACAAACGGTTCGGCAGAACCGGAGAGAACCGGCTGGATCCCATGCCTGGGTCTCAGAGCTCAAAGCGCCAACAATCTAATCTTTTAATAAGTGCCTACAACATATCAAAAGTTTGTTCAAAGTACAAGTAAAAGAGTGGGACCTGTGCATAGGCTCTGCGCACGACCAGTCACCTTTCACAGCCTACTCTGAAGTGCAGAACACCAGGACCTATCCTTAGAATAGGTCATCAATATCAGATCGGCAGAGGGTCTGACTCCCAACACCCCTGCCAATCAGCTATTTGAAGAGAAGGCAGTGCTCGTACAAGCACTGCCTTCTCTGCTCTGTTTACCTGCTTCCGCAGCAAATGTAATGCTTACCATCATAATTGCTGCGGCAAGCAGACAAACAGGGCAGAGAAGGCAGTGTTCTCTTCAAACAGCTGATTGTCGGGGTGCCGGTATGGGGATAGGTCATCAATAGTAAAA
Organism: Bufo gargarizans; assembly: GCF_014858855.1. NCBI lineage: Eukaryota > Metazoa > Chordata > Amphibia > Anura > Bufonidae > Bufo > Bufo gargarizans. The sequence continues at coordinate 52,380,719 of NC_058087.1, read as the reverse complement.
TGTGGACAACCCCTCTAAGCAATGAAAAAAATGGAACAGATAGTTACACTGTTATATAGGTTGAAAAAATGCACATGTCCAAGTTCGTAACAGAAGCCCTAATGTTCTGACGGATCATTGACCTCATTGGCTTACTGTGAGGTCTGTTAGGATTTTTGTTGTGGTCATTGTTTTGACAAGAACAGTGATGCTTGTAGCTGCATTCTTCCCATCACATTATGGTGAATTGCCACTGGGACCTCTGAAGCAGATGTGAACAGAGCCTTACTGCAAAGTCACCTGTGAATTGACCAATGGTATTTACTTAAAAAAAAGAAAAAATAGTATTAGTATATGTATTTTGCGGTCCGCAAAAAAGACGGATGATGTCCGTGTGCATTCCGTATTTTGCGGAACCGGACAGCTGGCCCCTTATAGAACAGTACTATCCTTGTCTATAATGCGGACAATAATAGGACATGTTATTTTTTTTTTGCGGAACGGAAATACAGACATACGGAAACAGAATGCATGAGTAACTTCTGTTTTTTTTTTTTTTTGCAGACCCATTGAAATGAATGGTTCAGTATACGGTCCGCAAAAAACTCTGTAACGGACACGGAAAGAATATACGTTTGTGTGCAAGAGGCCTTAGATGCAGTAGCATCTCCAGCTGCAAATAAAAAGATGGTCCAGGTATACATCTTACATAGTACTTGATCCCCGCTCTAGACCCAAGCATGGTGATTGATAGTAACGCTTTATCTCAGGATCACGCTCAATTCTCATAATTCGTTTTGTATACTTTTGAAAATGTTCATAATTATAGTACACTATTGTTTACGTCTGTCATTGGGAACTTTGATTTATGCTCCTTTACCCTTGGAATGAATAAAAAAATATTTCCAGATGCATAAGGGAGATAAAAACATATCACACTAGTCACATCTGTACCATAGGCTTCATCTGAGTACCCAGCCCAAAAAATACAACTTGAGGTATCAAAATTTCAACAGATTGTAAAATTTTCTGTTATTTGCATGAAAAACACATGACCAGATCGTCGTTAATTGGGATAGACTGTCAAAGCTGTCCACATTTCTGTGGTCAGTTTTAGTGGTAGCTTGGATTTTGGTGTTTGCATGTGCAATCCCACAAGGTGAAATAATATTTTTTTTTAACTCATTGACAGTACTGCATCAGTAATGCCATAGGATGCAAAATGTCACGTAGCATAATATATTTGGCATATGCTGCTAGGGTTATTAGCCACTTTTCCTACTACCGGATGATTGGCGTATATAAATGGTGCAGGCATTTAATGAATTTGGAGCATACTACAACTTCTCTCAGTCACATCTCAGGGGTCCCGCAAACTCCGACACTCCAGCTGTTGTGAAACTACAACTCCCAGCATGCATACTTCCTCTCTACTCTTCTCAGAACTCTCATAGAAATGAATGGAGCATGCTGGGAATTGTAGTTTTACAACAGCTGGAGTGCCGAAGGTTGCTGATCCCTGTTCTAGATACTAGATGCCATTGGGCTACTCAGCGATTGATAACCTTTTATTGCTAAACATGAATAAAAACTATGTTTTAGGTAACAGTAATAATAAAATATGTACTTTTTGGTCTGTTTTGCTTAGTAAATTTCCCTCGCTGTTTACATATTTATTGGCGAGGACAATTATATTTGAACACAAAAACAACATCTCTGCTACCTGCCCATAGCAGCCAATAAAGAAGATGCCCTGACACCTGAGAGTTCAGATATTTTCAAGTTGCTATACAATAATTTTGTTCTATCACCTTACAGAATAGGACATAAGGCAGATTACATCAGTGCTATGAAGAACAGGTATACTCTCAGGGAGCAAGCAGGTAGGTTGGACAGGAAGGCAGATATCAAATATTTGTCAGATGTGTCACAGGACAAGCACCTCTGGGTGGTGACATAAAATCGTTATGGTAATTACAAACATTTGGATGTTACACCACAAGAGTCATAGGTAGAACTGCATAAGATTGCATTACAGATGACATGCTGAAAAGTCTCTTACCTAGAAGGATCCAGAGGAGATGTCTGGATGTAAGGAGAAATCCCAGGTTCATTTCTGGACAAATTGTCCACAGCTTAGGGTGCTTTGTAGAAAAACATTGATCATCTGACTATACAAGTCTGGGCTCCCCACTCTCAGTATATAAAGAACCAGGCAATTCCAGGAGAAAGAGAACTTCCAAATACCCCCAAGATGATGAGGGAGGTTCTTAAATAGACCAACCAACGTGTGGGTGTTTTATGGTCCTCAGAAAACAAAGGTGCACTGCTCAATCTTAGAAGATGCACCAAGAGCACTCTACAGTTCGGATTCTGTATGTGGCTTATCCTTCTTTACTGGAGATTTGGAAAAGTCCTCTTTGATATCTGCTGAACAACTGCAGGGGATGTCTCTCAGGAAAGCCTATGTATCCTATGTCTCATTCATCTTGCACTGCTTTAGATTATTTTCTGGTTGCTGATAAACACTTCCATGAAGTTCTAGGTCTCTCCTGGTTGAGCAGGTTGTGATCTTTTCTCCTAAGGATGGCTTTGATGAGGATGTGTGGAAGCCCCCTCTTAGCTGCAGGTCTGTTTGTGTGTGGGTGGATAGGATTAGCCTTCACTCTGTGTAGGTGGAGGGGTTTTCTTCACGACTTCTGTAGGTGTGTAGCTCCAGGCTCTCCAGTGCCTTTGTATAGATAGGGAGGATCCTGTCTGCTCCTGTGTAAAGTAGTAAGTGGAGGGTCTCCTGGCTCTCCAAGTTCTTTTCTGTTGCTTGCATCTAAGTTTAGATCCAGATCTGACATAAATAGGATCTGTAGGAAGAGCCTGCAGCTGAGATCTTGAACTATAATGCCAGGAATGCTTCTGTCATTGGGCTGCTAGTGTATGTGGTGCTGATTGCAGGATCACACAGTACAGCTGGGAGGACTGTCTCCTTCTGTAATAGAATTCTTGAGTTTTCTGACTTCGGTGCTGCTTCCAGCCACATTGACAGTGCAGAAACTGCAGCAGTACTTGTCATTTCCAGTTGTCCTTGCAAGCTGATCATGCCACATTCATGAGATTCTCTCTGCACTTCCTGTAGTACAGTAGCCACCTATTACCTACCTTGTTAACACATGCATTTAATGTCTGAAAACACAGGAGCAGTAAAGGGATTATTTAACTAGTGCATACTGGCAATTATTTGAACTAGTTTTAGGCTTCCTTCACACACATTATTATAATTTTTTTACTGCTAGTTGTTTGCATGCAATTTTTAGTTTTTTTTTTTAGCAATTTTTATGTTAATTCCTATTTGAATGTATTTTTTCCTAGACGTTTTGCGTGTATGGAGAAAGGTAAGAAAATGCATGTAAAAAATGTCACAGCTTCTGCATATGTGCGGTAAAAATGGACCCAAATTTAAAAAAACTGTCACTAGCAAAAAATTTAAATACTTGTTTGTCTTGCATTTCTTAATTCCCAAAGACTTTCAGCTAAGGCTAGCCTCACACTAGCGCTAAATTGTTCCCCCATCAGGATAACTGTTATATTGTCGGTATTTTCAGTCTGCGTTGTGCCCTTATGTTTTTCTTTTTTTTGTTAAAAATGTTAGCAGGTGTGTTAAAGAAACCTTAAAAAATCTGAAGGGTACACATCACATGCAGGTGCATTTGACATAATAAAACTGTATTTAACATGGTGATTTTTAATGATTCCATGAGCGCTTAACTTGTGGGCTTTAAAAAGGGCTCAACTGCATGGCCGCATTATGGATCCATGTTGTAACCGCGATTTTATACATTTTGGGGGATTCCGTGGGAATAGATGAGAAAAAAAATTGTGGTTTGCTCCACTGCACACTTCTGCAGACTTCCTTTTAGTTAGAAATGCGATCATGGAGGTACCATACAACTGCAATCCCTACAGGTAACAGCAGCGAGCATGAGCTTTTTGCTTAAAGTGGTTCTCCAGGAATGAAACAAAAATTGCCTCAAGCAAGCTGTCCTTGAATGTAAGGAGAACTGGTTATGACCACTTGCAGAGCTGGCAAGGGGGCATGGGGAAGGAGCCTCACCTCACTGCTCTACAATAGATGGTAATGATGTGATCCTGCCTATGATATGCCATCATGGCTGAGCAGCCCAACAGGAATGCTCACCAATATGTAGTATATACAAGAGCCAGAGGGTAGTGTGTAGTGAGGCCCACCCCCTCAACCCCCCAGGCAGGTCTGCAAGTGGAGACCACCAGTCTTGCTTACATTCTAGGACTGGTCACTTGTGGCTTTTTTAAGTCATTCCCGGAGAACTCCTTTAAATCATTTGCCTGCATGATTTACAATTTCCCAAGGCAAAATCATTTCAAGAAATTAAATATTTGTATTGTTCTGCACAGGAATTTCTTAATTTAAATCATACCAAATAAAGGGGTTGTCTGGGTTTAGAGCTGAACCCGGGCATACCCTTATTTACACCCCGGCAGCATCCCTGAGGCTAGCATCGGAGCATCTCATGCTCTGATGTGCTCCCTTGCCCTGCGCTAAATAACGCAGGGCACTGGCTCTTTTGTTTATCATAACACACTGCCGGGTGGAAACTTCCGTCTGGCAGTGTGTTCGGTGACATCACTGGCTCTGATGGGCAGGCTTTAGCGCTGGCTAGGGCAGTACTAATAAGCCCGCCCATCAGTGCTGGTGACATCACCTGGCTTCCTGGCAGCCCCATGGACAGACCCGGTACGTCACTCAATTTAGCGCAGGGCAAAGGAGAGCATCAGAGCATGAACTGCACTGATGCACAAGTCAGGGGGGGTGCCTGGGTGAAAATGGAGGTATGTCCGGGTTCAGCTCTGATCCCGGACAACCCCTTTAACTATATAGTGTTTTTAGAGGAAATTGTGTGCCCCCCTCCAATGATGTCACTTTCTCATTAGGGCTGAATGGGGGAAAAAAAGATCTAAAAACCCCATAATAAGCCAACACAATTCATGTATTTTATTTTTTTTTCTGCCAAAAAAGCTGTTTATGGGACAAAAAAAATGCCATGATCCCCCCCCCCCCAAAAAAAACCCCAAAAACATCAAGAGTGAAAAAACAGCGAAGGAAAAAAAAACTTATGTCCTTCAGACCTGTAGAACTTTTCCACCTGTCAGAAATGATCAACATAGATTAGTAAACCTCATGGAGTAATTGGCGCTTACAATTTGAGTGTCCATTATTCCTCCTAACAAGTTTGTTTTAGTAAATAATTGCATTCTCTGCAACAGTTTTGTTTTCAGCTGGGGTGTGTCCCTATACAGACATTGTTCAATCAGTACTGACCGTGTCAAACTGTGTAGGAACACACCCCTTTGAAAAGTGAATGGTAACACCCAATTGTCAAGTTATATATACATTTCTAAGAATAATAGAGGAACAGCACAACACAGTTCTTTAAAGAAGAAAAATTTGTCACAGAATTGTTATTTTATATAAGTACTGTATTTACTTAAACAGGGATGGCAGGACTTCTTCATGGGTTTAACCCCTTAAGGAGGACCGCCGTATATACAGCAGAAGGGTTTAAAGACGGCACCGATGCGGAAGCTCTACAAACGCCATAGACAGCAGACAACTGAAAGCAATGTCCATGATCAGTGATAACGCCGATCACAGACATTTAATCCCTCAGATGCAGTGGTCAATTGCGAGATTGAGGGAATTGTTCTGTTACTGTGGAAGCCTCAGAAGGGCTCCACAGGAACATAATAATACTCCTATAAGCTGTAATGTTAAAGGGAACCTGTCTACAATGCTGCCCTCACTGTCACTTCTGGGCTAGCATTCAATACTTTTACAGTACTGACAGAAGGGAGATGAGTCTGATGAGACTTGTGGCTCTGCCCTCAGCCTCCTGCCCATGAGTCTCCGGTTTCTTTTCAGGATGTGAGGAGAGCAGGACCACGACTCTCATCAGACTAATCTCCGTTGCAGCACTGGAGTAGGCTGTAGGGTTTGGCCTGTCAGTACTGTAAAGGTATTGAATACAAGCCCAGAAGTGACAGCCTGGTGAAATCGGCGAGCCTGTCACTATAATGTGCTGCTCTCAATCAAGGCAGCATAGAAGAGGTGACAGGTTCCCTTTAAAGTCCCATAGGGGAACTTAAAAGAAGTGAAAAAAATAAATGTAAAACTTTAAAATAATAATAATAAATCACCCCCCTTCCCATAAATAAAAAATAAAGATCATTATTATCACCATGTCCCAAAATGCCTGTGCTATTAAAATACAGTGAATGCCATAACTGAAAAAATCTAAATGTCTGAATCGTCATTTTTTTCATTGCTTCACCTCCAAAAAAATTGAATAAGAAGTGATAAAAAAAAAAAAAAAAGTCACACATTCTCCAAAATGGTATCAATAAAAACTACAGATTGCACTGCAGAAAATGAGCTCCACTATGGAGGGGGGGGGGGGGGGGGGTCAGAATATGGTGATGTAAAGAAAAAAAGTTTTCCTTACAAAGTTTTTAGTTTTTTTTCAGCATTAGAACAGAAGAAAAACTATATAAAAATGTGGTATCACTATAATCCTACTCACTCGGAGAATGTTAAAGAAACCCATAAAACTATGACGGAATTTTCCCAATTCCACCTGATTTTGATTTTTTTTCTTTTCAGCTTCCTACTACATCGTATGCAATATAAAATGGAGCCATTGGAAAGTACAACTTGGCCACAGAAAACAAGTCTTCATAAGGCTATGTGAGATATAAAAAAAAAAGTTATGGCTCCTGAAAGACTGGGGGCTAAAAAACTAAAATTAGCCCTGTCCTTAAGGGTTAAGACCATTTGTGGTCTGTGTTTCTAGATTATTTTTTTCTTCAAAAAAACAAACAAACCAAGAACAAATTCCATCAGAAGGAAAAAAGGAAACAGGATAACCTCTTTTTGAACATAGGCACGTTGAAAAGCAGAAATTGCAATTTAAGGGCCAGTTCACGTGGCTGGTTTTGAAAAACACATTCTAAAAAATCTGCGCTGAATCCTCCGTTTTTTTTTCCCAGTGTTTTTTCACATACTTTTTTTTAACCAATGATCATTCCCTTCAATACAAAGCTGTATTTTCAGCTCAAGGTTTTTGTGCCCAAAATATGTATGAACTTACATGGAGCATTTTTTTTTTTAATGCTTACCATTCATTTCAATGGGAGATTCAGCACATACGGTATTCTGCCCCAAGATGGGGCATGCTGCTTCTTTTTTGCACTTAGAAAAAGAAAAGAAAGTGCTGCTTCCCATTGAAATGAAAGGGAGGCGCTTTGGAGGTGTTTTTTGGAGCCGATTTTGAGGCGGAAACGCTTCAATAAATGTCTATAAGGACAGGAGTAGGGCGTATTGTCGCTAGGGATGTAGAGAAAGATGGGGAGAGCGTACAATAGGGTAGTATGTCTGAGCAAGATTGTCAATAATGTAAAGCAAAATTGGATGCTCACCTTATAGGGTTGTGCAAAGTATAGGCACAACCCTATTGTATGCTTTCCTATGTGGTCATTCACTGGGTATGCTGCCGCAGGACCGAACCTTTAGGATAGAGTTACCCAATCTCACGGAAAGGTTTGCCATAATTTGGGGTCAGATCTCTGTAGGGCGCAAGGAACACCAAGGACAACTGTTGCAGTGTTAAAATCTTCTTTATTTTAACTACGCGTTTTGGGGATACTCCGGTCCCCTTCATCAGGTTCAAGATGCTTAATAACAGTTTGGTGATCACAAGTTCTTTTTATGTGAAGAAAAAAAAAAAAAAAAAAAAAAACACGTGTGGATGGCACCAATATCAACAGCACCACCCACAGGTGTCGCTTCCCCGGACATTTTACAATTCATGTTATAAGGACTATCATACAAGGGTCACATGAATAAATCTAATCTGTGAACTTTTTATTATTAAAAGAAAAAAACTGTATAAAAGAGCCGCCCAAAGCAGTTTTGGGGGTTCCGAATCACGTGATCCCCGATACGGGGACACGTGACTGGTTGCTATGGTGAAAGGACGCTTTGTGGTGACAGACTAGTTCTACGGGATATGTGCAGTCCCAGTGGTGTTAGGGGAGCGCACTACTCTCCCGTTGGCAGTAATCGTTGGCTTAAGTGGTGATCTTAAGTGAAGAGCGAAGATCGCTATTTAGCAGGTGCCCCGGTCACGTGAGGTGCTATGGCCACGGTCATGAAAATGTCTATATGGTATGCATTACCAGCACCCTATCTTCAGTGGGAGCAAAAATAGAGATATAACAGGAACCGTTCACAATATTCCAATAGTTAATCTAATAAACGCATCAAATCCTCCGCTGCAAACGGCAGGGCGTCAATCCATTCAGGTCACTCACTACCTGTAGTAAAGTATGGAAAAGTTTTATAAGGGAAACTTTTTAGTCAGTAAGTTTTAGTTCACATTACTATGTTGGGTCCAATCACATTCGTTTCTTTGCGGATGAAGTTGCTGTATGTTATTGCAGAGCAGCCGTGCATATTAGGTCTCGTTCATATGTCAGTGAACCATGGACGTGAGCTCTGTGTGTTCTCCATGGACAGCACATGTATCCATCGACCTTAATGTGCTTATTCACACATCAGTGGAAAACCAATGGAGAAATTCACTACTCTGGTGCATGAAGTAGACCAAACGGGCCATTGAAGTTTTGGGTTCTGTGAAACTACAGATTGCACCCAGTCAGTGGTTTTTATGGACTATTGGTGGGAGATGCTCTGGAAAGACCCTTTCTGCTTCAACAAATCATACCACTGGGGCAGACATCCCATCAGGTTTCCATAGAGCTCACAACCACTGGATAAATTAGCAGTACCATTAAACAGGTCAGCGCTGTGTAATGACAACATACAGCGCATTCCTCCTTGAGTATAAACAGATGACCTACAAAGGACCTACTTCTCCTGTTCTATTAGTGTGCCCCTTGAAGTATGGTTATCTTGAATGTATGTTTTAAGTTGTCAAATAAAGGTCTTTACAGTTGATGTATACATTTCTTAAACCTTAAACTTAGATATTTTTAGGTATAACCTCCTTTTGAACCGTTAAAATATTTGGTCTCTCCTGTCACTAATGTTCTTGATAGATATAAAGACTGGGAGGAATGTCGTATCCCATACCATGTAGTTTTCTAAAATCCATGCTCTCGTACTAGGCCAATCAAATGGCAAGGATTTGCAGTTTGGAGGTAGTCCGTTACTTACCAGGTTTGTCACATTTTTCCAGCTAAATGTACAAATCATTTTTGGTCTTAAAGGGGTTCTCCGGGAATTAAGAAAATGAAAATACTTAAATATGACTTTTATTATAAATATATTCCCAAATACCTTTCATTATTTATAATGGCTCGTTTTGTCTGGGGAGCAATCATCAGGGGAAACAAAATGGCCACTGTCCCATTAGTTCACACAAAACCTGTCCTGATCACACATGCCTCCTCCTCCTCTCTACTTGTCAGGGATTATTATCCTAAATACAGGTGAGAACTTAAGCTGAATCTCTGGGGAATTTAGTTCATGAGACGACATGAAGTACAGAGGGGACGGACAGGAGAGACTGTTGTAATGGAGACTGTAAAAAAGAGCTACTGCTTATTAGCAACACCTCACTCTCCTCTCATGTCTCCTCGTCTCCATTCCCCGAGATTCACCTGTATTCAGTATCATGATTCCTGACAAGCAGAGCAGAGAGGAGGATGAAGCGGCTCTATGGCTCATTGTGGTGAAGTAACTTGTTCTCCTGTGTGATTAGGACAGGTTTTGTGTGTACTGATAGGACGGCAGCCATTTTATTTCTCCTAATGATTGTTCCCTAGACAAAACAAGCCATTATAACTAATGAAATGTATTTGTGAATACATTTATTATAAAATAATATTTAAGTATTTTCATTTTTTTTTTTATTCCTGGAGAACCCCCTTAAGGGGACCATAGAAGATAGATACTGGTTGACTACTAAGGTGATTTTACTGACAACAATAAGACTATGTATATTCTCACACGCACACACAACAGCGATGAAAAACTGCCATTAAAAACTGTAAAATTGCAGGTTTTTTTTCATGAATGCCTGACAAGTAGTCATTAAAAATAGCCCCCTTGATTTGAATGGGAGCTATTGGGAAAACAGACTAAATACGGCAGGTCCATCTTTTCATAGCCAGTATTCACAGTCCCTTTATATATATATATATATATATATATATATATATATATAAAAAGGGTTATGTGAATACACCCATAGAACATCACTATTCTGAAAATGGCAATTTTTCATTGTCGTATGACTAAAGCCTTAAAGGAGCTGTTTTACTTCAGCAGATACCCTTTATCATGTAGACAGTTAATACAAGACACTTACTAAATCATTTTTTCCATCACATTATATCGTGCTCATATCCAGGGGTTATGGCCACCGCTGTAGTGTCTGGGATGCAAGCTGCTGCGCATGTGTGCCTATGTGAGCTCCCACGGTGCCGGCCACTAGAGAGGCCAGAGCTTTTTCCTATAGTGTGCAAGCACAGCCACTGCTGCTGGATGACAGGGTGGTCATAACCCCTGGGTAGCAGTGTACAATGTAATGGAAAAATGAATCCAGCCAGCAGGAGGCGATATGGACAATCACAGTACATTAGTAAGTGCCTTGCATTAAAAGAATTTGTATACTGGTGACCTATCTTCTAATAGGCTGATCAGCTGTTTGAGAAGGCATCAGTATTCCTGTGAGCACCGCAGCCTTTTCCGTGCTCACCATTACCGTATATTGTATAGTGGATGTGGTAGGCATCGCACTTAAATGGAACTGAGCTGTGCCTAGGCCACGTGACCAATGAACGAGTCGTCACTGGCCTAGGGAAAGCTGTGAGAAGGCTGCGGCGCTACTGCAAGCTCCGCTGCATTTTTTCGAAACAGCTGATCAGGGGATGGTTCTTCCCGGGTGTTGAACCCCAGCGATCAGGTACCGATGACCTATCCAGAGGATTGGTCATCAGATCTAAAGTCTCGGAAAACCCCTTTAACTTTCTCTATATAATACATGCAATTTGCTTAAAAGGAACCTGTCCCCTAGAAAATGCCTATTAAACCGCCAGCAGTACCTTATTGCAGCCTGTAGCATGATTATAAAGGTGTCTGTGTCTTTTCTGTACCATGCGCCAAAAGTCTGAAAAAATATGGATGTGCTATGTTAACGATAGTCTTGAAGTCAAGGGGGCAGCGGTTTTCTCGCCTGAAGTCAAGCGTGCCCGCCCTCTTTGCGCTTGATTGATAGGAATTCCAATTACTTCTCCACTGGACGCTCAAACATAGTCTTGCGCGTGAGCTGTGTCCCTGCAGTGCTGGCACCTGCGCAGTGTTCCACTCCGCTGTGAGGTAGGCTCAATGATAAGGCACTTGCACATGAGAGCCTGCGCATGACTACGCTCAAGCGTCCAGCAGTGAAGGAATTGGACATCCTATCAAGCAAATACTAAGGGGCTGCCCCCTTGACTTCAAGACTATCGTTTACATAGCGCACCCAGTTGAATAAAAATCTTTTTTTCAGACTTTTGGCGCATGGTACAGAAAAGACACAGACACCTTTATAATCATGCTACAGGCTGCAATAAGGTACTGCTGGCGGTTTAATAGGCATTTTCTAGGGGACAGGTTCCCTTTAAGGGAGACAACCCGTTTAATGAATTTCAAAGCAATGTGCACATTTTTGGTTGAGTGATTTCACAAACTAACGCATAGCTTGCGTTATGCAGGGTTTATTTTCCTGAAACCAAAGTAAAATGTTGTTACTGAGTTTAATAATTAAACATTTGGTGTGTTACAAATTGTATATCTTTAGTTTTAGGTGGGTGACTGTTGCCTTAGGAACTTTCAATGAGGGATATGAGTTTTAAGGACTGTACATAGTAACAATTTCTGGATTATTAATGTAAAACAACCACCTAAAAGGCAATAATACCACCAGTGACATCTACAGACTAAATGAAGGTACTACATAACAATGTTAGACTATAGAATTTCAAATTCAAGTATAAATAAATGTTTAGGTTGAGTTTACACCTCAGTTATTTGGTCAGTTATTTCCATCCGTTATTGAGAGCCAAAACCAGCAGTGAAGCCTACTCAGAGATCAGGGTTAATGATTTGATTTGCACATATTGTGTTTTTGACCTGCACCTAGTTTTGGCTGATCGAAATAACGGACCAAATAACTGAAGTGTGAACTCAGTCTAAGGGCTCATGCACATGACCGTATGTAATTTTGCGGTTTGCAAAAAACGTATCCGCAAAATATCAGTGTACATTCCGTATTTTGCGGAACGGAACAGCTGGCCCTTCATAGAACAGTACTATCCTTGTCTGTAATGCGGACAATAATAGGACATGTTCTACTCTTTTTTTTTTGTGGACCCATTGGAATAAATGGTTCTGCATACGGTCCGGACACGGAAAGAAAATATGTTCGTGTGCATGACCCCAAGGCTACATGCTCACAACTGTGCTGTGTTTTGCGGTCCACAAATTGCAAAACAAACAAGAATAGGACATGTTTTTTTTTTTTTGTGAGACTACTTAACGGAGCAACAGATGCGGACAGCACACGGTGCGGCTCCATTGAAATAAATTGCTCCGCATCTGAGCCACAAAAAATGCATGAGGCCTAAGTTTCACAACTGTTGATGAAATTAAGTAGTAAGTGGTACATTTCCCTGCAGAGCCACCAAAGGGGAAAATGAATCATTACAAAGTAGCCATTCAGGTTATTATCTGTGTAAGGGCTCATTCACATGAACGTGGTTTGATTTCGCATCCGAGATGATTTTTTTGTGGTTTAGATGTGGACCGATTCACTTCCGCATCCGTTGCTCCGTTCCATGGCCCCGCAAAAATTATAGATCATGTCCTATTCTTGTCGGTTTTTCGGATAAGAATAGGCATTTCTATATGGGCCTCGTGTTCCGCAAATTGTGGAAGGCACACGGAGAGCAGCTGTATTTTGCGGATCCACAATTTGCTGACTGCAAAACACGACACTTTCGTGTGCATGAGCCCTTACGCAGAACAGGTTCTCCAGAGTGAGAGACTTTCCTCTCGGGCCTAGAAATAAAGATCCTGAACGTGGGACCCCAAATGATTTATAAATTCAATATACAGTGTTTAAAAGTGTTTATTCCAAACTAAACAACCCCTTTAAAGTTTATGGAGTCTATCCATGCTGCAAGGGAATCTAAATTCAGGAGAGCAGAACCCACACATGCAATTGTGTTCAAAATAATAGCAGTGTGTTTTAAAAAGCGAATAAAGCTCAAAATTCTTCTAATAGCTTTTATTTCTATACACACAAATGCATGGGGAACACTACACATTCTATTCCAAATCAAAACGTGAAGAAAAGTATATCAAATTTGTGTTGTTCCTCTAAACAAAATAGCAGTGTTTGTATTCTTCTTTACAAACTCAAACATTCACTATATAAACTGAAACATTTTGAAGATTTTGCTTTCCTTTGAATCACTTAACTAACATTTAGTTGTATAACCACTGTTTCTGTTGTACATCTGTGTTGCATGGAGTCAACCAACTTCTGGCCCTGGGAACAGGTATTCCAGCCCATGATGATTGGACTACATGCCACAGTTCTTCTCTATTTCTTGGTTTTGCCTCAGATCCTGCATTTCTTATGTCACCCCACAAGTTTTCTATTGGATTAAGATCCGGGGATTGGGCTAACCACTCCATAACGTCAATCTTGTTGGTCTGGAACCAAGATGTTGCACGTTTACTGGTGTGTTTGGGGTCGTTGTCTTGTTAGAACATCCATTTCAAGGGCATTTCCTCTTCAGCATAAGGCAGCATGACCTCTTCAAGTATTCTGAGGTATTCAAACTGATCCATGATCCCTGGTATGCGATAAATAGGCCCAACACCGTAGTATGAGAAACATGCCCATATCATGTTGCTTGTGCCACCATGCTTCATTGTCTTCATAGTGTACTGTGGCCTGAATTCAGTGTTTGGGGGCCATCTGACAAACTGTCTCCGGCCACTAGACCCAAGAAGTACAATCTTACTTTCATCAGTCCACAAAATTTTTCTTTAGGCCAATCAATGTGCTCTTTGGCAAATTGTAACCTTTTCAGCATGTCTTTTTTTCAACATTGGGACTTTGCGGGGGCTTCTTGCAGATAGCTTGTCTTCACATAGGCATCTTCTAATTGTAACAGTACTCACAGGTAACTTTGGACCTTCTTTGATCTTCCTGGAGCTGATTGTTGGCTGAGTCCTTGCCTTTTAGGCTATTCTATCCATTCGAATGGTACTTTTTCGCTTTCTTCCACGTCTTTCAGGTTTTGGTTGCCATTTTAAAGCATTTGCGATAATTTTAGCTGAGCAACCTATCATTTTCTGCACTTCTTTATAGGTTTCCCCCTTGCCAATCAACTTTTTAATCAAGGTATGCTGTTCTTCTGGACAATGTCTGAAACGACCCATTTTCCTCAGAATTTCAGAGAGAAATGCACTGTAACAAGCATGTACAACATTTGCTGCCATCCTCCCTTAAATAAGCAAATAGTGGCCAATAGGATGGAGAAAGGCGCTCATAGGGTAAGTTCAGCAAATCAAATTTCTACTAAAAGAAAATGGTTTGCTCACTTATTGGGGTTGCATCAATTGGACGCAACCGCAATGAAGATCAAATATGGATGAGTAACGGTTGGTGCAGCCTAGATTCGTCCGATCGCCTTGGGCAGGGGCCACCCTGCCACTTGGATAACGGTATGAAAGCAAGAAACGCTGAACTTTACGTAGAGCGCATGGACCACAAAGGGCGCACAAAGACAACCGGTCGTGGGCAAAGTTTTTGGTTACGGCAGTGTTCAATTTATTCGTAGGACAACGCGTTTCGGGGTGCTAAAGTCCCCTTTATCAAGTCTAAAATAAAGGTTGATAAAAAAGCATGTATAGGGAAAACACAAAATCTGCGCTCATCTATAACAATATATATAGCAAATAAATAATGAATGATATATTTTTATATATATATATATTTTTTTTTTAATACCCATCTAAAAAAAAATATATATATATATATATATATATATATATATACACAGTACAGACCAAAAGTTTGGACACACCTTCTCATTCAAAGAGTTTTCTTTATTTTCATGACTATGAAAATTGTAGATTCACACAAAAGTGTGAAACAACTGAAAATATGTCATATTCTAGGTTCTTCAAAGTAGCCACCTTTTGCTTTGATTACTGCTTTGCACACTCTTGGCATTCTCTTGATGAGCTTCAAGAGGTAGTCACCTGAAATGGTTTTCTTTTCACAGGTGTGCCCTGTCAGGTTTAATAAGTGGGATTTCTTGCCTTATAAATGGGGTTGGGACCATCAGTTGTGTTGGGGAGAAGTCTGGTGGATACACAGCTGATAGTCCTACTGAATAAACTGTTAGAATGTGTATTATGGCAAGAAAAAAAGCAGCTAAGTAAAGAAAAACGAGTGGCCATCATTACTTTAAGAAATGAAGGTCAGTCAGTCCGAAAAATTGGGAAAACTTTCAAAGTGTCCCCAAGTGCAGTCACAAAAACCATTAAGCGGCTACAAAGAAACTGGCTCACATGCGGACCGCCCCAGGAAAGAAAGACCAAGAGTCACCTCTGCTGCGGAGGATAAGTTCATCCGAGTCACCAGCCTCAGAAATCACAGTTTAACAGCAGCTCAGATTAGAGACCAGGTCAATGCCACACAGAGTTCTAGCAGCAGACACATCTCTAGAACAACTGTTAAGAGGAGACTGTGTGAATCAGGCCTTCATGGTAGAATATCTGCTAGGAAACCACTGCTAAGGACAGGCAACAAGCAGAAGAGACTTGTTTGGGATAAAGAACACAAGGAATTTACATTAGACCAGTGGAAATCTGTGTTTTGGTCTGATGAGTCCAAATTTGAGATATTTGGTTCCAACCACCGTGTCTTTGTGCGACGCAGAAAAGGTGAACGGGTGGACTCTACATGCCTGGTTCCCACAGTGAAGCATGGAGGAGGAGGTGTGATAGTGTGGGGGTGCTTTGCTGGTGACACTGTTGGGGATTTATTCAAAATCGAAGGCATACTGAACCAGCATGGCTACCACAGCATCTTGCAGCGGCATGCTATTCCATCCGGTTTGCGTTTAGTTGGACCATCATTTATTTTTCAACAGGACAATGACCCCAAACACACCTCCAGGCTGTGTAAGGGCTATTTGACCATGAAGGAGAGTTATGGGGTGCTGCGCCAGATGCCCTGGCCTCCACAGTCACCGGACCTGAACCCAATCGAGATGGTTTGGTGTGAGCTGGACCGCAGAGTGAAGGAAAAAGGGCCAACAAGTGCTAAGCATCTCTGGGAACTCCTTCAAGACTGTTGGAAAACCATTTCAGGTGACTACCTCTTGAAGCTCATCAAGAGAATGCCAAGAGTGTGCAAAGCAGTAATCAAAGCAAAAGGTGGCTACTTTGAAGAACCTAGAATATGACATTTTCAGTTGTTTCACACTTTATTGTTATGTATATAATTCCACATGTGGTAATTCATAGTTTTGATGCCTTCAGTGTGAATCTACAATTTTCATAGTCATAAAAATAAAGAAAACTCTTTGAATGAGAAGGTGTGTCCAAACTTTTGGTCAGTACTGTATATAATCATAAATAAAAAACATGTAATAATCAAAGAAAACAATCATATACAATAAAAGACATTGATGGTAAAACGATAGTAAAACAAAATTTCGTACACTATACCGATACTTTGTGATAGTATCTCTAATGTGTGACTGTCCCGTGTTTTTTTTTTATAGTGTACCTGTTTTTAACAGCCGTTAGACGGGTGCACTCCTGTCAATCAGCCATTAAAAACTGTCCCATTGATTTCAATGGGGTCTGTCTGGCCGTGGAAACGGCCAAAAATAGGACATGTCCTTTTTTTTTTTTAAACGGACGCTATTCACTGTTAAAAGAACGGCCATGTGAATATCCCCATAGACTTTCATCGGTGCTAAAAATGGCCGTCTGACGGCCGTTACTTTAATGGCCGTCACACGAGTATTATTCACTGTCATGTGCATGCAGCCTTAGTATTTTAGGGACCAGTTCAGTTATGAAGTCACTTTGTGGGGCTTACATAGTAGAAATCACCCATCAATTACCCCATTTTAGAAACTACACCCCTCATGTGATTCAAAGCTGATTAACTTTGTTAACCCTTTAGGTGTTCCACAAGAATTGGAGATTTCCATTTTAATCCATTAATTTTTTCAAGTAACAAATCAAACAAGCCAAACAAAATTCTAAATCTATTACCCTGATTTTGCAGTTTACAGAAACATCCCATATGTGGTTGTGAACTGCTATTTGGGCACATAGCAGAGGTCAGAAGGGAACGAGCACCATATGGTTTTTGGAGGGCAGATTTAGTTGAAATGGTTTTTGGGTGCCATGTTGTATTTGAAGAGATCATGAGGTACCCTTACAATGGAAACCCATAAAAAGTGACCCATTTTGGAAACTACAACTCTCGAAGAATTTAGTAAGGGGTGTACTGAGCACTTTGACCCTACTGGCGTTCTATGGAATTTAGAAACATATACGGCTGTAAAAATAAAAAAATTATTTTCTTCCAATAAAATGTTGCTTTAGCCATAACTTTTTCATTTTCACAAGGAGTAACAGAAGAAAAATCACCCCATAACTTGTTACCCATTTTCTCCTGAATATAGCAAAACCCATATGTGGTCATAAACAGCTGTAGGAACACATAGTAGGACTCATAAGGAAAGGAGCACCATATGGCTTTTGCAGTGCAGATTTCGATGGATTGGTTTACGGGCACCATGTTGGTATTGAACAGTCTCTGGGGTACCAGTACAGCTATTTTCTGACAACCATACATTTTTCTCTGTGTGAGGATTTCTTTTTTTGTGGGATGACTTGCCATCATCATTGGTTCTATTTCGGGGCACATACAACTTTTTATTTCACTTGTTGGGAAGCAGAATAAAGAAATACAATTCTGCCACCGCTTCTTGGATTTTGTTATTGCACACAACGTGCGGGAAGAATGACATACTACAGTCCTGATCAAAAGTTTAAGACCACTTGAAAAATGGCAAAAAATCTTATTTAGCTGGATCTTAACAAGGTTCCAAGTAGAGCTTTAACATGCAACAAGAAGAAATGGGAGTGAGAAAACATTTGAGCATTCAATTTAATGAAAACAACGAATAAACAGGCTGTTTTTTCAGCTATGCAAAAGTTTAGGACCACACCTCCAAGAAAAAACTAGTCCCTCCCAAAACAGAAATCCAACTTCCAAACATGAACTCAGTAATGAGTAGCTCCGTCGTTATTGTTCATCACTTCCAAAATTTGTTTCGGCATGCTTGATGCAAGCATTTCCATGAGGCGAGTTGGAACATTTCTCCAAGTGGTGAAGACGGCCGCATGAAGGCCATCTACTGTCTGGAACTGTTGTCCATTTTTGTAAACTTCCCTTGCCATCCATCCCCAAAGGTTCTCAATTGGATTTAGATCAGGGGAACACGCAGGATGGGCCAAAAGAGTAATGTTATTCTCTTGGAAGAAGTCCCTTGTCCTGCGGGCATTGTGTACTGTAGCGTTGTCCTGTTGAAAAACCCAGTCGTTACAACACAGACGAGGGCCCTCAGTTATGAGGAATGCTCTCTGCAACATCTGGACATAGCCAGCGGCTTCAACTGAAGGAAAAAGCACCCCAGACCATTATGGCGCCCCCTCCACTGTGGCACGTAGATAACATCTCAGGTGGGATCTGCTTGTCATGCCAGTAACGTTGGAAACCATCAGGACCATCAAGGTTACATTTTTTCTCATCAGAGAATAAAACTTTCTTCTACCTTTGAATGTCCCATGTTTGGTAATCTCTTGCAAAGTCCAAACGAACGAGCAGTTCTGTGGCGTTCAAGGAGACGAGGTCTTTGAAGACGTTTTTAGTTTTTGAAGCCCTTCAGTCTCAGATGCCGTCTGATGGTTATGCGGCTGCAGTCAGCACCAGTAAGTGACTTTAACTTGGGTCGAGGATAGTCCAATGTCTTGACGGACAGCCAATTGGATCCTCCGGCTCAGTGCTGATGAAATTTTTTTGGGTCTTCCACTTGACTTTTTTGTTCCATAACCCTCAGGATCATTTAAGAAATTCCAAATGACTGTCTTACTGCGTCCCACCTCAGCAGCGATGGCGCGCTGTGAGAGACCCTGCTTATGCAGTTCAACAACCTGACCACGTTCAAAAAGGGAGAGTTTTTTGCCTTTGTCATCACAACATGTGACTACCTGACAGAAAATGACAATGAATCCACATCTTTGCACAGATTTGGCCTTTTAAAGGGATGTGGTCCTAAAATTTGGATCAGCTGAAAACCAGCCTGTTTCAGTTTAATCTTTATTTTCAATTAATTGAATGCTCAAAAAATGTTTTGTCTCACTCATTTCTTCTTGTTGCATGTTGAAGCTCTACTTGCGAGTTCTGATACATATTAGAATTATATTGTGCAAGTCAGATATGGTGCATTAAAAGTTTAGTCACATTACAGTAGACCAGAGTAACACAGGGTTGTTTGGTACTGCAAAAAAATAAAAAAAATTATATAATTTTTTTGGGGTATCCATTCATTTAGGCTACAAAAAGGCACATCACAAATCTGCATTCAGTGGAGCCAGCCGAGTAGAGCTGTTTTTTTTTTACTAGAAATAATTCCAGTATTCTTGATGAGCAGCAATTCCCGACATAGCCACTGGACAAGAGTAGCACTTCATCTGATAAAAACCACAAGCATGGTATCTATCATATTCTTCACCTGAATGCAGCAGCTACCTTAAGGGACCAGGTCAAGAGACATGCCAGAATGTCTAAGAAAGGGTTATAAACAGATATTATAGGGCCCCATACAAAAACACGTACATTAAACAGTAAAAAATAACTGATTTCACACCCCAGATTTCTGTTGTTGATTCTTTATGAAGTGTAAGAAATTTTTATAAAATATTTTGATAAAAAATAGTCACCTTGCGACTCGCCAACTTTATCCGACTTTTGTGTTGGAGAAAGAATAGGGGGTTTTACAAATAATGGCGGCTGCATGAAAATGCAATTTTTTCATGTTGGAATTAGTTGGACTTCTGCGCAGGACCCCTCACCCTCAGCAGTTGTGTGGTCTGCTTCCATGGAAGGTATCCAATATAAATGAATAAATGCATTGATCTGTAACTGCTTCTCAGCCTATTAAATAGTATAGAGCCCCCTGTAATACATACTGTACATGAGGCACTGGTATATGTTTTGAGCAAAATGCCTAAGCCCACTCACCACGCCAAGGTTGCCTCCTCGATTGGGATCTACTCTAATTTGGCGTGGCACCACCGATGCTCCAGCACTGCACCAGCAGGCGGCGGGACCCGGCAGTCAAACTGCTGCTAGACAAAGCCACCGTGGCACTGGGTCCCAGCAACCCTTTGTGTGGTGAGTGGGCTTATGCATTTTGATCGAAATGTATACCAATGCCTCATGTACAGTACATATATATCAGGGGGCTGTATACTATTTATTACACTGAGAAGCAATGTTAAATGTGCTGAGAAGCAGTTACAGATCAATGCATATCAAGTGGATTTTTGGAGATTTCATGGACGGTATGCAGCAGCTCTAAGGTGGGAAAACCCCTTTAAGGGTAATCATACTAGGAAACCGAAAAATGATGAGAGGCTCCTATAGCTGTGATGGCTAACCTCCGGCACTCCAGCTGTGGTAAAACTACGACTCCCAAGATGTACACTTGCTTTGCTATTCTCAGAACTCCATAGAAATGAAGGGAGCATGTTGGGAGTTGTAGTTACCACAGCTGGAGTGCCGGAGGTTAGCCATTAGTGATGGACGAACATCTGCCGGACCGGTTCGCGAACGCGATCAAATGCTCCGGAAAGCGCAATTTCGCGGCGGGTTCCATTCATTGTAATGGCAGGCGAACCTGAAAAACCTTCAGCTCATATTTGCAGCCAATAAATAATTACTAGAAGTGCACAAATAGTCCCAGAACATGGACAGTGACATACCAGATGTATTAATCGAATTTGTGATCTTTTTTCAATGCAAGATATCGGAAATATAATTTTCGCATTCGCGCATATGCACTATACAGTACCCAAATGCACTATAAAGAAAGTATATTGGTATATAACACCCTGCTTCAATCAGTTTTTTTGGGGGGCGACTGGTATATCACACCAGTATAAATTATTTACACCAGTAGAAATTATTTGTTCCAATAATGCTTGTCCCTCTATATACCTGCAGTATCGCAGCAGAACCGCACACAACTGCCGCACAATACAAATGCACTATAATATACTTTCTAACATAGAAAGTATATTATAACATTGTACAAGGAAGGCAATCCATTAGAATATACATGAAGATAAAACGTAACCTTGAATAATGTTACTATGAGGACAAGAATAGGACATGTTCTATTTTTTGGCGGAAACGGAAGCACAGATGTGGATCCGCAAATGCGGAAGCGGACAGCACATTCCGGCCCCATTGAAAATGAATAGGTCTGCACCCGTTCCGCAAAATTGCAGAACAGATGCGGACCCATTTTGTGGATGTGTGAATGGAAAAGATATCCCTCAAAATGAAAATAAATTAAATTATTCAAGTTAAGCAAAAAGCATAGATGTGGTAGGCAATAAGTGTTCGGCGGCACCAAATCAGAAACCATATGTCCTATCGCAATCCGGGGGGTTTCAGTGCACATCCGTGAATCCCGGTAGAAAAGCAAAAAACCATCTATCCCTGGGCTAGATGATGATGTGGCATTGAAGGACAGGGTGGTTAAAGAACTGTCCCTGATATTGCCCTACAGGGGTTGCTATTCTGGCCCTGATAGCCTAACCACAGACCACCCACCCTGATAGGAGCGACCCCGTCAGGAACCTTACCCTATATAAAAATGGCCCTTGTAAGCCCCTAGCCCCCTGACTTCCAGGTAATCACTATAAAGATCTATGTGTTTTTGACTCATTATAAAAGTATATTATAAGTATATCGCACCCCTCTGTTTATCACACCTATCAATAGCACACCTATACCAGTCCTTAAAAGAACTTTTGTGGCCCTATTAGCTAGCGTTTGGTATCCCTAACAGCCTGTCCCTGCTCCACACAGCAATCTCTCCCTACACTGGCAAAACACTGATTGTAAAATGGCGGCCAGATCAGGTTTATTTATAAGGTGGCGGGTATGTCCATGTGCTGAAATGTCTCAATTGGCTGTCCTGTGCCACCTGAAGGATGTGTCATGGGTCAAAGTTCTTCACAATGTAAAAGAATATGGCGGGCGCGAATATCTCCATATGTTTGGCGAATCGCGAACACACAAAGTTCGCCGCGAAGCGACCGCCGGGCGAACTGCAAGGCCATCTCTATTAGCCATCACTGTCCTATAGTAGCTGCCTATAAACCACCTCAAATCAATAATCTGCTTTTAGAGGTTATTGGATTATTACAGACATTCCACTAAATACGAATGTAAGACACACACATCTTCACCTTGATGATACTTGGTGAAATATAACAACATCTGATTCTCAGCATAGAAAATCATTATTAGATTGTGCCTTACAATGACCATGGAGATAGGGTTCTGCTTTAGAGATGAATTGTAAACATTATAATCTGGACAATCCAGCAAGCAGTAGTTTCGGCACACCAGATCTCATTTTCCATTTCATGAATATATATATTCATTTTCTTCCACTTACATTATGTGTACAGAAGAGCTCAGTTTCAGCATATGCACACTAGACGTAACAAGCCTGCGATGACAAATATCCAAAACATAAATCGCCAGTGCATTTGACTGCTGTCAATCGTGAGACCTTTTATACGTACACTGGGTCAGATTTTTGCTGAAAGCATGAATTTGCTCACCATTCAAATTTTTTTTTTTTGTCTGCTTCAGAAAGAGGAATGGAAGGTTAAAATAACTGTTTTGATATATTGCTCCTGGGTTCCTATGTTAATATTACTTTATTTAGTGGGTTTGTTCCTTAGGATAGCCTCAGAAACATGCAAATAACCTACTGGATTGTAGGAACCAAACAGAACAGTTTTGAACTGCATGCACATATTATTCAATCTATTGCAAGGTTATGCAATAATCCAAATTTAGTTTTAACTATCCATATCTTTACATTAACCTCTTAACAGTGTTGCCTGAGCTTTATGACAAGCACTAACAGTTCAGCCAAAGCAGAGCTTAGGTAGCAGGGGGACACCTGCTTTAGGGAGAGTTCAGATCACTGTTATTTTTCCGTTCTTCTGAACAGTCAGAAAAAAATTGATGCATGCAGTACTTTTTTTTTCATCAAAAAAATGGATCTCAGACAGAAATGGCTGCCAAATGTGAATAACTGATGCACAGAATGCATTTTTCCCTTATTTTTCTGATTTTCTGAAGGATCAGAAGGAAAAATAACGGTGAACGTTCCCTTAACTCCTCATACAGTACCTTGCAAAAGTAATCACCCCTTTGACTTTTTTTTCGTGTTTTGGTTCCTCACAACCTGGAATTAACATGGATTGTTTGAGGATTTGCATAATTTAATTTATAGAACATGCCCACAACTTTGAAGATTTTTTTTATTTTTATTGTGAAGCAAACAACAAATAGGACAAAATAACAGAAAAAGTCAATGTGCATAACTATTCACCCCCCTAAAGTCAATACTTTGTAGAGCCACCTTTTGCGGCAATTACAGCTCCAAGTCGCTTTGGATAAGTCTCTATGAGCTTGCCGCATCTTGGGGCTCTTTCACACTTGTGTTCTTTTCTTCCGGCATAAAGTTCCGTCATCGGGGCTCTATGCCGGAAGAATCCTGATCAGTTTTATCCTAATGCGTTCTGAATGGAGAGAAATCCGTTCAGGATGCATCAGGATGTCTTCAGTTCCGGAACGGAAAGTTTTTGGGCCGGAGAAAATACTGCAGCATGCTGCGCTTTTTGCTCCGGCCAAAAATCTTGAAGACTTGCCGCAAGGCCGTATCCGGAATTAATGCCCATTGAAAGGCATTGATCCGGATCCGGCGTTAAGCTAAACGTCGTTTCGGCGCATTGCCGGATCCGACGTTTAGCTTTTTCTGAATGGTTACCATGGCTGCCGGGACGCTAAAGTCCTGGCAGCCATGGTAAAGTGTAGTGGGGAGCGGGGGAGCAACATACTTACCATCCGTGCGGCTCCCAGGGCGCTCCAGAGTGACGTCAGGGCGCCCCACGCGCATGGATGACGTGATCACATGGCACGTCATCCATGCGCATGGGGCGCTCTGACGTCATTCTGGAGCGCCCCGGGAGCCACACGGACTGTAAGTATACCGCTCCTACTATGGCAACCAGGACTTTAATAGCGTCTTGGCTGCCATAGTAACACTGAACGCATTTTGTAGCCGGATCAGTCTTCAAATGCTTTCAGTTCACTTGCGTTTTTCCGGATCTGGCGCGTAATTCCGGCAAGTGGAGTACACGCCGGATCCGGACAACGCAAGTGTGAAAGAGGCCTTACCACTGGGATTTTTGGCCATTCCTCCTTGCAAAACTGCTCCAGCTCCTTCAGGTTGTATGGTTTGCGCTTGTGAACAGCAATCCAAGTCTGACCACAGATTTTCTATTGGATTGAGATCTGGGCTTTGACTAGGCCATTCCAACACACTTACATGTCTCCCCTTAACCACTCAAGTGTTGCTTTAGCAGTGTGTTTGGGGTCATTGTCCTGCTGGAAGGCAAATCTCCGTCCTAGCCTCAAATCACGCATAGAATGGTGCAGGTTTTGCTCAAGAATATCCCTCTATTCAGCACCATCCATCTTTCCCTCAACTCTAAACAGTTTCCCAGTCCCGGCTGCTGAAAAACATCCCCCCAGCATTATGCTGCCACCACCACCATGGTTCACTGTGGGGATGGTGTTCTTTGGGTGATGTGTTGGGTTTGCACCACACATAGCCCTTTTCTTTGATGGCCAAAAAGTTCAATTTTAGTCTCATCATACCAGAGCACCTTCCCCCATACATTTTGGGAGTCTCCCACATGCCTTTTGCACTCACAACGTGTCTTTTTGTTTTTAGCTGAAAGTAATGGCTTTCTTCTTGCCACTCTGCTATAAAGCCCAACTCTATAAAGCGTACAGCTTATTGTCGTCCTATGTACAGATACTCAAGTCTCTTCTGTGGAACTCTGCAGCTCCTCCAGGGTTACCTTAGGTCTCTGTGCTGCCTCTCCGATTAATGTCCTCCTTACCCGGTCCGTCAGCTTTGGTGGGCAGCAGTCTCTCAATGGGTTTGCTGTTGTGCCATGTTCTTTCCATTTGGTTATGATAGATTTGATGGCGCTCCTGGGGATTATCAAAGATTTGGATATTTTTTATAAACTAACCCTGAACTTGTACTTCTCAACAACATTGCCCCTTACTTGTATGGGGAGTCCCTTGGTCTTCATTGCAGTGTTTGGTTAGTGATGCCTCTTGCTTAGATGTTGCAGCCTCTGGGGACTTTCAAAAAAGGTGTGTATATGTAATGACAGATCATGTGACACTGTGGATGAGGCCTTAGATTGCACACAGGTGGACATCATGTCACTAATTATGTGAATTCTGAAGGAGAAAGCTGTAAGAAATCGGTTAGCGGTGACAGCAGCTGAACATACAAATAAAATTACATCTCACAAAATATATATATATATATTTTTTTAAGTGGTATTCCCATCTCAGACAATGGGGACATATCTCTAGGATATGCCCCATTGTCTACCAGGAGAACTGAGTGGGGAAAGCTGTGGCTGGAGGACCCCGGATTTCCCGGGGTCCATCTACCACCAGCGCTGCTCCCATAGTAGTGAATGGAAGCGGCCCCTGCTTCCATTCATTTCTATGGAGTAGACGGAAATATGCTCGGCTATTTTTGGCGGCCTCATAGAAATGAATGGAGATCGGCTGCATATGTGCAGTGCACCCTCTGTTCATTTCCCTGCTCCGTTCTCATTGTAGGTGCGGTTCCCAGAGGTGGGACCTGCACCTATCAAACAATGGGGGCATAGCCTAGCAATATGCCCCCGTTGTGTGATGGGAATACCCCTTTAAGTCTTCCCTCCCTAAATAATCTAATACACTAGATGAACCACAAATGGGTCCTAAAAAACTACAACTTGATATGCAAAATTCAAGGTCTCCTACACTTAAAAATTGTAGAAAAAAAACCCTAAAGGGAATTTTTGTTATAGAAAATGATTGCCTAGCCACAGAAGAGGGGATAACTATTAGATTGGTGGGTATCCTACCACTGGGACCCCCACCCATCATAGCACAGGGATCCCATACCCTGTGGAGCCCCCTTAAACTGACAGAGAGGCCGGTCGGAAAAGCACACCACTGCTCCATTCAAACACTGACAGCGTTGGAGATGGCCGAGTACAGCGCTCTACTATTCCAGCACATAGAAATTAATGAAGCGGCAGTGTGCTTTTCTGACAAGCCGTTCTGTCCATTTTTAATAATTTATTATGCTTTGTGTCCCTGCCAGACATGAATCTATTAAATTACACAGATGCCATGTTAGAACAATTCAGTAGAGTTGTGGTCTGGCAGGGACATTATAAAATCATAATGCTGTGCGATCTTATGAGAGGAGCAGAGGGGAAAGGCGAAATCAGACTCCTACATGCAGCGTGCTTCTCGCACTGAACTTGCTCATCGGTCGCTTAGTGTTCAATTTGTCTGTAGCATCGCCACAAGTGAAATTAGGCCTTCTAAAATGTCCATTGAAATCAACGGACATTCTGTGTGATGCATGACCGGTCCTCTGCAGCAAAGATGATCTTTGTAGGCACAGCTCAGCTCTGGATAAGCAATGAGAGAGTGCATAGAGAATCACCTCTTCTAAAAAAAAGTAACATTTCATAATAGAGTAGATGAAAACGGGTTACTTAACCCCTCAGGGACCGGGCTCATTTTCACCTTAAGAACCAGGCCATGTTTTGCAAATCTAACCAGTGTCACTTTAACCACCTCAGCTCCCATAGCTTAAACCCCCTTAATGACCAGACCACTATTCTGCATACACTACTTTTAAGGTTTATTGCTCGGTCATACAACTTACCACCCAAATGAATTTGACTTCCTTTTCTTCTCAATAGAGCTTTCATTTGGTGGTATTTCATTGCTGCTGCCATTTTTATTTTTTTTGTTATTAAATCGAAATTGACTGAAATTTTTGCAAAAAATGACATTTTTCACTTTCAGTTGTAAAATTTTTCAAATAAAACTACATATCTATATAAATTTTTCTCTAAATTTATTGTTCTACATGTCTTTGATAAAAAAAAAATGCAATAAGTGTATATTTATTGGTTTGCGCAAAAGTTATAGTGTTTACAAACTATGGTACAAAAATGTGAATTTCCGCATTTTGAAGCAGATTTGACTTTCTGAACACCTGTCATGTTTCCTGAGGTTCTAAAATGCCCAGACAGTAGAAACACCGCACAAATGACCCCATTTCGGAAAGTAGACACCCTAAGGTATTCGCTGATTGGTATAGTGACTTCATTGAAGTTTTTATTTTTTGTCAAAATTTAGCAGAAAATGATTGCAATAAAAAATAAAGTCTCATATTCCACTAACTTGTGATAAAAAAAAATAATTAGGGTGTCTTCTTTCCAAAATGGGGTCACATGTGTATTTATACTGCCCTGGCATTTTAGGGGCCCTAAAGTGTGAGAAGTAGTTTGGAATCCAAATGCGTAAAAATACCCTGTGAAATCCTGAAAGTACTCATTGGAATTTGGGCCCCTTTGCGCATCTTTGCTGCAAAAAAGTGTCACACATGTGGCGTCACTGTATTCAGGAGAAGTAGGGCAGTGTGTTTTGAGGTGTCTTTTTACATATACCCATGCTTGGTGAGAGCAATATCTAAAAGACAACTTTACCCATTTTTTTTTTTATACAAAGTTGTCATTTGACAGAGATTTCTCTCACCCAGCATGGGTATATGTAAATATACACCCCAAAACACATTACCCTACTTCTCCTGAGTACAGCGATACTACATGTGACACTTTTTTGCAGCCTAGGTGCACAAAGGGGCCCAAATTCCAATGAGTATCTTGAGGATTTCACAGGGCATTTTTTACGCATTTGGATTCCAAATTACTTCTCACGCTTTAGGTCCTCTAAAATGCCAGGGCAGTATAAATACCCCACATGTGACCCCATTTTGGAAAGAAGACACCCCAAGGTATTCCGTGAGGGGCATAGCGAGTTCATAGAAGATATATTTTTTTGGCACAAGTTACATTTTTTTGTTAGTTTTTTTTTCTCAAAGTCTCCCTTTCCGCTAACTTGGGACAAAAAGTTCAATCTTTCATGGACTCAATATGCCCCTCAGCGAATACCTTGGGGTGTCTTCTTTCCAAAATAGGGTCATTTGTGGGGTGTTTGTACTGCCCTGGCATTTGAGGGTCTCCGCAATTATTACATGTATGGCCAGCATTAGGAGTTTGCTATTCTCCTTAAATTGAGCATAAGGGTAATGAGATTTTTTTTTTCCGTTCAGCCTCTGGGCTGAAAGAAAAAATGAACAGCACAGACTTCTTCATTCGCATCGATCAATGTGGATGAAAAAAATCTCTGCGAAAAAAAAAAAAAAAAAAAAAAAAAAAAAAAAGGAGGGTAAAGGCGTCAGCCAGGACATAGGAGCTCTGTCCAAATACAAACCCACTCAGCTCGTATGCCCTGGCAAACCCAATTTCTCCATTCACATCAATCAATGTGGATGAATAAATCATTGCCGGAATTTTTTTTTATTTTTATATACAAAGTGTTTGCCAAAACACATGAACACCGCCCCTCCGCTCATAAGCCTCAGCAAACGTATCTTTTTTACTGCAGAGGAGAAATCTCGTCTTGCAGCGCCGCATACACCGACTTTTGTGTAATCTGACAGCAGCGCAATGCTTCTGTCAGAATGCACATCAGTGCTGCAGCTGGTTCATCGGTTGGTCCACCTAGAAGGTAAAAAACGAAAAAAAAAAAAAAAACAGGCCGCAACGCAATAAATTTATTAACATTAACTTTATATAACATTTGAAACAGAACATTAACTTTTATACACTTTATTGAACTTTTGCGACATTAACTTTTTTGCTTACCTGTGATTTTTTTTTTTTTAACCTTTATAGGACAAACCTCTCCTTCCCCATGGGACAATGTGCAAAGCGCAAATCACCCAGAGATGTGGCAAAGTACATTATGCACTTTGTCCCAGGTGAAAGGCGAAGCAGCTGTGAGTGAAAGGGCCCTAAGAGCCCTGTGTCACACAATCCCTATACCAATAGTGTACCTGTGTGTAGTACTTCTGGAAACACTCCCCTAAGCATAGGGCAGAAATAGCGAGTGTCACGCCTTATTCCACTCCTGCTACAGACACATTATTTTCAGGGTGGCGCTTTGTTTGAGGTACCAGCAACGACATTGGGGAAATGTCGCTCGTGTAGACTGCTCACTACACTGGTGGTTGGGGCCAGGGAACCTCCTGGATACAGGAGGTTCTCGATCTCTGCCTGAAATTTGAGGAAGGATCCTGTTCTCCCAGCCTTACTGTAGAGAACAAAACTATTGTACATCACCAATTGAATTATGTATACAGACACCTCCTTATACCAGCGTCTGGTCCTGCGGGAAAAGTAAATGAGGAGCCAACATCTGGTCATTGAAGTCCACCCATCCCATGAGCAAATTATAGTTGTGGACACAGAGGGGCTTTTCAATGACTCCAGTTGCTCGTTCAATTTCGATTGTCGTGTCTGCGTGAATGGAGGAGAGCATGTAAACGTCACGCTTGTCTCTCCATTTCACCGCGAGCAGTTCTTAGTTACACAAGTCAGCCCTCTCCCCCTTGCAAGACGGGTGGTAACGAGCCGTTGGGGGAAGCCCCCGGCGACTAGGTCGCACGGTGCCACAACAGAAACAAATGCCTGAAGAGGGCCACACTTGTGTAGAAATTGTCCACATAAAGATGGTACCCCTTGCCAAATAAGGGTGACACCAAGTCCCCGACTGTCTTCCCACTGCTCCCCAGGTAGTCAGGGCAACCGACCGGCTCCAGGGTCTGATCTTTACCCTCAGACACGAAATCTGTGCGTAAAGCCTGTGGCCCTTTCACAGAGCTTATACAATTTGACCCTATACCGGGCGAGCTTGCTTGGGATGTATTGTTTGAAGCCAAGGCACCCGGTAAAATGTATCAGGGACTCGTCTATGCAGATGTTTTGCTCAGGGGTATACAAATCAGCAAATTTGGTGTTAAAGTGGTCTATGAGGGGCCGGATTTTGTAGAGCCGGTCAAAAGCTGGGTGGCCTCTGGGACGAGAGGTGCAGGAAACGCAGGGTCTCAAATCGTGTCCTGGACATGGCAGCAGAGAACATAGGCATGTGATGAATTGGGTTCGTGGACCAATATGACTGCAATTCATGCTTTTTTGTCAGGCCCATGTTGAGGAGAAGGCCCAGAAAAGTTTTAAATTCAGAAACTTGGACGGATTTCCACCGGAAAGCCTGGGCATAAAAGCTTCCCGGGTTGGCGGCTATAAATTGAGTGGCATACCGGTTTGTTTCTGCCACGATTAAGCCCAAGAGCTCCGCAGTCAAGAACAGCTAAAAAAAAAAAAAAAAAAGTGCCGATCTGATCTGACTCAACCCGAACTCCAGACTGGGCGGTGAAAGGGGGAACTACTGGTGCGGCTGAAGTTGGGGGCTGCCAATCAGAGTTTGCCAGCACCTCAGGGACTCTAGGGGACTGTCTATGCAGTAGCTGCGACGGGGGAACTAATGCACGTGCCACCGTAACAGCTTCAACTGCCCTTCTGGTGCTCGCCACTTCATGTTCTACGGCAGTGCTGGTACTAGGTCCAGGATGGACTGCGCTACTGGTGCATGCCGCACAACGTAATCTGACAGTGCCAGCCCCACTCTGCTGCCCTTGAAGCGGATCCTGCGCAACCTGTGGTCTAGCAACACAGGGCCGGGTACGCCTGGTGGTATCAGGGACCTCAACCTCATCATCCGAACTTGGGGTCAGACTGCCACAACTTTTTACAGGTTCGTATTCTGACCCGCTGGATTCGTCAGATGAGGGTTCCCATTCATCATCCGACTGGGTCAAAAGCCTGTAGGCCTCTTCAGAAGATTACCCCTTACTTGCCATTTGGTCAACTAAATTTAGGTGGCATTCCCTGAGACTACCCAAGAAAAAAAGCAAGCCTATCTTACAAATGGGAGGTTAGCAAAGTACAGGAAGCCGATGCGATTGATAAAAAATATCAAAACTGATGTTTTTTTATCGCCGCAGCGCTTGAGAAGTGATTGTGCAGTGATAAAAAAATAAACATTTTTGTGACTGCGGCGGGGCGGGCGTGGGTGAACACACGTGTGGACGACCGATCCGGCCTGATCGGGCAAACACTGCGTTTTTGGTGGAGGGCGAGCTAAGGCGACACTAATATTATTATAGATCTGACTGATCAGTTCTGATCACTTACAGATACTATATAAGTACCAATGCTGATTAGCGATACACTAATCAGTGACTGCGGTGCGGTGGGCTGGGCGCTAACCGATGCAAACTACCTACCAAAGGGGCCTAAACTAACCTAAAAGTCAATACTGGTGAAAAAAAAAAAGTGACAGTTTAAAACTGATCACTTTTTTCTCAACTAGTGATTGACAGGGGTGATCAAGGGGTTAATTGTGTAGTGTACTCAGTTATCTGTGCTCCTCTGCTGGGATCAACCGACGAAAAGGACTCAACAGAGAGCATAGAAGCCATTTAACACGCTATATTTATAAATATAGTGTGTTATATGGCTTGTGATTCGATTTTTCAAAAGTCACCAGCCTGCCAGCGATTATCATTGGCTGGCAGGCTGGTGACTAACTTCTGATGCGACGATTCCCGGCCCGCACTGCGCATGTGCGGGCCGGCTCTGCTCGAAATCTCACGAGAGGAAGCATCAGCGCGTCCAGGAGAAATAACCGGGCCGCCGCCAGGACGCATTCCTGCGTTCAGCGGTCCGAAGGTGGTTAAGTGGTGATAACTTTAAAACGCTTTGACTTATCCAGGCCATTCTGAGATTTGCACATTTCCAAATTTAAATTTCTCTACTTCTATAATACATAGTAATACCTACAAAAATAGTTATTACTTTACATTCCCCATATGTCTACTTCATGTTTGGATCATTTTGGGAATGATATTTTATTTCTGGGGGGACGTTACAAGGCTTAGAAGAAAAAAAATACTTTTTAAAAGGACCAGTTCAGGGTTGAAGTCACTTTGTGAGGCTAACATAATAGAAACCATCCAAAAATTCTAGAAACTACACCCCTCAAGGTATTCAAAACTGATTTTACAAACGTAGTTAACCCTTTAGGTGTTCCACAAGAATTAATGGAAAATAGATACAATTTCAAAATTTCACTTTTGCAGATTTTCCATTTTAATATTTTTTTCCCAGTTACAAAGCAAGGGTTAACAGCCAAACAAAACTCAATATTTATGGCTCCGATTCTGTAGTTTACAGAAACACCCCATAGGTGGTCGTAAACTGCTGTACGGGCACACGGCGGGCACAGAAGGAAAGGAACACCATACGGTTTTTGGAAGGCAGATTTTGCTGGACTGTTTTTTTGGACACCATGTCCCATGTGAAGCCCCCCTGATGCACCCCTAGAGTAGAAACTCGAAAAAAGTGACAGTCCTGACCTCAGTATCTGAGGAAAGGGATTTAGGAGTAATTATTTCAGAAGACTTAAAGGTGGGAAGACAATGTAATAGAGCAGCACGAAATGCCAGCAGAATGCTTGGATGTATAGGGAGAGGTATAAGCAGTAGAAAGAGGGAAGTGCTTATGCCGCTGTACAGAACACTGGCGAGACCTCACTTGGAGTATTGTGCGCAGTACTGGAGGCCATATCTCCAGAAGGATATAGATACTCTAGAGAGAGTTCAGAGAAGAGCTACTAAACTAGTACATGGATTACAGGATAAAACTTACCAGGAAAGGTTAAAAGACCTTAACATGTATAGCTTGGAAGAAAGAAGAGACAGAGGGGATATGATAGAAACTTTTAAATACATAAAGGGAATCAACAAGGTAAAGGAGGAGAGCATATTTAAAAGAAGAAAAACTACCACAAGGACACAGTTTTAAATTAGAGGGGCAAAGGTTTAAAAGTAATATAAGGAAGTATTACTTTACTGAGAGAGTAGTGGATGCATGGAATAGCCTTCCTGCAGAAGTGGTAGCTGCAAATACAGTGAAGGAGTTTAAGCATGCATGGGATAGGCATAAGGCTATCCTTCATATAAGATAAGGCCAGGGACTATTCATAGGATTCAGATATATTGGGCAGACTAGATGGGCCAAATGGTTCTTATCTGCCGACACATTCTATGTTTCTAAGTGACCCCATTTTAGAAACTACGGGATAGGGTGGAAGTTTTGTTGGTACTAGTTTAGGGTACATATGATTTTTGGTTGCTCTATTATACACTTTTTGTGAGGCAAGGTAAGGCCTCTTTCACACGGGAGTCATGTTTTTTGCCCGGATAAGAGGCGGGTGCGTTGCGGGAAAATGCGCGATTTGTCCGCGTGAGTGCAAAACATTGTAATGCGTTTTGCACTCGCGTGAGAAAAATCGCGCATGTTTGGTACCCAAACTTCTTCACAGAAGTTCGGGCTTGGGAATGATGTTCTGAAGATTGTATTATTTTCCCTTATAACATGGTTATAAGGGAAAATAATAGCATTCTGACTACAGAATGCATAGTATAATAGTGCTGGAAGGGTTAAAAAAAAATAAAAAAGTTAACTCACCTTCTCCTCTTGTTCGCGTAGTTCCCGGTCTGTTCTTTGCTAGCTGTGGGCTGAATGACCTGTGGTGACGTCAGATCACATGCTCCAATCACATGGTCCATCACCATGGTGATGGAGCATGTGATCTGACGTCACCACAGGTCCTTTAGCCCAAGCCCACAGCTAGCAAAGAACAGACCGGGAACTACGCGAACAAGAGGATAAGGAGAGTTAACTTTTTTAATTTTTTTAACCCTTCCAGCACAATTATACTATGCATTCTGTAGTCAGAATGCTATTATTTTCCCTTATAACCATGTTATAAGGGAAAATAATACAGTGAATAGACTGTCACCTAGAACCCATGCGTGAAAATCGCACCGCATCCGCACTTGCTTGCGATTTTCACGCAACCCCATTCACTTCTATGGGGCCTGCGTTGCGTGGATTATCGCAACGCACAAAGAGGAGCATGCTGCGATTTTCATGCAACGCATAAGTGATGCGTGAAAATCACCGCTCATGTGAACAGCCCCATAGAAATGAATGGGTCAGGATTCAGTGCGGGTGCAATGCGTTCAACTCACGCATCGCACCCGCGCGGAATACTCGCTCGTGTGAAAGGGGCCTAACAAAAAAAAATAAATCATGTTTTAGTGTCTCCATAGTCTGATGAAAGCCGTAGTATTTTTAGTTTTTGTACGATCTTAGGTAGGGTCTCATTTTTTGCGGGACAAGATGACGGTTTGATTGGCACTATTTTGGGGTGCGTACGACTTTTTGATCGCTTGCTATTACACTTTTTGTGATGTAAGATGACAAAAAAATGGCTTTTTTTATGACACTTTTTTTTTTACAGTGTTCACCTGAGGGGTTAGGTCATGTGATATTTTTATAGAGCCAGTCGATACGAACGCAGCGATACCTAATATGTATACTTTTTTAAATTTACTAAAGTTTTACACAATAACAGCTTTAAAAAAAATAAAAAAATGTTTTAGTGTCTCCATATTATGAGCCATATTGTCTTAGGTAGGGTCTAATTTTTTTGAAGGATAAGGCGACGGTTAGATTGGTACTATTTTGGTGGGCATATGCCTTTTTGATAGCTTACTATTGTACTTTTTGTGATGTAAGGTGACAAAAGAATGATTTAGCACAGTTTAAATTTTTTAGGGTGTTCATCTGAGGGGTTAGGTCATGATTTTTACTTGAAATGTAATTTTTTTTGGGGGAAAACTTTATTTTATCAACTTTTCTTTTACTTTATTTTTTGTCCCACTTTGGGACTTCAACTTTTGGGGTCCAATGTCTTTTACAATGCCTTCCAATACTTCTGTATTGGCTGTATGAGTAATACTGTGTGTATTAGGCCTCTTTCACACAGTTTTTTGTGTTCCGTATACAAAACCATTCATTTCAATGGTTCTGCAAAAAAACAGAATCCGCATTTAGCCAAGGTGGCTGCTCACCCGGCAGTAATCGGAAATACACAAGGCGTACAGGGTGCGCCCTGTGTCCTTAAGAGGTTAAAGGGTTTCTGTCACCTGAAAAATGGGTATTAAGCTGGCTGACATTATTAGTGCCATCTCACTGCCTGAAGCCTTTATTGAGAAAAACAAACTTTTATAATATGCTAATTAGCCTCTGGGAGCAGGGTGGTGTTGAACCACCCCTTTTAGGCCCTTCTCTTGATTGCAGACACGGCCAGCGGGAGGAGAGCAGCGCTGCCTGGCCCTGTCAGTGTAAATCTCGCAGCTGCTGCTGCTGGCTTCCTCACTGCGCCGAATACTGAACGGCGCAAGATTTTCAGGTGACAGAAACCCTTTAACACAAACCCATTAAAGGGGTTGTACAGAATTAGAAAACAGCACATCAGTCCATGGGCTGTGTCGGGTATTGCAGCTAGCATTTGAGACAATGAGGCAGAGCAGCAGTACCTCGGAACCTGTGGACTGGTGTGGTGCTGTGTCTGGATAAAAGCAGCCATGTTTTTTTTCAAATCCTGGACAACCCCTATAACTATATTACGAACAATTCCAATGAGACGATTCATTAACTTTAACATATTCTGAAGGGATGTACACATTGTCCTCACAATCTAATTTCTCCATCTCAGACACACTAGAGCCAATAAACACACACAAATCAGTTGCAGTGTAAAGTAGCTGCGATTACATTCTTCCAAATGGCTTGTGAAACATTCATCTAGATTTGAAATTGTACTATACACAACATATGAACATGCCGCCATCTTGTGGCCATGGCAGTTATACCCATTTCCAGAACAATTTTGGCCTTGTACTGGCAAGGAAGTATAAAAATCAGACATTTTAGGGCTACTTTCACACTAGCATTCGGGGTTCCGCTTGTGAGTTCTGTTTGAAGGCTCTCACAAGCGGCCCTGAACCGAATGCCTCCATCTGGCACAGTTTGGCCCCCGTTCCGCTCAACAGGCAGACACCCGAACGCTGCTTGCAGCGTTCGGGTGTCCGCCTGGCCGTGCGGAGCTAAACGGATCCGTCCAGACTTACAATGTAAGTCAATGGGGACGGATTCGTTTGAAGTTGACACAATATGGTGCAATTTCAAACGGATCTGTCCCCCATTGACTTTCAATGTAAAATCTGGACGGATCCGTCTGAATAACTTTTACACTTAGATTTTTTTATATAATGCGGACGGATCCGTTCTGAACGGATACCGTCGTTTGCATTATAGGTGCGGATCCGTCTGCGCAGATACCAGATGGATCCGCTCCAAACGCAAGTGTGAAAGTACCCCAATACTGTAGCTTGGTTGTTCTGGTCTAGTATGGATGCCAAAGTGAGGGCTGATTGTCTGATGCTTCTTCACATAATTATAGGTAAATCGTTTTTAATGAAAATTCCTACGTGTTTCAAGGCTGTACCAGCCACTTATGTATAGTCTACAAAAAGGTCTACGCAAAACTTCAATATGGTCCTTTTTTTTTACATTTGTGCCTTTCTGAGAAACAGACAAAATTATCCCCTTCCATTTTATGGAGGCTCTCTGTGCACCCCTGCTCCTCCTGCCAGCCCTCCTCCTCGGTTGACAGGACTAGGACTGTCAACTCATCCTGGCCCTGTCAATCAAGAATTATTCAATGGCACAACGGATTATGACAATACATGGATCGTTTTAACCAGCAGGATCAGTTCAAAACTGCTGACAAATTCCCTTTAAATCCATTTAAAATACTGCAGGGTTGCATATACGATGAACATTTCATTTAACTAAAACATCATTTTATGTGATTACATAAACTATGACTGTTCCTGCTAAACACAGATCATCTTTGTGAATAAAACTGAATTTGCAGTGACAATTTGCTCTTCAGATGCTAGGTGATTTAGCAACTATCATTTTACCTCTTTAGAGGCAAATACAGTGATTTGATTTAAACCTTGCATTAAAAAAAAAAAAAAAAAAAAAGCACAAAAATACTGATTTTTCTGCAATTATTTTATTAAATACAACTGGAAAACAAACACTGGCAAACATAATGTAGTATCTAGAGCTACAAAGTAAAGCAATAAAGTACAAAGGCATCAAACAGCTACTCAGGAAAAAGTGGTGGGAAGAAGCAGATCAAACTTAAGCACCATCTTCTATCATGCATTTGGTTTTAGAGTTTCTTTACATCAGGAGTCAGCAAAACAAAAAAAATCTTTTAGGTGAAGGTGATCAAAAAAAAAAAAAAAAGGTCAGCAGATATAAAGCGGAACATTTTTTAAATATACCTATGTTCTCACGTAGGGGGTCCTGTTACATTGGGCAGCTTCAGGGCCATACAAGCAGTATAGCACCGTTGCCTAATCTGCATATTGTTGGTGCACATTCTCTTTACATGGGACAATGTGCTGCTGACAACAAATGACTATTTTTGGTACCACATAAAAGAGGAAATCACCCAACAAACCATAATTTGCCAGGGGGTACATTTATGAGGGGCAATGATTAGGAACAAGCATTTCACTTTCTCGATCTTCTAGTGTGCATGAGCCCTAATGAAGAGGAAGTAGCGCTCGCATAGAGCGCCCCCTCTTCACACAGCTGATTGACAGGAGTACTGGGTGTTGGACTTCGCAGATTAGATATTGTTGACCTATCTTGAGGATAGGTCATCACTATAAAGCCTGCACAACCCTTTTAAATGTATTCAAAGTTGTGTCTTATGTGAACACCCAGGCTCAGTACATAAATGCAGTACATGCTATGCTTATTACCGTATCAACCAAAAGTCCGCATTTACAAGTTTCTACAAGCTATGGCACCGAAATACTAAAGTGTTCGAGTTTGGAAAACCCCTTGTTGGTAGAAGGAATTCTGAAGGAACCTGGCAGTGCTTAATTCCTATGCAATGTCACCACAGGGAAAATTAAGCATTACATTCTAATCAATGGGCAAAGGATGTGCAGGGTTCTGCTAAGCGAGAGGCATTAAAGTAGCTGCTTTCCATCAGGATATGAGAGTGTTTCTCCCTCCTCCCCTTTGTAAATTGGCATTTTGAAAATTGTATTTTGCAAAGACATCTTTAATGAGCAAGAAACAGAATACATCGGTAATTATAGTTATGTTCTAAACTGTGTACTGAATAGACACACAAAGAAGATTCAAGACAAACAGCAGTTTGATGGTGGCGTCCACGTAGTAAGAATTTTTTCTAATAAATTACACCGTGGTAAAATGTTGAGATATAAAAAGTATATTGCAAAGCTATTAACATTTTAGGTTTACTGACTGGCGTGGAATTTCCCTTGAATAAGAAAGTTAAAGGGGTTTTCCGAGACTTTAATACTGATGACCTATCCTCTGTATAGGTCATCAGTATGTGATCGGTGGGTGTCAGACACCCTGGACCTTCGCCAATCAGCTGTTTGAGAAGGCAGCAGTCCACGCAGTAGTGCTGCGGCCTTCAGCTTTTCCTAGGCTGACTGACAACACGTTCATCGGTCACATGGCCTAGACACAGCACAGTCCCATAGAAGTGAATGGGGCTGAGCTGCGATATCAAGCACAACCACTATACAATGTACACTGCTGTGCTTGGTGAGCACAGAGAAGGCCACGGCTCTCACAGGTGGTGCTTTCTCAAACAGCTGATAGGCAGGGGTCCTGGGTGTCGGACCCCACCGATCAGATACTCATGACTAGAGATGAGCGAACTTGTGTTTAAAGTTCAGAGTACAAGGTTCGGGTTATGTGTACAGATGTGTACCTGAGAACTGTGTGTCTTCTGGACATGAAAAAGACAGGGTTCTCAGACCCTCAATAGGTTTATAGATTATTTCCATTCACTGACTGCAAGTACTGTAATAGGTTTATAGATTATTTCCATTCACTGACTGCAAGTACTGTAATAACTGGTGTGTTGGAAAGAGTTAAAACACAAAGTGGTCACTTTCAATAGTTAAACTTTACCTATTAACACCTCTGAATTTGGCACCTCATAGATGTCAGGGACCTGGACTGATAATGCGTGTTTTAGTTTTTATAGCTCTAAGACATACACAAAACGTGAAAAAAAAAAAAAAAAGTTTAATGCAACATTTCAGGCAAAATGAAAAATCTAGGTTCATCCACAATAGAAGCATCCACCCACCTCTAAAGTCTCAGCTGTGCAGTTATAGTTGCCTAACTTTATGGCTAGGTCGAATGCTCCTTGTCTGGAACCTTTATAGTGGATGACTTACTGTCACAATAGTTAGTCATTCCCTATACAGCTTCCCGAATGATGGAAGCAGGAGATTATTTGATCAGCAGAGACCACTTGGTGGGAGCATGAGGAAGGATGCTTCCACTATGGGCACAAGATACATTTTCAGATTTTGTCCATGATGCCCTTTGTCTAAAGGAAATTAAGTGTAATATTTATTTTTAGGCTGTTTTACTACACTGAAAAAAAAATTATATTTAAATATTCTGCCCCGGTTTAATGTGCAGTGATAGCTAAAGCAAAACTGATTGGGTTGGAAGTTATCCTATTTTGTTTTTTGTCATTAACCAATCATCTAGGGACTCCAGTGTAGGAAGTCTACCTAAGGGTACAGCCATATGGAGTGGTGTGCTGCGGTTCAGATGCAGCCGAGTACCATGTGGCAGTACAAGTGACAACAGCATTATATTAACCGATTAGGACCGCAGTTTATTTGGACTTCATTGCAGATGGCCATGCGGTACTCGGCTGCAAAGCAACTGCATCCCAGCCGCTTTGTGTGGATGTACCCGTACAGAGCGCCTCTCCCACTTAACAGTGCACCAGGCATTAAGTAACCATGTTAAATTTGTAACTGAATTTTCTAAAGCCTTGAACCTGTTTCTGCAAAAATAAACTGAAGGTAGAAAAAAAATACAGATGACTTTTTAAACAAACTGCTAGGAGAAAAGAAACAAGAGATCCTTTCTGTGACGCTGCGGTCAGCTCCAACTATCTTTCAGCTTTTCACTCCACTTTCAGTAGCAAAATGTATGTGGAAGTCTATGGGGAAACCTGTGGAAGAAAAACATGATGTACAACACTGCTAAAAGAACAGATATTTCTGCAGAATAGTCACGTGCATGTTAAAGAGAACCTATCAACACTAAATGCAGTGCAACCTGCAGACAGCAAGTCCTAGAGCAGAAGGAGCTGAGCAGACTAATATATAGTTTTTGTCTGTTCAGTAAAATATGTAGTTCATATAGTATTTTTAAGACCCCATGCACGCATCCATATACGCAAACTGCAGATCTGCAAAGCACAGATGCCAACCAATAGGACATGTTCTTTTTTTGCAGAGATGTGGAACGGACATACAGATGCGGACAAGCACACAGTGTGCTCTACACATCTTTTGCGGCAGCCATAGAAATGAGTGGGTCAGCATCAATCCGAACAAACTAGCCAACTTAAAGGCTATGTACAACTTTGGGGGCAATTTTTTTTTATTATTACATTGTACTCACTTTGAGCTAAAAATAATTTTTCCAATTAGTCTTTATTAGGGTACTTTCACACTTGCGTTGTTTGATTCCGGCAGGCAGTTCCGTTGCCTGAACTGACTGCCTGATCAGGCAAACTGTATGCAAACGGATGTCATTTTTTCTGACTGATCAGTCTGAAAAATGCCTGATCAGTCAGAAAAATGCATTGCAATACCGGATCCGTTTTTCCGGTGTCATCAGGCAAAACGGATCCGTTTTTTTTTTCTTTTCTCATTTTTAAAGGTCTGCGCATGCGCAGACCGGAAGGACGGATCCGGCATTCCGATGAAAAAAAATGCCGGATCCGGCATTCAGGCGAGTCTTCAGTTTTTTTCGCCTGAGATAAAACCGTAGCATGCTACGGATTTCTCTTTTGCCTGATCAGTCAAAACGACTGAACTGAAGACATCCTGATGCAAACTGAACGGATTACTCTCCATTCAGAATGCATGGGGATATGCCTGATCAGTTATTTTCCGGTATAGAGCCCCTGTGACGGAACTCTATGCCGGAAAAGAAAAACGCAAGTGTGAAAGTAGCCTAAACAATATGGAATTATTTTTTGTGTACAGAGCTGACATGTTCTACTAGCTTCCTGTGGACTTTTTGTCTTTTCCTCTGGGGAGCAGATGGACTTCTTGATCTCTGCTTTCTGACATTATAAACACTCATTAACCCCTTCAAACCCCAGGCCAGTTTTCACCTTCCTGCCCAGGCCATTTTTTGCAAATCTGACACATCTCACTTTATGTGGTAATAACTTTGGAACACTTACTTATCCAAGCCATTCTGAGATTGTTTTCTCGTGACACATTGTACTTCATGACAGTGGTAAATTTGAGTCAATAGAGTTAACCTTTATTTATGAAAAAAATCCCCAAATTACCAAAAAAAAATGGAAAATTAGCAATTTTCACAATTTCAATTTCTCTGCTTTTAGGGTACTTTCACACTAGTGTTTTTATTTTCCGGCGCTGAGTTCCGTCCTAGGTGCTCAAATCCGGAAAAGAACTGATCAGTTTTATCCTAATGCATTCTGAATGGAGAGTAATCCGTTCAGGATGTCT
The DNA here is from genome assembly GCF_014858855.1 of Bufo gargarizans. Classification (NCBI taxonomy): domain Eukaryota; kingdom Metazoa; phylum Chordata; class Amphibia; order Anura; family Bufonidae; genus Bufo; species Bufo gargarizans. The sequence continues at coordinate 52,338,653 of NC_058087.1, read as the reverse complement.
TCAGTTCAGTCTTATGTCTTCAAGTTCAGTCTTTTTGACTGATCAGGCTTTTCAGAAAACCGTAGCATGTTGTATTTTTACCTCCGGCCAAAAATCCTGAACACTTTTTCCCATTGACTTGCACTAATGCTGGATCCGGCGCCGTGTGTTCAGTCAAACCGGCTTTTGCAGGTTAAACCCGAAAAAATTGTTAAAGTCCATAAATGGCGGATTCGTTTTTCCAATGCATTTTTTCATTGTGATCAAAATCCTGATCAGGATTCAAATGTAATCCGTTTTCACACGTTTTTCCGGATGCGGCAGGCAGTTCCGGTGTCGGAATTGAACGCCGGATTTAAACAACGCTAGTGTGAAAGTAGCCTAAAAACTGAAAGTGATACCTCATAAAATATTTATTACTTAACATTCCCCATATGTCTACTTTATGTTGGCATCATTTTGTAAATGTCATTTTATTTTTTTAGGACATTAGAAGGCTTAGAATTTTAGAAGCAATTGTAAAAAATGTTAAGACAATTTCAAAAAACTACTTTTTAACCTGTTCCGGACACATGACGTACCGGTAAGTCATGTATAGTTCCGATCACCGCCGCAGGCACCTTGGCTAAATGCTGTGAACCCCCCATGACTGCGATCGCAGCAAACCGCAGGTCAATTTAGATCTGCGGTTTGCTGCGTTTCCAGGTTATTCAGGTCTCTGGGGAACCGATAACCAGGAACAGGATGGTGATCGATGGTGTGATAATACACCACCAATCACCATCCTTAGATCCTGAGTGGTGATGGTGACATCACCTCTCAGGATCGCTCTCTCATTGGCCAGCTGCAGAGGTGGGAGGTTCAAACTACCGCAGCGCTCCTCTCCTCCTCCTTTTGTGTCCGGGACACGCTGCACGTCAGATCGCCGCAAGGATCATCAGAGCCAGCACCCCAATCTGTGCCCCAGCACCCAGGTAATTAGGGAAAGGCTAAGGACAAGTTAGATTAGGCAGGGATATTTTAGGGAAAGTTAGTGAGACCCTCCAGGGGTGCTGCAGCTTGCCCCCCATCCCAACTTTTTTGGGCGCAAGCAGTTTTTTTTTTGTGAGTACGCCGACTGTGGCCGGCACTCTTAGCGTCCGGCCACTGTTAGAGCATCGCACACACCACCGCTTATCAACTTCAGACGGTTGATCAGCGATTTAGACATTTTTTTAAATTTTTGTTAGTTTGTTTTTATTTATTTAGTCTGTCAGGTTTAGGGCGAGTTCGCCCCACACACATGCACACCAAATAAAAGATTTACACCCACGCACACACTCCCCTATGGCCCGCCAGACGTTCTCGGCCGAGGATGACCCCACTTTCCTTTCGTATTCCGCGTCCCCCTCCTCATCTAGCGATAATGATGAGCCCCCAAGGCGGCAGAGACGCCGCCAGGCGGAGCAAGGTGACCGCCATGCTAGGGACCCTGTGGCCCCACCCTAGTATGCGCAGCTCTGGGGCTCGTACTAGTTTTCTGGCTCACCAGTTAAATCCATCGAAGCCCCCTGCCGGTGAACTTGTCTGGTATACCCCAGAGCGTTATGAGCCCGTGACTCCGGATTTTGAAGGCCAACCAGGAATCCAGATTTCCACAGTGGGCTTCACTGAATACGACTGCTAGATAAGCGTTACCACATGTACGTGGATAACTTTTATACTAGCATCCCTTTGTTCCAGTCCCTCGCCGCCAGATCCACGTCCGCTTGTGAGACCGTGCGGAAAAATCAACGCGGCCTCCCTACCCACCCGATACAGGTACCTATCCCAAGGGGTGAGACCCGTGCCCTTACCAGTGGAAACCTGTTACTGGTCAGATATAAGGACAAAAGAGATGTCCTTGTACTGTCCACAATTCATGGTAACGGCATCACCCATGTCCCTGTGCGAGGTACCGCGGCAACAGTCCTCAAGCCCGATTGGATCATTGACTACAATCGGTATATGGGAGTTGATCTCTCTGATCAAGTCCTCAAGCCATATAACGCCATGCGCAAAACCCGGGCATGGTACAAAAAAGTTGCGGTCTACTTGGTGCAGGTTGCCTTGTACAACTCTTTTCTGCTGTCCCGGAGCGCTGGCAACATAGGGACATTTCTCCAGTTCTATGAGGCAGTCCTCAAGGATATGAACTTCTGACCAGGAAAGAGCAGGCCGGAGTACCTCTGAAACTGGAGGTGCCCATATCGTCCCTGGCTAACACTTTCCAGGTGTGGTCCCCCATACTGGAAAGAAGGGACGGACCCAAAAGGTGCAGTGTGTCACAGGAGGGGTGGGGGGGGGGGAGAAACGGAAGGACACCACTACTCAGTGTGACACGTGCACCGATCATCTGGGCCTCTGCATTATTGGTTGCTTCAGGGAGTACCACACTTCCATGGAGTACTAAATTTATATCCCAATTTTGCCACTGACAAACGGATAAAAAACTGGTTTTCAGACTTGACACACTAAAACTAAAATTAATAAAAATAATAAAATTTTTGTAAAACTAAAATAAACAAAAGTAGACATTACGTATCGTCACGTCTGTAAGAATCTGCTCTATAAAAATACCCCCCCCCAACCCCTCAGATGAACACAGTCAAAAAAATAAAAAAAACGGTGCAAAAAAAAAACCTTTTTTTTGTCACCTTATATCACAAATATTGTAATAGCAAGCGATCAAAGAGTCATATGCCCCCCCCCCCAAAAAAAATAGTGCCAATAAAACATCTTCTCATCCCGCAAAAAATGAGCCCCTACCTAAGATAATCGGCTAAAAACAAAAAGAACTAAAAAAAAATTACTCTTAGACTATGGAGATACTAAAATGTATATATTTTTTAAAATAAAATGATAGTATAGTGTAAAACAAATACATTTAAAAAAGTAGACATTTTAGGTATCGCCGCGTCCGAAAGAATCTGCTCTATAAAAATACCCCCCTAACCCCTCAGATGTACAGTGTAAAAAAGAGCAAAAAATAAAAGCAATTTTTAGGCAAATTTTCCATTTTAACCACTTTAAGTCCGCCCATAGGATATAAACCTCTATTTCTGAAAGCACGTTTTAAAACGTCCTTTCAGAAATAGCAGCTGCACGCTAATCGTGCAGCTGCTGATCGGGTTGCCCGCTGTCAGTGACAGCAGGGCAACCCAGAGATAAGGCAGGGACAGTGCCCAGGTGTCCCTGCCTTCTAGATCGCTGCAGACACAGCGCTCACCGAGCGCTGTGTATGCAGAGCAGGAAGCGCTATGCGCTTCCTGTTCCGGCCGGGCGGTCATGTGACCGCCGGGACCGGAGAGTGCAGGAGCTGTGTGAGGTCTCTCACAGACCTCGATCAGCCCTGCTCTGAGACTGTACAGCTCAGAATCATGCTGTACAGCCTCTCTGGGGGGTGCATTTCTCCTGTAATTGGGGCTACTATGTCAGCCCGTTACAGGAGAAATCAACAGTGAAAAAGAAAAGAAAAAGTGAAGCAAATGTCCCCCAGAGGTCTTGTATGACCTTATGGGGGACGAAAAGTGTAAAAAAAAATTAAAAAAAATAAAGGGCTGAAAAATAAAAAAATAAAAAAAGTTTCACATGTAAAAAAAAAAGGTCCCCAAGTAAGGAATAAAAAAAATTAATTTAAAAATAGAGAAAATAAAATAGACATATTTGGTAATGCCGCGTCCGTAAAAACGAGCTCTATAAAAATATCACATGACCTAACCCCTCGGGTGAACACCGTGTAAAAAAAAAAAAAAAAAAAAAAGTCTAAACAAGCAATTTTTGTCACCTTGCATCACAAAAGGAGCAACACCAAGTGATCAAAAGACGCATATGTCCCACAAAATGGTACCAATAAAACCGTCACCTCATCCCGCAAAAAATGAGCCCCTACATAAGAAAATCTCTCAAAAAAAAAAAAAAAAACTATAGCTCTCAGAACATGGACACATTAAAACATAATTTTTTTGTTTCAAAAATGCTATTGTGTAAAACTTTAATAAATGAGAAAAAGTATACATATTAGGTATCGCCACGTCCGTAACAATCTGCTCTATAAAAATGTCACTTGACTGAACCCCTCAGGTGAACGCTGTAAAAATAAATAAATAGAAACTGTGCTAAAACAACCAATTTTTTGGTCACCTTGCCCCATAAAGTGTTATAATGAATGATCAAAAAATCATATGTACCCAAAAATAGTACTAATAAAACTGGCACCTTATCCCCTAGTTTCCAAAATGGGGTCACTTCTTGGGAGTTTCTACTGTAAGGGTGCATCAGGGGGCTTCAAATGGGACATGGCATCTAAAAACCATGTGGAGTTCCTTTTCTTCTGCGCCCTGCCATGTGCCCATACAGCAGTTTATGACCACATGTGGGGTGTTTCTGTAAACCGCAGAATCTGGGTAATAAATATTGAGTTTTGTTTGGCTGTTAACCATCGATGTGTTAAAGAAAAAACTGGATTAAAATGGAAAATCTGCCACAAAAGTTAAATTTAAAAATTTGATCTCCATTTTCCTTTAATTCTTGTGGAACGCATAAAGGGTTAACAAAGTTTGTAAAATCGGTTTTGAATACCTTGAGGGGTGTAGTTTCTAAAATGGGGTCATTTATGGGGGTATCCACTATGTAGGCCCCACAAAGTGACTTCAGACCTGAACTGGTCCTTATAAAGTGGGTTTTGGCAATTTTCTTAAAAATTTGAAGAATTTCTTCTAAACTTCTAAGCCTTCTAACGTCCTAAAAAAATAAAATGACATTTCCAAAATGATGCCAACATAAAGTAGACATATGGGGAATGTTAAGTAATAAATATTTTATGAGGTATCACTTTCTGTTTTAAAAGCAGAGAAATTGAAATTTAGAAAATTGTGAATTTTTGAAATTTTTGGGTAAATTTGGGATTTTTTCTTAAATAAAGGTAAAATATTTTGACTCAAATTTATGACTATCATGAAGTACAATGTGTCACGAGAAAACAATCTCTGAATGACTTGGATAAATAAAGGCGTTCCAAAGTTATTACCACATAAAGTGAGACATGTCAGTTTTGCAAAATTAGGCCTGGTCAGGAAGGGGGCAAATGGCCAGATGGGAAGTGGTTAATCCCCCCCCCCCCCCCCCCCCAATAACAAAGCAAGGGTTAACAGCCAAACAAAACTTAATATTTATGTATGGCTTCTAGAAGGCAGATTTTGATAGCTTTTTTTTTGCACCATGTCCCATTTGAAGCCCCCCTGATGCACCCCTAGAGTAAAAACCTCCATAAAAGCGACCCCATCTAAAAAAACTACACCCCTTAAGGTATCCAAAACAGATTTGACAAATGTCGTTAACCAGTTAGATGTTTCACAAGAGTTATTGGCAAATGGAGATTACATTTCTGAATTTCTATTTCTGGTAACCTTGCCTCACAAAAATGCAATATAGATAAACCAAAAATCATATGTACCCTAAAAATAGTCCAAACAAAACTGCCACCTTATTCTGTAGTTTCCAAAATGGGGTCACTTTTATGGAGTTTCTACTGTAGGGGTGCATCAGGGGGGCTTCGAATGGGACATTGTGTAAATAAACCAGTCCACCAAAATCTGCCTTCCATAAACCACACGGCGCACCGTAGGGTGTAGAGGGAAAGGTGCGCCATGTGGTTTATGGAAGGCAGATTTTGCTGGACTGGTTTATTTACACAATGTCCCATTCGAAGCCCCCCGTGTGCAATAAGCTTAGAAGTTTAGAAGCAAATCTTGAAATTTTTGAGACATTTTCAAAAAAACAATTTTTAGGGACCAGTTCAGGTTCTAAGTCATTTTGCGAGGCTTACATAATAGAAACCACCCAAAAATGACCCCATTCTAGAAACTACACTCCTCAAGGTATTCAAAACTGATTTTACAAATTTTGTTAACCCTTTAGGTGTTCCAAAGGAATTGATGAAAAATAGATACAATTTCAAAATTTAACTTTTTTGGCAGATTTTTCATGCTAATATTTTTTTTTTTTTACAGTTACAAAGCAAGGGTTAAGCGCCAAACCAAACTCAATATTTATGGCCCTGATTGTGTCGTTTACAGAAACACCCCATATGTGGGCGTAACCTACTGTACGGGCACACGGCAGGGCGCAGAAGGAAAGGAATGCCATATAGTTTTTAGAAGGCATATTTTGCTGGACTGTTTTTTTTTTTACACCATGTCCCATTGTAAGCCCCCCTGATGCACCCCTAGAGTATAAACTCCATAAAAGTGACCCCATTTTAGAAACTACAGGATAGGGTGGCAGTTTTGTTTGTACTAGTTTAGGGTACATATGATTTTTGGTTTTACACAATGATTTCTTTTTTGAAACAAATAAAAAAAAAAATTATGTTTTAGTGTTTCCATAGTCTGAGAGCCATATTTTTTTCAGTTTTTGGGCGATTACCTTGGGTAGGGTATGTTTTTGCGGGATGAGATGACGGTTTGATTGGCACTATTTTGGGGTGCGTGTGACTTTTTGATCGCTTGCTATTACACTTTTTGTGATGTAAGGTGAAAAAAAAAATGATTTAGCACAGTTTTTTTTTTTTACGGTGTTCATCTGAGGGGTTAGGTCATGTGATAGGTTTATAGAGCCGGTCGATACGGACGTGGCGATACCTAATATGTATACTTTTTATTTTTTTTATGTAATTTTTACACAATAACAGCTTTTTTAAAACAAAAAACCGAGATTTTTGTATAACTTACCAGTAAAATCTCTTTCTCGCTCTTTCCTTGGGGGACACAGAAGACCTTGGGTATAGCTCATCTCCATAGGAGGCGTGACACTAAGTGAAGACTGTTAAGCCCCTCCTCCACAGCTATACCCTCAGCCTGGAGAGAGAGACTGCCAGTTGCGTGTCCAAGCAGTGAGAAAAGGCAAAGTCCAACAAGGAACCAACAAGCCGACGGGTAACAAAAACTCGGAAACCGTACAGAGAAAAAAAACAATGAATGGGTGGGTGCTGTGTCCCCCAAGGAAAGAGCGAGAAAGAGATTTTACTGGTAAGTTATACAAAAATCTCGTTTTCTCGCCCAGTTTCCTTGGGGGACACAGAAGACCTTGGGACGTTCAAAAGCAGTCCAAAAGGGGGAGGGACCACAGCACCAAGGTGAAGCACCCGAAAGGCACCAATGAACCGCCGCCTGCAAACCCAGACGGGGCAAGGCAACATCTGCCAAAGTCAAAGTATGCACCCTGAAGAACTCGGTAAGGCGCGTAAGGTAGACCCGTGGCCGCCTTGCCCAAATGCATGGCCGAAGCCCAATGCCTCCGGCCCAGGAGGCACCAACCGCTCTGGTGAAATGAACGGTGACACCAAAGACAGAATCCTGCCCTCGGTGCGGTAACCTCAGCGATAGCCAAACCGATCAAGCGGAGGAAAACCACCCTGGAGTCCGTCAACCCTATGCACAGACCTCCTGGAAACCCAAGAGGCCGAACGGCTACAAGAGTCGGAGATCCCCAAGTAAAAACGGCAAGGCCCAAACAGGTGAGGTGTTGAAGCGAAAGGCAAACACCACCTACAGAAGGAAGGAAGGAAGGAAGGAAGAAACGGGATGTAGAACAGCCCTGTCCTGGAAAAGACAGAAGGCTCGTAACAAAAAAAGGACCATCCCGGCACCCGTCAGAGACACGACTGATACGGAACACAACCGTACAGGACAGAAGGGGTAGAGAGAACTTCTGTAACGGCTCCAAGGACAAGATTGGAGCGCCGAGAGCTCAGTATATAGTCCCCAGGGCGGTACCGAAGGACAGCACAGAGGAACCAAAGAGCCACTCCGAGGAAGAAGGTCTTGGCAGGCCCAGAGGGCCGAGAACGCTGGAAGAGGAAGAACAGCGCCGACACTTGACACCTCAAGTAAAAGACCGAACCATGGGGAGAGAAATTCAGAGTGGGGAATGCACAGCTTCCCACAGAAACCCAGACAAAAAAACCTAAGTCTTACGACAGATCCTGGACGAAACACAGCCAGGAGTGGACAGTAGCGAACCCGCTAGAGTCGCCTGGCAAGCGGGCGAAGACCCAATGTGATCAGGCGCAGACCAGCAACACAGGCAGAAGGGTCGACAAAACTAGACCCGTCGGCCCTCGAACAACGTTATCCCGTATCCACCCGAGTGGGGGAGCAGGACAGATGGAAAGAACCCAAAGGATCCGCCAGATGCCAGGAGAAGACAGGCTAAAGTCCATGCTGATGTAACCACGTTGTACCGTCCCGGTGTGGGAGATCAAGGACAATCTGGACCGAAAAGGTAGTCCCCCCAAGTTATCGAGAAGGTAAGTCTACAGCAGGACCATCGTCTTAGAATGGGCCACGCAATCTGCACCCAGCGGGAGGACAGAACGCGGTAGACTCGGTAAATAGGCACACAGCTAATACAGCCAGTGTGAACAAGGGAGACAGTACGAGACCAAAAGGAACACCGGAACCATCCACATGAACAACCATGCTCTCCCCAGAGGGGAGGACAGCGAAGAACAGCCTCTGAAATCTGGCGGGAAGCCACATTGGAGCGATCTGTACCGAGCGGGAGCCAAACAAGGCCGGCGAGATAAGGCAGTCGAGACAGAGGCCGGCATAACACCCTCCAACCGAAAGGAGGAGGAGTGGGCAACAGGGAAGCCATAGGACCGCTCAAAAGCAGAACCCGCTATACTGTGAGACGCCCGGTCCACCGCCTCGCAGAAGGCGAGTACCTTGAAGAACCCAAGGCGGAGGTCCTCCGGACCCGGGTAACTGAGCACCCAAGAGAAGTTGGGTGACCCTCCCGAGAAGAGCAGCCCGAACCTGGTAGCAGATCAGACAGAAGCGTAGAGGCGCCAAGAGGAAGGACTCATACCACACTGCATCCGAAGAGGAGGAAATTGCAGCAGGCAAGGGAACCGCAGTCCCGCCAGAGCAAACGAAGAATTCGAGAGGCGCTGCAGACAACAGCACTCTCGACTATGTGACCACCAGCGCAGGGAAGCAATGCCGCAGAAGGACGAATGGGCATGCATCTAGGACCCACGAACACTCCCTGGAATGTGAATGAGCACCACCCAGCTCGGTGCAGCAGAGAGCAATAGAACCTGTTCGGTCATGAGGACAGAATGAAACTCCTTAGGGACGAGTGCAAGGCTTGCGGCAAGCATTGCATCCCAAGAAACAAAGGTATGCCGCAGGAAGCAGGTGAGGCATACGTACGAGCAGCCCCGTAAGCAGCGAGAAGGCCAACCCACCTAGAAAAAGGGGGGCTCGCCCCAGAGTGCCACAGCATGTACGGAATTGCAAAGTGCAACCTGAAAGGGAGTTATGCACAAACCTAAGGGGGGAATTGTAGCTGGCCAACAGCAGTCGGCAAGAGTGCAAAGGCCCGTCCCAAAAGGAAGTGATGCCTAAGGCCGTACCCACTTCAGAGAAGCAGGACATACCCTATAAACCAGCAGGAACGCAGGAGGTCCACCTAGCGAAAGGGTAACATGAACAGGGTATCCTAGCATTAAGTGAGTGTGCCACAATACACCCAACACTGAACTCAGCGAGAGTGCAACTACTCTGCCAACGAAGGGGGACATGTACAAGTCCAGCACAGCCATATAAGGACAGCCGTAAATTTCATGAGCGTGCCAAATTCTGCCCTTGAAATGAGAGGTGGTCACGCACAAGGCCAGCACCGTATCCAAAGGAAGTGCAAGCGTTCCACCCCTGTTAGAGGGCCATTCTCATGGCCAGCAATGTATCCGGTGAGAGTGTAGCATGCCGCCCAGAAAAAAGGGGGGTAAAGCACATGGCCAGCATCTCATCCAGGGAGAGTGCGAGCACACCGCCATGCATGGGAGTCATACACATGGCCAGCAACGTACTGGCGAGAGACAAACAGTCACTAAGAATGCGTGCATGTCGCCTGAGGAAGGAAGGCAAGCCCCTGGCTGGCAGCGAATCCAGCAAGAGTGCGTACACCGCCCACGGAAGAGGGGTCATGCATATGGCCGACAGCGGATCCAGCGAGAGTGCAAGCACCCTGCCATGTATGGGGCACATGCACATGGCCAGCGACGTACCTGCGAGGAAACAACCACAGACAGAGGGATGTATGCAAGCTGCCTGAGGGAAGGAGGCATACCCAAGGCCGGCAGGGAATCCAATGAGAGTGCAGCATACCGCCTAAGAAATGGCCGGCAGCGAAACCAGTGAGAGTGCAGCATAATAACATAGTACATAAGTACATCATAGCACATCAGTGAGAGTGCAGCATTCCGCCTATGGAAGGGGGTCGTGCACATAGCCAGTACCGTATCCGGTGAGAGTGCAGTATTCCGCCTAAAAAGGGGGGGGTCATGCACATGATCGGCAACAGATCCAGTGAGAGTGCTGCGTTCCGCCCAGGAAGGGGGTCACGCACATGGCCGGCCACGCACATGGCCGGCAGCGAATCCAGTGAGTGCTGCGTACCGCCCACGGAAGGGGGTCACGCACATGGCCGGCAGCAAAAACCAGAGAGTGCAGCGTTCCGCTTATGGAAGGGGGTCGTGCACATGGCAAGCACCGTATCCGGTGAAGGTGCAGTATTCCGCCTAAGAAGGGGGTCATGCACATGGCCAGCCAGGGAGAGTGCAGTAGCCCGCCTAGGAGGGGGGGGGGGGGGGGATGCACATGGCAGGCACCATAACTGGAGAGACGATGAATGCTGCCTGCAGAAGGGCCGAACGCACTTGGCCAGCACCGTATCCTGGAAGAGGCAAGAAAAAACCGCCTAAAAGGGGAAATACCCTAGCAGCGATGCAGGCTGGGAGCGCAACACCATGCCGCCTGTGGAAAGAGGTCATGCAGACATGCAGCATCACTGATGAGGCTGCAGCGTCCTGCGCAGTCTAATAGAAATCATGATCTATTATTATTTAATTTTTATTTTATTTTTTAATTTACTTATTTATTGAAACACAGCCTCTGAGGCTAAAGGGGAGCCACCATATAGGGGCACCTGAGACACAGGAGAAAAGGGGGCCAACTAAACAGACCCATTTTTTGGGGGCCGGCCTGTACCCCAAAGGGTTAACAGGAATCCGGCCTGGAGGGCGGCGTGCGATCCCCTGGGGGCGGAGGAACCTCCAGGCGGGAAAAATTTGCGCCTGGAGAAGTTCCCGCCACCTCCACCAGAGACCGGAATATTGCGGCCTAGTAGGCCGCGAAGCCGGGGGCTAAGTTGCCGCCCCGGCCCGTTATACCGCCGGGACCTGAGGCGGAATGCTGCGGCGTCCTGCCGCCTCAAACCAGCCGCGGGAGCCCACCCCGCGGGCCGGTCGGAAATGCGGCCCAGCAGGCCGCGAAGCATGGGACCAAATTTGCGGGCCCCGCCGACCGGCACCTGCTGGGGCATAGGCAAGCCCAATGCCGGCCGCGGGAGCCCACCCCGCCGCCGGACGAGACAGGGGCCGGAACAGCGTTTGCCGGCCCGGGAGCCCACCCCGCCGGCCGGAAGAGACAGGGACCCGGAATGGCGTTTGCCGGCCGCGGGAGCCCACCCTGCCGCCGGACGAGACAGGGGCCGGAATAGCGTTTGCCGGCTGCGTGAGCCCACCCCGCCGCCGGACGAGACAGGGGCCGGAATGGCGGCTTGCCGGCCGCGGGAGCCCACCCCGCCGCCGGACGAGACAGGGGCCGGAATGGCGGCTTGCTGGCCGCGGGAGCCGCGGAGCCTAAAAATTTCTGCCGCACCGGAATATTAGTGCACACTCCGGTAAGGCCCAATGTGATGGGGGGGGGGGGGGGTGAGGCCCTAATGTGAGGCCCAATGTGAAAGAGCAGATTGCCGCACTGCGGCACCCCAGGGGCCAGCCTAGGTCCAGCAGGGGAAGAGTCCAGAGGCCCAGTATGGGGGGTCAGGCACGCAGGAGACCATTGGGTGGGGGGTGGGGGACGTAGGGCTGGAGAAGCCACTCTCTTACCACAGCCGTCTTCACCCTCGGTCCATTCCAGCAGGGTCGCCCCTTCAGCTACTGGCACCGTAGTGGCAGGACGCTGGAAGAGGGACTTGGCGTGCGGGCGACCCTTGCGCTGGCGGGATGTAGGGGAGCTAGGCTGCCCTGATCCACCTTGCCTTCTGTGGGGGAGGCAGCAGTGCGGAGACCGGCACTGGCGCAGCTCAACCCCGGGAGAACAGAGAGGTCTAGTGCGTCTCTGTTGTCCCTGATGTTCTGGAACAAAAAGAAAAGAAAAAAGTAAAAATCTAAAATTTAACCAGGAGAAAAGAGCCCTGCAGAGCAGGGAGTGTCTTGCCTCCTTGGACACTAAGCAAAAACTGGCAGTCTCTCTCTCCAGGCTGAGGGTATAGCTGTGGAGGAGGGGCTTAACAGTCTTCACTTAGTGTCACGCCTCCTATGGAGATGAGCTATACCCAAGGTCTTCTGTGTCCCCCAAGGAAACTGGGCGAGAAAGATGTTTTTGTGTCTCCATATTCTGAGCCATAGTTTTTTTTTTTTTTTTGGGCGATTGTTTTAGGTAGGGGCTCATTTTTTGCAGGATGACCGTAACTATTTTGGTGGGCAAACGCCTTTTTGATCGCTTGCTGTTGTTCTTTTTGTGATGTAAGGTGACAAAAAAATGGTTTATTTAGCACAGTTTTTATTTTTTATAGTGTTCATCTGAGGGGTTAGGTTAAGTGATATGTTTATAAAGCCAGTCAATACGGACGAAGCAATACCTAATATGTATACTTCCCCCCCCCCCCTATTTTTTTTAACTATATTTGGGGAAAATTTGGTTTTTGTTTATTTTTACTTAAAACAATTTTTTTTTTGGGGGGGGGGGGACACTTTTATTTAAACGAGGAGGGAACGCCAGGTTAGTTGGCATCCCACGTGCAGGCATATTTATCCATATACTGCATTACTTCTTCACCTCTCATCTATGAGGTAGCCCACGGAGGATCCGACTATCTCGGCGTACCTCAAGACTAGCTGACTGACTGTCATTTCTGGTCTGTAAGATTGATCATTTCATCTAGGGATCGATTTTGATTTTCTTTCATCTCCCCTGGTGAACTGCTCTATGTCCTGGCAGTGAAACATGCGTGTAGGGATTTTTTCATGCATTCTTAGGGACATATAGAATTCCAGATTGAGGGACAGGTTCCGGACAGAGTCGTCCTTATAAGGACGAGTGCCCTGTGGTCAGGCTGCTACCATACCTTTAGTATCAGGGCGGACTGGCTAGACAGCTATAGGGACCGTGTAGGGACCCTGCACACATGTGTATTATTGCCAGCCTTTTTTTGTTTTTCCCTGATGTGTATCCGGATATCCATACAGGATGAGCAACTATCAACACATTGTGTGGTGTAGCATCTGAGGACCGTCCCTGGGTACCAGCCGCCGTGCACTCTAAATTATTGTACTTAGTTTTCGGGTTAATCATTGGCATTATTGATTAGTGGTTATTAACAGTGTATCCCAATGTTCGTTTTCGCACACTACATTTAGGATTTTTTATCTGCATATTGAATTAAATGTTATGTTTTAGGATTATCCTTTCTGATTTACGTATTTACTCCAGGTAAATGTGCAGACATACCTCAGATCTGACCTCTCACTCCCCTTTTGATTATTGACGGATGCAGTGATATCTGTTTTTTTCAGTTTTACATAATAAAGCATTTTTGAAACAAAAAAAATGTTTTTGCTTCTCCATTTTCTGAATGCCATATTCTATTTATTTTTCTGCCAATCGTCTCGTGCAGGGGCTCATTTTTTGCAGGAAGAGTTGACGTTTTTATTGGTACCATTTTTGGGTATAGAAGAGTTTTTTTTATCATTCATTATTACACTTTATGAGGCAAGGTGATCAAACAAATTGGTTGTTTTGGCACAGTTTTTATTTATTTATTTTTACACCGTTCAACTGAGGGGTTAGGTCATGTCATATTTTTATACAGTAGGTTGGTACCGACTTGGCAATAGCTAATATGTATACTTTTTATTATTTAAGTTTTACACAATAACAGCATTTTTGAAACAAAACAAATGTTTTAGTGTCTCAATAGTCTGATAGCCATAGTTTTTTTTTGGGGGGGGGGGGATTTGTCTTAGGTAGGGTCTTATTTTTTGCAGAATGAGGTGACGGTTTGGTTGGTGCCATTTTGGGGGGAATACGCCTTTTTGATCGCTTGGTGTTGCACTTTTTTTGATGTAAGGTGCCAAAAATAGCTTTCTTTTAAAAAAGTCTTTATTTTATTTTTGTTACGGTGTTCATCGGACCATGTGATATATTTATAGAGCAGGTCGTTATGGACGCGGCGATACCCAATATGTGTATTTTCTTTTTTAATATAAAAATCTGAGGAAAGGGGCGTTTTTTCCTATTTTACTTGAAACCTTTTTTTTTTATTAAAAACCTTTTTTTTTTTAAACTTTATTTCTGTCCCACTCTGGGACTTTACTTTTGGGGGTCTGATCCCCTCCTGCAATGCATTACAATACATCTGTATACATATTAGGTATCGCTGCGCCCGTATAGACCGGCTCTATAAACATATCACATGACGTAACCCCTCAGATGAACACCATAAAAAATTAAAACTGTGCTAAATAAACAATTTTTTGGTCACCTTACATCACAAAAAGTAAAACAGCAAGCGATCAAAAAGGCATATGTCCACCAAAATAGTACCAATCTAACAGTCACCTGATCCCGTAAAAAATGAGCCCCTAATCGCCCAAAAATTTTAAAACTATGGCTCAAAATATAGAGACACTAAAACTATTTTTTTTTGTTTTAAAAAAGCTGTTATTGTGTAAAACTTTAATAAATAAAAAGTATACATATTAGGTATCGCCACGTCCGTAATAAGCTGCTCTATAAAAATATCACATGACCTAACACCTCAGGTGAACACCGTAAAAAAAAAAAAAGTAAGAAAAAACAATTTTTGGTCACCTTACATCACAAAAAGTGTAATAGCAAGCGATCAATCAGTCATCTCATCCCGCAAAAAAAATGAGACCCTACCTAAGATAATCGCCCAAAAACTGAAAAAAATATGGAGACACTAAAACAGGATTTTTTTTGTTTCAAACATTGTGTAAAACTTACATTAAAAAAAATAAAAAAATTGTATCCATATTAGGTATCGCCGTGTCCGTGACAACCTGGTCTATAAAAATACCACATGACCAAAATACCACATGAATGTTGTAAATAACAAAAAATTTAAACTGTGCCAAAACAGCCATTTGTTGTTTCCTTGCCCCACAAAAAGTGTAATATAGAGCAACCAAAAATCATATGTACCCTAAACTAGTACCAACAAAACTACCACCCTATCCCGTAGTTTGTAAAATGGGGTCACCTTTGGGGAGTTTCTACTCTAAGGGGGCATCAGGGGGGCTTCAAATGGGACATGGTGTCAAAAAAAAGTCCAGTAAAATCTGCCTTCCAAAAACCGCATGGCATTTCTTTCCTTCTGCGCCATGCCGTGTGCCCATACAGCAGTTTACGACCACATATGGGGTGTTTCTGTAAACTATAGAATCAGAGTCATAAATATTGAGTTTTGTTTGGCTGTTAACCCTTGCTTTGTAACTGGAAAAAAAATTAAATTGGGAAATCTGCCAAAAAAGTGAAATTCTGAAAACTTATCTCTATTTTCCATTAATTCTTGTGGAACACCTAAAGGGTTAACAAAGTTTGTAAAATCAGTTTTGAATACCTTGAGGGGTGTAGTTTCTAGAATGGAGTCATTTGTGGGTGGTTTCTATTATGTAAGCCTCACAAAGTGACTTCAGACCTGAACGGGTCCTTAAAAAGAGGGTTTATGAAAATTTCTGAGAAATTTCAAGATTTGCTTCTAAACTTCTAAGCCTTGTAAAGTCCCCCAAAAATATAATGGCATTCCCAAAATGATCCTAACATGAAGTAGACATATAGGGAATGTAAAGTAACTATTTTTGTATGTATTACTATGTATTATAGAAGTAGAGAAATTGAAACTTGGAAATTTGTAAATTTTGGGCAAATTTTGTATTTTTTTCATAAATAAAAATGATTTTTTTTAACTCCATTTTACCAGTGTCATGAAGTACAATATGTGATGGAAAAAAAAAAATCTCAGAATGGCCTGGATAAGAAAGCGTTTTAAAGTTATCACCACATAAAGTGGCACTGGTCAGATTTGCAAAAAATGGCCTGGTCCTGAAGGTGAAAATGAGCCCGGTCCTTAACCTCTTAAGGACATAGGGCGTACAGGTACGCCCTTGTGCCCTGGTACTTAAGGACACAGGGCGTACATGTACGCCCTGTGCATTTTCGATCACCGCCGCACGGCGGGCGGTGATCGGAACCCCGTGCCTGCTCAAATCATTGAGCAGGCACTTGGAGCAAATGCGCCGGGGGGTCCGGTGACCCCCCCACGTATGCGATCGCAGAAAACCGCAGGTCAATTCAGACCTGCGGTTTTCTGCGTTTCCGGGTTATTCGGGTCTCTGAAGTCCCGATAACCCGGAACAGGATGGTGATGGTGGTGTGATTTCACCCCACCAATCACCATCCAGCGATCCTGAGTGGTGATGGTGACATCACCACTCAGGATCGCTTTCTGATTGGTCTGTGGGCGGTCCGGCGGCAGATTCAAAAAAGGCAGGCGCTCCTCTCCTCCTCCTTTTGTGTTCCGGAGCCGGAGGAGAGAGGAGCTGCCTGCACGTGTCTGCCACCGCTGCCTGCACCCCGATCTGTGCCCCCCAGGACCCGATCTGTGCCCCCCAGGACCCGATCTGTGCCCCCCAGGACCCGATCTGTGCCCCATCAGGTACATAGGGACAGCTAGGGAAAGTTTGGTTTAGGCAGGGAAAAAAAAGGGAAAGTTAGTTTTTCAACTTTGATTGCATCACCCTAAGTTAGGGTGTCTGGGGTCCACAGCACAGCTGTGTGACCCTAGACCCCCCAGGGGTGCTGCCACCTGCCCCCCCCCCCACCTTTTTTGGGGTGCATTTTATTTTTTTTCGTGTACGCTGACTGTGGCCGGCACTTAGTGTCCGGCCACTGTTAGCGCATCGCACACCCCACCGCTGATCAACTTCGGACGGTTGATCAGCGGTTTTGAATTTTTTTCCCCACATTTTTTGCCCTTTTTTTTAGTTAGTTTATTTTATTTTTTTTCTGTTAGTTTTAGGGTGAGTTCGTGAACACCCGTGCCCCCACACACACGCACACAAAATAAAGAGTTACACACACGCACATATACACGCAGACACACACTCCCCTATGGCCCGCCGGACGTTCTCGGCCGAGGAGGCATACGCCCAGATTGCCTCTGACTCCGAGAGTCCCAGTGAGGATGAGGATGACCCCACATTCCTGTTGTCATCCGCATCCTCCTCATCATCTAGCGATGATGATGAGCCCCCAAGGCGGCGGAGACGCCGCCAGGCGGAGCAAGGGGACCGCCATGTTAGGGACCCTGTGGCCCACACTAGTACGAGCAGCTCTGGGGCTCGTACTGGTTTCCCGGCCCACCAGTTAAATCCACCGGAGCCCCCTGCCGGTGAACTTGTCTGGTGTAGCCCAGAGCGATACGAGCCTGTGATTCCTGATTTTGTAGGCCAATCAGGAATCCAGATTTCCACAGTGGGCTACACTGAATATGACTTTTTTTGTCATTTTTTCAGTGACCCACTGGTAAATCTGATGGTGGAGCAGACGAATCTGTACGCCCAACAGTTCGTCGCTCAACACCCGGGCTCCTTTTTGGCCAGGCCCGGTGGCTGGACGCCGGTCAGTGCAGCCGAAATGAGGACATTTTGGGGCCTCGTGCTGCATATGGGCCTGGTCAAAAAACCCAGTGTCAGGCTGTACTGGAGTGGGGACGTCCTATACCAGGCCCCACTTTACAGTACAGCCATGACACGCTCCCGGTTTGAGGCCATCCGGAAATGTCTGCATTATTCCGATAATGCAGCATGTCCCCCCCGAGGTGATCCTGCCCATGACCGTCTGTACAAGATACGGCCGGTCATCGATCACTTTGGGGCCAAATTCATGGAGGCCTATGTACCTGGAAGAGAGGTCGCGGTTGATGAGTCTCTCATTGCGTTCAAGGGGAGACTCATTTTCCGCCAGTATGTGCCCTCCAAGCGGGCGAGGTATGGCGTGAAGCTATACAAAATTTGTGAGAGTACCTCAGGGTACACTTACAAATTTCGTGTGTACGAGGGGCGAGATTCCCGGATTCAACCCCCAGAATGTCCCCCCACTCTGGGTGTTACCGGGAAACTTGTGTGGGACCTTATGTACCCACTGCTGGATAAGGGTTACCACCTTTACGTGGATAACTTTTATACCAGTATCCCCTTGTTCCAGTCCCTTGCCGCCAGATCCACGTCCGCTTGTGGGACCGTGCGGAAAAATCAACGTGGCCTCCCTGCCCACCCCCTCCAGGTACCTATCCCCAGGGGTGAGACCCGTGCCCTTACCACTGGAAACCTGTTGCTGGTCAGGTATAAGGACAAGAGGGATGTCCTTATGCTGTCCACAATTCATGGTAACGGCATCACCCCTGTCCCTGTGCGAGGTACCGCGGCAACGGTCCTCAAGCCCGATTGTATCGTCGCTTACAATCGGTATATGGGAGGAGTTGATCTCTCTGATCAAGTCCTCAAGCCATATAACGCCATGCGCAAAACCCGGGCATGGTACAAAAAAGTTGGTCTACTTGGTGCAGGTTGCCATGTACAACTCTTTTGTACTATCCCGAAGCGCTGGCAGCACAGGGACTAGGGCTGCAACGATTAATCGATGTAATCGATTATATTCGATAACTGGATTCGTTGTCGACGAATCCAGTTATCGAATAATCGCCGATTCGTTGCTATGCGGGCGGGCGCTGCATCTTTATTTTACCTTTTTACAATGACGCTCCCGCTCCTGTAACAGCCAGGCAGAGCGGACGGCGGCGTAACGTCACTCAATCACGTGACGCGCCTGCTCCGCCTCCTTCATTCATGAAGTGGGCGGAGCAGGCGCGTCACGTGATTGAGTGACGTTACGCCGCCGTCCGCTCTGCCTGGCTGTTACAGGAGCGGGAGCGTCATTGTAAAAAGGTAAAATAAAGATGCAAGCGCCGGGGCTGTTAGGGGGAAGGGGGGTCTGTGTATAGCACTGCTATGGGGAGGGGGGAGGATCTGTCTATAGCACTGCTATGGGGAGGAGGGGGGGTCTGTGTATGGCACTGCTATGGGGAGGGGGGTCTGTGCACTGTTATGAGGAAAGGGATCTGTGCACTGTTATGCCCATAACAGTGCACATATCCCCCTCTCCATAACTACGCCGTCCACAGATCCCCCATAATAGTGTCGTCCACAGATCCCCCATAATAGTGTCGTCCACAGATCCCCCATAAACGCCGTCCACAGATCCCCCATAAGTGTCGTCCACAGATCCCCCATAAGTGTCGTCCACAGATCCCCCATAAGTGTCGTCCACAGATCCCCCCATAAGTGTCGTCCACAGATCCCCCATAAGTGTCGTCCACAGATCCCCCATAAGTGTCGTCCACAGATCCCCCATAAGTGTCGTCCACAGATCCCCCATAAGTGTCGTCCACAGATCCCCCCATAAGTGTCGTCCACAGATCCCCCCCATAAGTGTCGTCCACAGATCCCCCCATAAGTGTCGTCCACAGATCCCCCCCATAAGTGTCGTCCACAGATCCCCCCCATAAGTGTCGTCCACAGATCCCCCCCATAAGTGTCGTCCACAGATCCCCCCATAAGTGTCGTCCACAGATCCCCCATAAGTGTCGTCCACAGATCCCCCCATAAGTGTCGTCCACAGATCCCCCCATAAGTGTCGTCCACAGATCCCCCCATAAGTGTCGTCCACAGATCCCCCATAAGTGTCGTCCACAGATCCCCCATAAGTGTCGTCCACAGATCCCCCATAAGTGTCGTCCACAGATCCCCCATAAGTGTCGTCCACAGATCCCCCATAAGTGTCGTCCACAGATCCCCCATAAGTGTCGTCCACAATTTGTTTTAATATGGCCTTTGAACATAATTTTTCAAGTAAGATCATATAAACCTCTGTTTTGTAATTTTGTCGTTTTTCCCGATTAATCGATTAATCGTAGAAATTAATCGGCAACTAATCGATTATTCAAATAATCGTTAGCTGCAGCCCTAACAGGGACATTCCTCCAGTTCTATGAGGCAGTCCTCAAGGCCCTGATCTTTTCGGACCGGGAAAGAGCAGGCCGGAGTACCTCGGGAACTGTAGGTGCCCGGATCGTCCCTGGCCAACACTTTCCAGGTGTGGTCCCCCATACTGGAAAGAAGGGACGAACCCAAAAAAAGTGCAGAGTGTGTCGCAGGAGGGGTATACGGAAGGACACAACTACTCAGTGCGACACTTGCCCCGATCATCCGGGCCTCTGCATTGACGGTTGCTTCAGGGAGTATCACACTTCCATGGAGTACTAAATTTATATCCCAATTTAGCACTGACATCGGATAAAAAAAACTGGTTCTCAGACTTGACACCCAAAAGAAACTAAAATAATTTATTAAAAGTAGACATATTAGGTATCGCCACGTCGGTAATAATCTCCTCTATAAAACTACCCCATGACCTAACCCCCCAGATTAACACGGTCAAGGAAAAAAAAAAAAAAAATGTGCAAAAAAAGGTTTTTTTTGTCACCTTACATAATAAAAAGTTTAATAGCAAGCGATCAAAAAGTCATATAGCCCCCCAAAAAGTGCCAATAAAGCCGTCCGCTCATCCCACAAAAAATGAGCCCCCACATGAGATAATTGGATAATTTTTTTTTTTTACAAAAATGACCCTTAGACTTTAGAGATACCCCCAAAAAAATTTGAATCAAAAAAGATAATATAGTCTAAAACCAAAATAATTGTAAAAAAAGTTGACTTATCAGGTATTGCCGCGTCCGTAAGAATCTCCTCTATAAAAATACCCCATGACCCAACCCCCCAGATTAACACGGTCAAAAAAAAAAAAAAATAGGTGCAAAAAAATAATTTTTTTGTCACCTTACATAACAAAAAGTTTAATAGCAAGCGATAAAAAAGTCATATAGCCCCCAAAATAGTGCCAATAAAACCGTCCGCTCATCCCGCAAAAAATGAGTCCCCACATGAGATAATTGGATAAAAAAAAAAAAAAAAATGACCCTTAGACTTTAGAGATACCCAAAAAAAGATTTGTATCAAAAAAGATAATATAGTCAAAAACCTAAATAATTGTAAAAAAAAAAGTAGACTTATTAGGTATTGCCGCGTCCGTAAAAATCTCCTCTATAAAAATATCCCATTACCTAACCCCCCAGATTAACACAGTAAAAAAAAAAAAAAAAAACAGTGCCAAAACCGCTATTTTTGGCACTTTTCCATTTCAATCAGTTTTTTCCGGTAATAAAACAAGGGTTAACAACCAAACAAAACTTAATATTTATTACCCTGATACTGCAGTTCACAGAAACACCACATTTGTGGTCGTAAACTGCTGTATCAGTAAAAGGGAGGCCGCAAAAGGAAAGGACCGACATGGTTTCTGGAAGGCCGATTTTGATGGCCTTTTTTATTGACACCATGTCCCTTTTGAAGCCCCCCTGATGTACCCTAGAGTAAAAACTCCCCAAAACTGACCCCATCTAAGAAACTACACCCCTCAAGGTATTCAAAACTGATTATACAAACTTCATTAACCCTTTAGGTGTTCCTCAACAGTTAATGGCAAATGGAGATGAAATTTCAGAATTTCAATTTTTGGTAACCTTGCGTCACAAAAATGTAATATAGAGCAACCAAAAATCATATTTACCCTAAAAATAGTCCCCAAAAAAATGCCACCTTATCCCGTAGTTTCCAAAATGGGGTCACTTTTAGGGAGTTTCTACTCTAGGGGTGCATCAGGGGGCTTCAAATGGGACATGGTGTAAATAAACCAGTCCATAAAAATCAGCCCTCCAAAAACCAAACGGCGCACCTTTCCCTCTACGCCCCGCTGTGTGGCCGTACAGTAGTTTACGGCCACATATTGGGTGTTTCTGTAAACGGCAGAGTCAGGGCAATAAAGATACAGTCTTGTTTGGCTGTTAACCCTTGATTTGTTAGTGGAAAAAATGGGTTAAAATGGAAAATTAGACAAAAAAATGAAATTTGCAAATTTCATCCCCATTTGCCAATAACTCTTGCGCAACACCTAAAGGGTTAACGACGAATGTAAAATCAGTTTTGAATACCTTGAGGGGTGTAGTTTCTTAGATGGGGTCACTTTTAGGGAGTTTCTACTCTAGGGGTGCATCAGGGGTCTTCAAATGGGACATGGTGTAAATAAACCAGTCCATAAAAATCAGCCCGCCAAAAACCAAACGGCGCACCTTTCCCTCTACGCCCCGCTGTGTGGCCGTACAGTAGTTTACGGCCACATATTGGGTGTTTCTGTAAACGGCAGAGTCAGGGCAATAAAGATACAGTCTTGTTTGGCTGTTAACCCTTGTTTTGTTAGTGGAAAAATATGGGTTAAAATGGAAAATTAGACAAAAAAATGAAATTTGCAAATTTCATCCCCATTTGCCAATAACTCTTGTGCAACACCTAAAGGGTTAACGACGTATGTAAAATCAGTTTTGAATACCTTGAGGGGTGTAGTTTCTTAGATGGGGTCACTTTTAGGGAGTTTCTACTCTAGGGGTGCATCAGGGGTCTTCAAATGGGACATGGTGTAAATAAACCAGTCCATAAAAATCAGCCCTCCAAAAACCAAACGGCGCACCTTTCACTCTATGCCCCGCTGTGTGGCCGTACAGTAGTTTACGGCCACATATTGGGTGTTTCTGTAAACGGCAGAGTCAGGGTAATAAAGATACAGTCTTGTTTGGCTGTTAACCCTTGCTTTGTTAGTGGAAAAAATGGGTTAAAATAAAAAATTTGACAAAAAAAAGAAATTCTCAAATTTCATCCCCATTTGCCAATAACTCTTGTGCAACACCTAAAGGGTTAACAACGTATGTAAAATCAGTTTTGAATACCTTGAGGGGTGTAGTTTCTTAGATGGGGTCATTTTTGGGTGGTTTCTATTATGTAAGCCTCGCAAAGTGACTTCAGACCTGAACTGGTCCCTAAAAATGTCGTTTTTGTAAATTGCTGAAAAATTTCAAGATTTGCTTCTAAACTTCTAAGCCTTATAACATCCCCAAAAAATAAAATATCATTCCCAAAACAATTCAAACATAAAGTAGACATATGGGGAATGTAAAGTCATCACAATTTTTGGGGGTATTACTATGTATTACAGAAGTAGAGAAACTGAAACTTTGAAATTTGCTAATTTTTCCAAAAATTTGTTAAATTAGGTATTTTTTGGTGCAAAAAAAAATATTTTTTTGACTTCATTTCACCAGTGTCATGAAGTACAATATGTGACGAAAAAACAATCTCAGAACGGCCTGGATAAGTCAAAGCGTTTTAAAGTTATCAGCACTTAAAGTGACACTGGTCAGATTTGCAAAAAATGGCCTGGTCCTAAGGTGTAAAAAGGCTGTGTCCTTAAGGGGTTAAGAAGTTAAAGGGTTTTTATCACTTCAATATCATTTATCATGTAGATAAAGTTAATACAAGCCACTTACTAATTTATTGACTGTCCATATTGCTTCCTTTGCTGGCTGGATTAATTTTTCTATCATATTATATTGTACAATGCTAGTTTCCATTGGCAGGAGCTCCGTACAATATTAGAATGAAGTTTTATGCAAATAGACTTTGGATGTTTCATCCAAAGTCGGTTCGCTCATCCCCAATTGGTACGACCACCCTGCAATCCATCAGCGTGGCTGTGCTTGCATGCTATACAAAAAAAACACCAGCCTTTTCCGGTCACCAGAGAGGCCGACATCTTTTCCTACAGTGTGCAAGCATGGCCACCACAGATGGGATTGCAGGGTGGTTGCAACCATGGAACTGAGCAATTTAAAACGTAATAGAAAGATGAATCCAGCCAGCAAAGGAAGCAGTATGGATAATACATTAGTAAGTGGTTTGCATAAACTTTCTCTGCATGATAAATATTACTTGCTGAAATGACACAACCTCTTTAAGGCCAACCCCATAAACAGCTCAGTATATGAGTGAGGTGTATTTGGTGACTGATAGCATTCCATGTATAAGTGTATACATAGACACTGTAGCTGTCAGTTACTGAAAACTACCCAGTAACTGGTTCTGAACAATATTAATTGTCCAATTTAGTTACAAACTTGAAAGTAGTACACTTTTTGAAAGCATAGTAAATTTTTTCATTTATTACAATAATATCTTTGTACTGTGTTAGCCAGGACACAGAAAAAGAAGAAAAACTGAAAATGCTCAATAGATACACTTTAAGTCTAACTGAAAAGACAATGACGAATAGCAAGCTACTGTAAACTGCTCGTGTCATTTCCTCTGTTCATCAACCTGTAGGAACTGAGATTACGTGCAATTGGCTACAATCTACAATGAACCTGCACAATACAGAGAATTGACCTTCTCTAAGGCCCCTTTCACACGGGCGAGTATTCCGCGCGGATGCGATGCGCGAGTTAAACGCATTGCACCAGCATTGAATCCCGACCCATTCATTTCTATGGGGCTGTTCACATGAGTGGTGATTTTCACGCATCACTTGTGCGTTGCGTGAAAATCGCAGCATGCTCTATTTTGTGCGTTTTTCACGTAACGCAGGCCTCATAGAAATGAATGGTTATAAGGGAAAATAATAGCATTCTGAATACAGAATGCATAGTAAAATAGCGCTGGAGGGGTTAAATAAAAAATAATTTAACTCACCTTAGTCCACTTGATCGCGCTGCCCGGCATCTAGTCAGGTCCTGTTCAGTGGTGACGTCACTCCGGTCATCACATGATCTTTTACCATGGTGATGGATCATGTGATGACCGGAGTGATGTCACCACAGGTCCTGTTCCGCAAAGGAGACAGAAGAGATGCCGGGCTACGCGATCAAGTGGACCAAGGTGCATTAAATAATTTTCTATTTTTTTTGTAACCCCTCCAGCGCTATTTTACGATGCATTCTGTATTCAGAATGCTATTATTTTCCCTTATAACTATGTTATAAGGGAAAATAATACAATCTTCAGAACATCAATCCCCAGCCCGAACTTCTGCGCGATGTTTTGCACTCGCACGGAAAAATCGCGGGTGTTCCCGCAACGCCCGTCTGAAAGAGGCCTTAGAGTAACCGACCACCCTAAGCTCTAAACAAATCCTACAAAGTAATACCTGTCATGTAACTTTTATGCTGGAGGAATATGTCCAGCTAACTTTGAAGATGCAGCATATATAATTTCTGGAATGGTCAAACCACCAAAGGTCCCTCCTCTGTTCATTCTAACTTCTTCCAGTGTCCTGACAATCTGGTCTCTAGAAATAAATTTTTTATTTTTTATTAAAAAAATGAATGAATTTGAACTTAACAAGTGAACATTAATGACTCACCTCTTAGCACCTTTGTGCAGTTCTGACAGATGCTTTACAACCTTTTTGAACTGGGAGAAGTTTAACTGGTTAGGAATGATGGTGATTGGAAGCTCAGAAGATGTAAGTCGTGGGTATACACCCCAATCCTTAGGATAAGAAATTCTAATTAGATAAGGTATTACTGCAATAGTGCATTCTTTACACACTATATATGTACTATATGATATTTGATAAGGTCAGTAAAATTCTGTGTTGCCGGGTGGCAGAGCCAAAGAATCTTATGCAACTATCTTTTATAGCATACATATAATTTCCCTCAATATTCTGTATTATTGTGCAAAAACCCCTTGGGCCTCATACTACAACTAGTGCTGGAAAAACTGACAAACTAACCCACCCCATATCATTATACATGGCAATACCAGCAGCTGACAACTAGGGAGGGGAAAGCTGCTTTGACAGCTATGTTAATAAACAGGCAGGTAAACAACTGTTGATGATCAGAGGGAATTAAAATGCATCATTACAGCATTTTTTCAGACTATAAGACTCACTCCCCCTTCAAATGCAAGGGGGGGGGGGGGGGGGGTGGAAGCAGTCATTGGTATGCAGGGAGCGGTAAGTAAAGCACTGCTCTGGCTGTACTCACCGCTCCCTGGTCTTCTTTTGGGCACCGCACATGTTCTGACTGCATACAGCATCGCATCAGGACCTAGTGTATGTAGGTGTGCACTATGACCTGACGCTGTGCAACCCAAGGTCACAGTGCAGCTCAGGCCAGGAAACGACAAGGGAGTTGCAATTGTCAGAGCAGAAGAGGCAAGTTAATTTGTCTGATGGAGCTTGGGGGTCTCATACAGAGGTTTGAGAAGGAATGGGGGTATGATACGGGTCTGATCTGCAGTATAAGAAAGAATGGGGGTCTGATTTGAGGAGGAATAGAGGTCTGATGAAAAATATAATTTGTTTCTTATTTTCCTCCTCTATACATCTTATGGAGCAAAAAAAATAATTAAATCTGGATATTCCACAATGTATGCCACGGATAGGTTTTATGTTACCGTTATTCTAGTTGGCAGAGAATCTCCTTGCTTTGATGTGATAGTAGATTTAACTTCAGTCTGATCTGCTGAGCTGCGATTTACAGATGGCTTAATGGTTTCAGGAATTGTGACACTAGGCGGAACAAATGTTGGACATCTTAAAGGAGCTGCAGATTTGAAGTTTGATGGTCCATCACAAGACGCTAAATTGTCAGTGACAGTATTTCCTACACCACAAACGCTTGCAGTAGTAGCTGACAGTTTAAGAGGATTGTCTTGAGATGCAGATTCTGAATGGTGAAGTTCTGCATTGCTTGATGTGGTACAAGATAGTGCTGGTTCGTTGGCAGGTTTTACAATTGCAGGTTTATCTTCCACAAACTTTGCACCAATGTCTCTTTCCAATAATTTGGTTTGGTCATTTGAGGAGGTCAACTTGCTCTGCACAATGGATGGTGAAGTCTGAGAGCTGCTTTTTCTGTATATTCTATGAATGGATCTCACTGGCTTTGCACGTGCAGGATAGCCAGCATCTTTATCAACTGCAATATGTATGTTAGATGCCATGTTAATACCTGGTACATAGTTATTAGGTTGTGCCACAGAAGGCTGAAAAGGAAGGTGGTTAGGCATCTGATATAAAGGATAAGAAAAAGGAACATACATAAAATTTGGCATGTTGTTGTATGATATCAAGTGTGACTGATGCGACTGCAACATGCACTGATAACCTGGAGGCATAAAGTTAGAGCAGCCAGAAGTAGTGCTCGGTGGAGCAGCCGGAATTCCTTGGTTTGTATTCGTGAAAGGATAACATTTATTGCTTGGGAAATTAACAAACGCATTGGGCAAATTTCCAACTGATGCGACATGGGTGTGATCACTCGGGACCTGGACGGACTGGGTGTGATCACTCGGGACCTGGACGGACTGGGTGTGATCACTCGGGACCTGGACGGACTGGGTGTGATCACTCGGGACCTGGACGGACTGGGTGTGATCACTCGGGACCTGGACGGACTGGGTGTGATCACTCGGGACCTGGACGGACTGGGTGTGATCACTCGGGACCTGGACGGACTGGGTACAGTCACTCTTTGGTGGCTCTAGCACCAAACTTTCTTTTTGCTTGGTGGAATGAAATCCTTTTCCTTCTGGAGGGATCTCTCTAGAAACAGATTTTATTTTTTGAAATGCTACTGAAAGATTGTAATTGGTGGTCCTGATGGAACGAACTTTAAACTTTTTGCCATACAACATCTTCCCATCCATCTCTCTTATGGCGGCTTCTGCTTCTTCTGACTTAGAGAAAGTCAGTACCGCATAACTTGAGAAGAAAAATAAGCAACATGTAAAACAGTAATCGCGATCAAACCTTAAATTTTTTTATTTTTTTTTAATCATGTAATTTTAAACAATTTTTTTTCAGACATTTTTAACGTTTAACTCCTTAATGACCACAGTGTTCTGGACCTAAGGGACTAGACCAGGAGTCAGCAACCTCCGACACACCAGTTGTTGTGAAACTGCAACTACCAGCATGCTGACTTGCTCAGCTTTTCTCAGCACCTCCCCAGAAGTGAATGGAGCATCCTGGGAATTGCAGTGTCAGAACAGCTAGAGTGACGTAGGTTGATGATCCCTGGACTAAACTGTTTTTTGTGATATTGCACAAATGATGGTTTAATAGCCATTACTTTATTATTTGTAGGGCGGACAAAATAATATAAGTATTTTGGCTCTGTAGACTGAGGAGCTGCACCACTCGCCATCAAAAAAATGGCTGAAGAAAAGCTGGGTTCACATTTCAGTTATTGTGAGCCAAAACCAGGTGTGGGTCAAAAAACAGAATAGGTGCAAATCAGATCATTAAAGGCTATGTACACATTTGGGGGAAATTTTTATGATTGCATTATACTTATTTTAAGCTAAAACTCATTTTTACAATTGGTCTTTATTAACAATATGGAATCCTTTTTTGTGTACAGAGCTGACATGCTCTACCAGCTCCTGTGGATTTTTTGCCTTTTCCATCATCTGAGAAGTAGATGGACTTCTTATCTCTGCTCTCTCACATTATAAACACTCATTATAGCTCAGTTCTCATCTTACTGATAAGATTGTGGCTTAAATAAGTGTTTATGACCTCTTATTAGTTTAGAGATAAGGGTTATTAGATGACCATGATAAAGTAAATGTACCACTAACAGAGCTAGGAAAACAGTTAACCCTTTGTGGCTGAACAGCTCAATATTTTTAATAAAGACCAATTGAAAATATGATTTTTAGCCAAAAATAAGTGAAATGCAATCAAAGAAAAACAATTGACTCCAAAAGGTGTACATAGCCTTTAAGTGTCTAACCTATGGAGAAAAACACCTGAAAAATAAAATCTGGCACACTAGAGCAAGCTTTGTTTTCATAAACCTGCCTCTCCCCTTAAAAAATAAAATTGACCACCAAGGAAAACCATTCCATATGCTGTCCGTGTGACATCCGCTAAGAAAAATGTCGAGCTACCCCCTCCATTTATTGCCTAATCTCTGGAGCTGTAAAGTTGTGGTGAAGCAAGGCTGCAAAATAAGGGGAAAGGATCTAAAGAGGGAGGTCCTGGGGAGAGGCCTCTTCTATTCATGCTGGAGGAGAAAGGGTGGAAAAAAAGAAAGCCTTTGAAATATTAAGGGTAGAGGCATTGTAAGAAGCCTCACCATGATGTTGATGTCAACCACCCAGAGAGGAGAAAGGAGCGACTCCAACAAGGATTTCTGAAAGTGGGCTGCTGGAAAAGACAAGTCCTCTACCCTCGAAGGTAGCAACTTTACCCACCAGGACTCCAAGAGCAAGAAAAAAAATGGGGGAGGGGGGGTTATGGCTGCAGAGGGAAAACACCACTGGGATCCAAGAAACTAGGCCCCATACGCATTTGCCGCGGCCTGCAATCACAGGTCCCAGAAGGCCACAAGGCCAGGGGCTTAAATTAGAATGCATTCCCCGACTATTGAAACAGGTCAGCAAAGGCCCTAAATTAGGAGGAGCGGCTACTGGTAAGGCAATCAAAGCCATTTTAAGGAGCCACTTCTTTGAACTCCAGCAGTCTGTTCCAACAGAGATCATTGTATCTGACATAGCTGGATAACACTGTGCACCGTTGAATCCCCATTCACTGCAATGCGATGTGGAGGTAATCCGGCCGCTTTCCAGCATGTATGCCAAATTTTGTTCGTACAATTTTTTTTTGCATGTACCATTTTTTTTACTGGCTGAATGCTGGCATGCTGGATACAGTGACCGGATTAAAGTGTCAGAGTTCACAATGTAGATGTGACCCTGGCCACTTTTTACCTTTTGTACCACCATATATCTCCACAAACTGTAAAACCCTGCCAGCAGGACCCTCACTTGTATTGTACAGTTGGTTAGTCCGTTACTATGTAATGATTTTGTTTGTACATGGACCTGTTTATTTGTAAAGTGCCGCTATATAAGATTCAGCAGTCGTCTTCTTCCACACTTAGAGTACAATATAAAACAGACTATTATGAAATATAAAATTGTAACAAGGAAGAGCAGGCACACCACCTTCTGGAAAATGAGTGGACCACTGGAAATACTCTATTGAAATTATTATAAAATTTTATTCTGAGATATCACACATAAAATGGCCAGTAAATTACTCTAAACAATAAAATACATTGAGATAAAATTGATATAAAAAGAAAATATCACATAAAAGCCAAGATTGGTATGTAGTCTCCTGAAATTATGTCTTAGAGACATAATTTCAGGAGACTACATACCAATCTTGGCTTTTATGTGATATTTTCTTTTTATATCAATTTTATCTCAATGTATTTTATTGTTTATTGTTTAGAGTAATTTACTGGCCATTTTATGTGTGATATCTCAGAATAAAATTTTATAATAATTTCAATAGAGTATTTCCAGTGGTCCACTCATTTTCCAGTAGGTGGTGTGCCTGCTCTTCCTTGTTACAATTTTTCATTTCACAATTGGGTGAGTGACCCAATCAGCAGCGAACCCACCGCTATCCGTTCATCTAGAGTGTTGAGCCTCCCTATTTTCTCAGTATTTTACAATGAAATATAAAATGCCAACACTTTACCTGCAAGTCAGAGAAGATGCCTCAAGGAAAATACTAGATACATTGTATTTTTGGAAGAGATCCATCAGTTCAACCTACAGCGTAATATATTCAATAAAGAGAAAAATAAGGAAAGCCACAAAAAATTTTTTTTTTAAATCATTTACAGGTATACCAGCGGACTACAAAACAATTTTTTAGCTGTCACAAAAAAATGCTAGCTGCATGGCAGACACACCATAAAGTACATTTTTCAGATGTAAGCCCCAATAAATCCTATATTTTGTCATCCTGGACGAATCTCCTAACAAACCCTAGCAGTATCCTCAAGCTAAAGGGTAAGGGTATGGAATATATAGGATGCCGATAATTCTATATGCATACCTCTGTAACACCGTGAGCTATATTCCCCACATGGACGTAGTAATGGCTAGGTTTCTCTGACAAATGCTCCGTAGAATGGATTTCTTAAAAAAGAAAAAGAAAAGAAAAAACAACCACAATCACACATGAAACATACAGATGCTAAAATTAAACATTACAGCTAGCCAAAGACAAAGGAATTAAATGTAATAATCAAAAGAATTTTGCAGTCATTTAAAAAAAACAAAAAAAAAAACAGAACAGAGTGACTAAGAAAAGAAGCACACCTTTTGAAACAGTTTACTGGCTGCCACTAATTATTTTTGGAGGTTGAAAAACCCCTTTAATTTGCCACACTTCCACATCATACTGTTTTAGAAAATTCAAGTAATAAACACTTTCATTTCATATATTAACAGTCATATCAGGTTTATAACGAACAGTCCAAAACAGCCTTTTTTATTATTAGTATTTTAGGTTAGACTGAAATTAAGATTTGTTAGATTATCATAGTTTTAACAGATCTACTCATGTAGTTGCTTACCTCATGTACATCTTCACCGTGCTTTTTTTTTTTTCTATTTGGACTCTCCTGACCCATATGTACATATTGCTTACATCCTGCATGTAGTACTTTCCATTGCTCAATCTAACCAAACCCATGATGCACTTCTCCATGCTCTGCTACAGCTCCGGCAGCCCGTCCCAAACACCTCATTTAAAGACTTTCCTGCCCAGCTAGTTACATAGACCATCCCTGATCACTGCCGCGCCCATGAACATAACATCACCGGAAATAAGAAAAAGCCGCGTGTACTGTTCATGTGATCACAGCCCAGAACTGAAAATGGGAGCAATAAAAAGTAAAAAGAAATACATTTCAGAATTACAGCTACCGTCATAAATGAATTCACAGTTCAGACAAAAACCCGTCTGTGGGTACAATATAACAAAGGTGGTATACAGAAAATCAGTAGTTCACAGACTACCACCCTTAAAACATAGCCTTTATTTTATATCATTAAAAACCCAAATAACCCATATTATATAACATGTAAGAAAGAATGAAAAAATAATATATATATATAATTTATCTATCTATCTATATAATTTATCTATCTATCTATCTATCTATCTATATTTCATCAAATTTTAATGAGTAAATACTCAATACTCTGGGAAATCAATAAGCGGGTGTCGACCAGGTATATTAAACCGATGGGTGCTGGCCCTATAGATAGTTTACCCTGCCTGCAAACAGAATAGCCGCCCCGATAGGGGCGATCCCGTATCAGGAACCTCCTGAGCGCCCTAAGATGGCCCTGATTGAGGGATAAGATACCAGCTAATATATGCTGACCAGAACTATCGCTACAATGATGAGTAGCACACAGTAACCAAAAAGAAGGATTTTTGGGCAGGCAGGGTATACTATCTCTAGGGTCAGAGCCCATCAGTTTAATATACCTGGTCCACACCCGCCTATTGATGTTAGTTTATTCATTTAAAATTTATGATTTTTCCCCCCATTCTTTTCTACATGTTATTTTAATATGGGTTATTTGGATTTTTAATGATATACAATAAAGGCTATGTTTTAAGGGTGGTAGTCTGTGACTACCGTCATAAATGATCATTTTAAAACCAGAGTGGTCCACTTTTATACTAATGGCATATCATCAGCTTAGTCCATTAAGATCTGATCAGCAGGGGCCCAACACCCTGCACCTTCACCAATCAGCTGTTCGGGAGTAGCTCCAGAGCCAGAACTACACAGCTCCACCTATTGTGTAGTAGATATATGGAGGTGCTTACTGGAGTGCTGCTCCCATTCACTTTAGGGCTCATTCAGACATAAGGGCTTTGTGTCCGTGCTGCAGACCGCAATATACGGGCACTGGCCATGTGCACACCCGAAAGCCCACGGTAGCACTTCTGAGCGTTTCTGTGGGCATCCAATCCGTACCTCCGCTCCGCAAAAGATAGGACATGCCTATCGTTCACCATATCTTGCGGATCCATTTAAGTCCATAGGTCTGCAGCAAGGAGTGCCCGTATACAGCGGACCCGCCATTTGTGGTCTGCAATACAGGCACGGAGCCCTTATGTTTGTCTAAATGAGCCCTTAAAGGGGTTGCCCAAGTTATATTTATTGATTACCTATCCTCAGGATAGGTCATCAATATCAGATCGGCGGGGGTCCGACACCCGGCACCCCCTCCGATCAGCTGTTTGAATCTGCAGTGGTGAGCAGGTGTAATTACACCCAAGCCGTCCCATTAATTTCAATAGGAAGGCTTGGGTGTAATTACACCTGCTCACCACTGCAGATGCAACTGCTAGAAGGTAAACAGTGAAGAGGAGGCAGCGCTGACACCGCGCACGCCTTCTCTTCAAACAGCTGATCTGAGGGGTGCCGGGTGTCGGACCCCAGATGATCTGATATTGATGACCTATCCTGAGGCTAGGTCATCAATAAATATAACTTGGACAACCCCTTTAAGTGCTGATTTAGCTCTGCAGTTTTCCCTGCACATCCACATTCCTGTGCGCCAGGGCACTCTGCAGCCGACACGATTCACCTGAATGAGGCTGTACTGCAGTTCCCTTCACAGAAGCGCCATTCTGCAGATGAAGATTCAGTGCTAAATCAGGATGCTTGGGGTTCCAGGAGGTCGGTCGGATCCCCACTGCTTATAAAGTGATGGCTTATCCTAGCAATATACCATTACCTTACATGATAAGAATACCACTATACAAGTGCAACACTAGACAGATAAAATTCCCCCATCTATACAGGAGTTTATTCATAAATTAGTTACAGATATTAAAGAATGGAGCGTATATGATAAGGGGTGCTAGTAGTAAAGGTTCCAAGTTGTGTTCCTTATGGGTTGATTTCTCAGGACTGCTTTAGTGTACTGTACTAGAATATTGCCAATATGTCCCATATGCTGTAGGCACTCGTTTTATTGTCCTGTACTGTTTTAGGCCTCATGCACACGACCGTTGTGTGCATCCGTGGCCGTTGTGCCGTTTTCCGTTTTTTTTCGCGGACCCATTGACTTTCAATGGGTCCGTGGAAAAATCGGAAAATGCACCGTTTTGCAGCCGAGGCCGTGATCCGTGTATCCTGTCCATCAAAAAAATATGACCTGTCCTATTTTTTTGACGGACAACGGTTCACAGACCCATTCAAGTCAATGGGTCCGTGAAAGAACACGGATGCACACAAGATTGGCATCCGTGTCCGTGATCCGTGGCCGTAGGTTGCTTTCATACAGACGGATCCGAAGATCCGTCTGCATAAAAGCTTTTTCTGATCTAAGTTTTCACTTCGTGAAAACTCATTTCCGACAGTATTGTTATGGACTATTGATACAAAATGGATACTTGCTTGTTGAGCTAAGATGGTGGCCAGGCATTCAGCCAACACCTATAAACTAGAATCTTACTTTGTGTTTTTATCATGTGTTTCTTTGTGGTTTCTGTTCAGCTCAAGCAAGCAGCTACAAAGAAAGAAGTAACGGTTTCACCCAGGAACAAGGGGGGGAGGGAGAAGGAATTTCCTCTGGCCGTCAAGGTTACAGAAAAGTAGAGAGTTCATAGCCAATAGAAAATATATACTTTATCTTTCACCCCCCTCCCACTCCCTCCTCTCATGAAACCCATGTTGTTTTCAGAAATAAACCAGAGATACTGATTAACTCCATGTAGTGAGTTGTCTGTCTGATCTCTCCGTGCACGTATCTTAATTAATTAATTTGGAGCAGTACATCAACTGAACTGGCAGCTTTGTCAGAACCAGAACAATTTTGGCACCCAACGTGGGGCTCGAGGATTGGACCCTCTGTTCCCGTACCCCCAGAGACCAGACGAGGAGAGGCGCACTAACGGACACCGGGATCGCAACCCGTGATATGAGGTAGGAAAATTGAGTCATCTTGCCTATAAAGTGTCCCCTGGTGTAGCCTCTTGGTGTTCGTCTGAGGGAGGGGTGCGGAAGCAGTCTGGGACGTCCTCGAGGGCATGAAAGTAAGAACCCCATATGTTTTCTTAAAGTCTTGATGTACTGTGTTGTGCCTATAAGTTGTGAAGACCCTGTTGACAAGTATCATTGACTGAGACACGGAGTTCTCCTGTGTTCCTGTATCGGAGTTCAGCCCGGTGTCTGACTCGAATCTCCATAAAGGGGACGATCACAGATGGGTGGAGAGCGGTTCGCGGTAGCCCAGAGTGTGCTGACCGGGACTCAAAGGTCTTCACGTCCAGTGATTACTCTATGCAGAGGTCTTTAGGCGGCTTCAGTAGGTACGAGAGATAATGGGAAATGAGGAAAGTGTCCCGAAGGGTTACTGTTCACCTGAACAGTACGTGGCGGACAGGAGAGGCAAACGTTTCATAAAAGGATTAAGTAAGTTGGAGAAGAGTTAAAGGTGTCTGTAAAGGAGGCATCCTCATAAAAGGATTAAGTAAGTTGGAGAAGAGTTAAAGGTGTCTGTAAAGGAGGCATCCTATGTAGTGCTACCTGGCAAGTGCTGTTAAACGAGAAGAGAGGGAAGTTAGAAGATGATTAATTGACAGACATGGTCCGTGTGTGGTTGGACTGTAGTAAAGAATTTGAACAGACCGGGGGGGAACTAAATTTTGATGAGAAAAGACAGAGATATTTCTGTAAGCCTGGTGTTGCATTGATACATGAATTGCCACCACCCTATAATGGCGCCGGGAAGAAAGCAGGTGGGTGGACCTGCAAAACATGTGGTCAACAGAATCCCTCCTCCCGTGATACGTGCCTTCCCTGTGGGGTTCCCCACCCACAAAACCACACCTTGGTAACTACTCCCCGGCACGTCCCATCACTTCCCGTGTTAGCTACAGCGCCATCTTGTCCCCAGGCAACGCCCATGAACGGACCTTTAATATCATTCGGTCCGGACCCCCCCCGTCACTCCTATGTCACCCTTGCCCCTTCCTACTACCTTGTACCCGATGATAAACCCGGACGGTACATTCATGCTACCCCACTCACCTGCCACCCTTACTCCTATAATGGTAGGGGGGCAACCTGATGAAGCAGAACAGGGGGATGCAGACGGTGCTGCAGAATCCACAATGGGCATACAAAATGCACCGGGTAATATGCAGACTCCTTCGCGGGGTACCCCGACAGACTACGGGGATCCGCCAACTTTACCCCTGGCACCACAGTGGACTGTACCCATGACCGTGCGCCCATCACGACGTTCACAAGATCAAATACTGCAGGGTCGGATTACAGAGTTACAAAAGAACTTACAGAAAATTGAGCAGGGAAACCTTGAGACACTGAAAGAAGCCCTAGCACTTAACCGGCCACAGGGACCACCAAAATATGTGTCTTTCACCCCACAACAGTTATTAACCATAGTGAATTTACTGCCTGACCCTGAGACCCATCCCATGCCCTTTTTCAGGAAGCTGTCCCAAGTGCATCAAACCTATGGGTGCACATGGTCGGACCTGCAAAGTATAGTGGAAAACAAGACAGGTGAATACTCCTCACTGATAATGGATCAAATCCACATCCCTGAACTTAAAAGGTGCTAACTTTGACCCCCAAGATCATGAGTCTGGAGAATTCTTTATAGAACAACTACAGAAATGGACAAAAGCTAAATTTGCAGATCATTCCATGCAGATCATTCCACCACATTGCAGGACAGCTGCGGGGGATCAGTTGACCCCCACCTTTTTTCTTTTCACAGAAATGTTAGTTTCTGCTGTGTTAGTTTAAGCTCCTCTTTCTGATAAGAAACTGTCTCGCTTCTTGGTCTTTGTGGTTTTCACTCAAATTATGTGACACCCACGGCTGCCGGATGTCTGACAATAAAATTCTGCACTGATTTATATGAGCAAGGGGATTCGCTGCAAACCATTTTGCACCTCATCCCCAATACTCTCTGGGCCAGAGGACCCCAGGATATTGGATACCTCAGTGTCCCACCAGTCACTGTGACCCTGAAGGACCCCAAAGTCCTACCATACAAAGAGACTGGACCCAGTAGCCAGAGAAGCCCCTTCCTGTGTCAGAGCTATCCATGCTGCCAGCTCTCTTCTAAACGTCACATCTGACGTTGTGCTGGGTCATCCCCTCACTATTCTGGCTCCCCATGACATTTCTGCCATCCTCCAGCAGACTCAACCTAAACACCTCACTGCACAGCGCCACCTCCGGCTTCCGTGTAGTTTGCTTCTGCCAGATAATGTCGCCATTCAGAGGTGCCACATCCTCAATCCTGCTGCACTCCTTCCTCTTCCAAGGGGGGAGTATACTGGAGAATCTGAAGATTTTATTGATCTACAGGCACACTCGAGCTGACACCTCTGAAGCCAGAGGAAAAGCCCTAGCTGACCAAGCGGCCAAGGAAGCAGCAGTGAAAGAGGAAAGAGTCCAGTCAGACCAGATTATGATAACACAGGAAGACCTGGAACAAGAAGAAATCACATGGGACCTCCTGAAACAAATACAGAAACAGGCCACACCACAAGAAAAATTGGATTGGCTAAAAGAGTCAGCCCAAGAAGAGAAAGAATCTGGACTGTGGACCCAAGGAAGGAGAGCATCTCTGCCCAAAGCTCTCTATCCTCTGATAGCTTCAATAGCTCATGGGCCCACCCACCAATCTAAGACCATCATGAAAGAACTAATAGACAATGGCCCCAGGGATAACCCCTGTCCTGGTGAGGCATACTCAGTCTTGCCTCATCTGTGCGCAGTGCAACCCGGGAAGACCTGAGCCTACACCAACCAAATGTCTCCCCAAAGCCCAGTACCCGTTCCAACGGATTCAAATTGACCACATCCAGATGCCAATGTGCCAAGGGTTTCAATATGTGCTAGTAGTGATAGACTTGTTCTCTGGGTGGCCAGAAGCCTACCCCGTCCGAAACCAGACAGCAACCACTACTGCAAAAAAACTGATGCAGGAGCTTGTCTGTAGGTTCGGAGTACCTGAGGTCATTGAGAGTGATCAGGGCCCAGCATTCACTGCTAGATTAACCCAAGAAGTCTGGAAGATGGTAGGGTCACACTTAGCCTATCACACACCCTACAGACCCCAAAGCGGCGACAAAGTCAAACGACTGAATGGGGTACTGAAGTCCAAGATGCTGAAAATGACTGGGGAGACAGGGCTCAGTTGGGTACAATGCCTGCCAATAGCACTATTTTCAGTTAGACACACCCCTAGGCCTCCACACACAAAATTTTGTTTAGGACACGGCCTAGGATGGGACAGTACTTCCCACAGCAATTGCAAATGCATTATGAATCTGTTGCTAAATATGTGATTGCCCATAGTAAACAATTGTCTAACATATGTGCACAAGTTTTCTCTTCCATTCCAGATCCTGACTCCCTAGAGGGAATACACACTCTCAAACCTGGAGAGTGGGTGCTGGTCAAGAAACACGTTAGAAACACCCTCGAACCACGATACGAGGGGCCGTACCAGGTGTTGCTGACTACCCCGACCTCTGTGAAACTCGATGGAGGCTTACCTGGATCCACGCCTCACATTGTAAAAGAGTAAAGGCTGTCCCGACGATCCTGGAACAATAAGCCATGAGGATTCACATACTGATCATGACTTTGACAGTGGGCATATCAGCAGTGTTCACACCACTGGGTGATGAATGGGACAATTCACTGACACGGCACCATCAAATTCTAGTCCAGGGGTTGAGACACTCAGAGATTGTTGGATCTGTACCCACAGTCCCGTGAGTTCAACCAGTATGCCTTATGTTGCAATTCCCGTGGACCTTTCTGAACTGATTGACCTGTCTAATTCTACCATATTTCTCACTAGCATACACCAAGTTAAATCCAGTACAAACAAGGACAGGGAAGTAGCCTTACCTGTTGCAGGGTGGGCAGATGCCCCATGGCTCATGATAAACAGATCAGGCCCCTCGGTAGATTATAGCTCTACTCCTTGGCAAGAGGGACACTGGGCTAATGTCACATGTTTTTCTAGCTGGACACACTGTTATTGTCTCCAAGTACAAACCAAAGGTATGACATTTAGTCCACACATACACTCAGGTTGCAATGATTCAAAAACAGACAGCCACGTGCAGTGTATTGGTGTAGATGCTGAGAACGGAAAGGATCTGCCCTGTAACAACCGTACTGTACAGGATCTCCTGACAGGTATATTAGCTAACGACACCGAAAGTCAGTTAAAAGGATATGAGTTGGCGAAAGGGACACAATTAGCCAAACTAATTACCCGATTATTCAATGGCACAGCAGTAGCAGTTCCAGACGACATATACTTAGTTTGTGGACACAAAGTGTACAAATGGTTATCCAAGAATGTCACAGGACTGTGCACCATTGCCAGGCTTACTCCTGCCACCTTTATAGTACCACACTCTGAAATTGGCATAAATGCAGTACCTAAACACACCTTGTATCATAGGGCCAAAGATAACACACCCAGACCAAATGGCAAGCCACATGTAGTAGAGATGAGCATTACCAACAAAATTGTTAGTTCCATCTTCATATATCCCATGATAGCGCAGATGTGGGATCATCTGGTAGTAGCAACAGACTACCTGGATGACCAAATATGGGAAGTGATGAGACTTATGAATACCTCAAACATTGTGCAAAACCAGTTAATCATTGTCACCAACCAACACACATTAGTTCTAGATTATGTTACAGCTAAAGATGGAGGTATGTGCCAGGTTGTGGGACCCTCTTGTTGCCATTACATAGACCCACAGGGTAATTTGCAAGTTAAGGTGGGTATAGAGGAAATGGCGGATTTAAGAGATAAATGGCTGGACGCACATAAAGCTGGTAAAGATACATGGTGGTCTGATACCTTCTCTTCCCTTAACCCCAATAACTGGTTCAAAGGTATTGGGGGTTGGCTCATGGGAATTGTCCAGGTAATATTGCAGGTAGCCCTAATAATATTGGTGATATATGTAGTGATTAAGCTCGTTCTTATTTGTGTGACCCGCTTTTCAAAAAGAATGAAGAAAACTGATGAACGACCTATTATGCTCCTCTACGATGAGGAAGGACAGAAGGAAACATCGTTCAACACAGCTCCCCCTCCTCACAATGATGCCTGGCTGAGATAGGGTGAGATGAATCCCAGGGTATTACCACAAGTCCGAGCAACCGGGAGCCTACCTATAAGGGGTAGGTTGTCGCCACTGCGGGTGAAGAGGATACGAATGGTATGCCCAGGGGATTCGCTAGGCGAAGGGAAAGTCTACAATCAAGTCTCCAAGGGGGGACTGTTATGGACTATTGATACAAAATGGATACTTGCTTGTTGAGC
Source organism: Bufo gargarizans (assembly GCF_014858855.1). Taxonomy (NCBI): domain Eukaryota; kingdom Metazoa; phylum Chordata; class Amphibia; order Anura; family Bufonidae; genus Bufo; species Bufo gargarizans. Next base: position 52,298,299 of record NC_058087.1, on the reverse strand, counting down.
TAAGATGGTGGCCAGGCATTCAGCCAACACCTATAAACTAGAATCTTACTTTGTGTTTTTATCATGTGTTTCTTTGTGGTTTCTGTTCAGCTCAAGCAAGCAGCTACAAAGAAAGAAGTAACGGTTTCACCCAGGAACAAGGGGGGGAGGGAGAAGGAATTTCCTCTGGCCGTCAAGGTTACAGAAAAGTAGAGAGTTCATAGCCAATAGAAAATATATACTTTATCTTTCACCCCCCTCCCACTCCCTCCTCTCATGAAACCCATGTTGTTTTCAGAAATAAACCAGAGATACTGATTAACTCCATGTAGTGAGTTGTCTGTCTGATCTCTCCGTGCACGTATCTTAATTAATTAATTTGGAGCAGTACATCAACTGAACTGGCAGCTTTGTCAGAACCAGAACAGTATATTCTAACACAGAAGCGTTCCCATGGTGATGGGGACGCTTCTAGTTAGAATACACTGCAAACTTGGTACAAGACTGCCCCCTGCTGCCTGGCACCACCCGATCTCTTACAGGGGGATATGATAGCACAATTAACCTCTTCAGGTGCGGCACCTAAAGGGGTTAATTGTACTATCATATTCTCCTGTAAGAGATCAGGGCTGCCAGGCAGCAGGGGGCAGACCCCCCCCTCCCCAGTTTGAATATCGTTGGTGGCACAGTGTGTGCCCATCGCCCCCCCCTTCCTCCCTCTATAGTTAAAAATCGTTGGTGGCACAGTGTGTGCCCATCGCCCCACCCCTTCCTCCCTCTATAGTTAAAAATCGTTGGTGGCACAGTGTGTGCCCATGGCCCCCCCCTTCCTCCCTCTATAGTTAAAAATCGTTGGTGGCACAGTGTGTGCCCATCTCCCCCCCCTTCCTCCCTCTATAGTTAAAAATCGTTGGTGGCACAGTGTGTGCCCATCGCCCCCCCCTTCCTCCCTCTATAGTTAAAAATCGTTGGTGGCACAGTGTGCGCCCACCATCGCCCCCCTCCATCTCCCCCCCCCATCATTGGTGGCAGCGGAGTTCCGATCGGAGTCCCAGTTTAATCGCTGGGGCTCCGATCGGTAACCATGGCAACCAGGAAGCTACTGCAGCCCTGGTTGCCATGGTTACTTAGCAATAGTACAATAGTAGAAGATTCATACTTACCTGCTTGCTGCTGCGATGTCTGTGACCGGCCGGGAGCTCCTCCTACTGGTAAGTGACAGTTCTTTAGCAATGCACCGCACAGACCTTTCACTTACCAGTAGGTGGAGTTCCCGGCCGGTCACAGACATCGCAGCAGCAGGCAGGTAAGTATGAATCTTCTACAATTGTACTATTGCTAAGTAACCATGGCAACCAGGGATGCTGTAGCTTCCTGGTTGCCATGGTTACCGATCGGAGCCCCAGCGATTAGGAACTCCGCTGCCACCAATGATGGGGGGGGGGGGGGGGGGGGGGCGATGGTGGGCGCACACTGTGCCACCAACGATTTTTAACTATAGAGGGAGGAAGGGGGGGGGGCGATGGGCACACACTGTGCCACCAACGATTTTTAACTATAGAGGGAGGAAGGGGGGGGCGATGGGCACACACTGTGCCACCAACGATTTTTAACTATAGAGGGAGGAAGGGGGGGGCGATGGGCACACACTGTGCCACCAACGATATTCAAACTGGGGAGGGGGGGGTCTGCCCCCTGCTGCCTGGCAGCCCTGATCTCTTACAGGAGAATATGATAGTACAATTAACCCCTTTAGGTGCCGCACCTGAAGAGGTTAATTGTGCTATCATATCCCCCTGTAAGAGATCGGGTGGTGCCAGGCAGCAGGGGGCAGTCTTGTACCAAGTTTGCAGTGTATTCTAACCTGAAGCGTCCCCATCACCATGGGAACGCCTCTGTGTTAGAATATACTGTCGGAAATGAGTTTCACGAAGTAGCTCATTTCCGACAGTATATTCTAACACAGAAGCGTTCCCATGGTGATGGGGACGCTTCAAGTTATGTTCGGGTGTCCGCCTGGCCGTGCGGAGGCAAGCGGATCCGTCCAGACTTATAATGTAAGTCAATGGGGACGGATCCGTTTGAAGATGACACACTGTGGCTCAATTTTCAAACGGATCCGTCCCCATTGACTTGCATTGTAATTCAGGACGGATCCGTTTGGCTCCGCACGGCCAGGCGGACGCCAAAACGACTTTTTTTTCATGTCCGTGGATCCTCCAAAAATCAAGGAAGACCCACGGACGAAAAAACGGTCACGGATCACGGACCCCGTTTTTTCGGACCGTGAAAAAAAACGGTCGTGTGCATGAGGTCTTAGGCATACGCTATGCTGATAGAACTGGACATCATAGGATTTCAATTTCAAGAGGTTATGGTACAAGAGTAGGATCCCAACCCGCAATTGCAACCAAAGAACTAGATTTTTAATGGTGCTGTATTATCCATACAATCCACAAATGTGTCATATTTTATTAAAGCAACCCTTCAAAAAAAAAAATTCAAATTAGCTAGGAAATGTATAGTACACCTACACTGTGCCCTCTAATTAACTGATTAAGCTGCGGATCCGCCAGCTCCTGGGCCCATTTTCTGTCATCCAAGATGGCTGCATCGGTACCCAGACTATAAGGTACACACTGTACCGGCAGACTGAGCTCTCGGATTGGCCAGTGCTGCTCCTGTGTGCAGCGCTGGACAAGCAGGAAGTGACCTGGACTACTAATAAACAGTGCGCATCAGGTAAGTCTGAGAAGTGACACAGCCATCTTGGGTGACAGGAGAGGGGACTGGGAATAGGCAGATCTGCACCTCATTCAGTGAAATGAACGACACAAGTTAGGTGCACTATACATTCTCTTGCTAATTTGACATTTTTATTTGGACCTTGAGGGTCGCTTTAAATCACAATGGTCCTTTTTCAAACACAGACAGCTATTCAGAGTAGATGAAAATTAAGAACATTACTGGAAAGGAACGCAAAGAAAAGCAACGGCCCAGTGAGAGGGGTGCCACTTATTCTGATTCGCCAGCCCACAGAGAACAAGCAGAGAATTACTTGCGATATATATAGGCCATTTATACATAAAATATACATAAATTTATATTAGACCCACCACTTGGTTTCTGCTCACAATTATCCCCACAAGGCATAAATGGCGTTTCTAGATCCTAAAAAAGTAAAATGCACAGGTTAGGGGGAAAAAAGGGAGGGAAGGGGGGGGGGATTGACTTAAAAAAAATAAACATTAGGTAGGAAGTACATTTTTCATAAACCTGGATCCATTAAAGTCCTCTGCTGGAACATCAGGGTCATCCTGTCTTTCTTTGTCCCCAGATGTCTCCTTCAGCAAGTTACTATAAAAAAGACAAAGAAATTTATGAAGCCAAAAGCTACAATGTTTGAGGCTCTTTGGTGCAATTTTTTGCCTTTTAGGATAGGCATTTTATTACCATGTAATAGAAATCACATTAGGAAACGTTATAAGCCAAGAAATACACTGCCTGTCCAAAAAAAAAAAAAAAAAAAAGTCGCCACCTGGATTTAACTAAGCAAATAGTTATGAGCCTCCTATTGGATAATTACTGCATGGGCGATTTCATCTTTCAGCTGGCAATAAGTTATTTAGCCCCAACTGGAGCAATGAGTTGCTTCCCATTTCTTAACCACCTCAGCCCCCCTAGCTTAAACATCCTTAATGACCAGACCACTTTTTACACTTCGGCACTACACTACTGTCACCGTTTATTGCTCGGTCATACAACTTACCACCCAAATGAATTTTACCTCCTTTTTTTCTCATTAATAGAGCTTTCATTTGGTGGTATTTTATTGCTGCTGACATTTTAACTTTTTTTGTTATTAATCAAAATTTAACGAAATTTTTGCACAAAAAAACAAACAAAAAAACGACATTTTTCACTTTCAGTTGTAATAAAAAAAAACAAAAAAACGACCTCCATATATAAATTTTTCGCTAAATTTATTGTTCTACAAGTCTTTGATAAAAAACAAAAAAAAAAACATGTTTGGGTAAAATAAATAAATAAATGGTTTGGGTAAAAGTTATAGCGTTTACAAACTATGGTACAAAAATGTGAATTTCTGCTTTTTAAAGCAGCTCTGACTTTCTGAGCACCTGTCATGTTTCCTGAGGTTCTACAATGCCCAGACAGTAGAAAAACCCCACAAATGACCCCATTTCGGAAAGTAGACACCCTAAGGTATTCGCTGATGGGCATAGTGAGTTCATAGAACTTTTTATTTTTTGTCACAAGTTAGCGGAAAATGATGAATTTTCTTCTTTTTTTTTTCCTTACAAAGTCTCATATTCCACTAACTTGTGACAAAAAATAAAAACTTCCATGAACTCACTATGCCCATCATGAAATACCTTGGGGTGTCTTCTCTCCAAAATGGGGTCACTTGTGGGGTACCGTATTTTTCGCCATATAAGACGCACTTTTTCCCCCCCCGAAAGTGGGGGGAAAATAGCAGTGCGTCTTATACGGCGAATGCAGCTTATTTTGCGATTTGCGAATTTTCGCGCAAATTATTTTGCGATTTTCAATGATACACCCGCCACGATGCCGCGCGGCGGGTGTATCAGCTGTGAGGGAGGAGGGGCTGGGGGCCGGCGTCTGCTTTTATAATGACAGCGGGGCCCGTGCAGTGACTATTCTACTACACGGGCCCCGCTCACTGTATAATCGTATGTCTAATAGTAAATAGTTATGTACATAATCGCATAATGAGCGGAGTACTTACAACTACAAACGCTCGCCGGGAGGAGGCAGGCTGGGAGGACGGGGCGCTGGCAGTGTGTGAGTCATACATCACGCGCCTGCGCTGCCCACTTTATGAATGAAGCAGGCGGCGTGGGCGCATGACGTATGACTCACGCTGCCAGTGCCTGTCCTCCCGGCCTGCCTCCTGCCTCCTCCTCTCGGCGAGCTCTTGTAGTTGTAAGTACTCCGCTCATTATGCGATTATGCACATAACTATTTACTATTAGACATACGATTATACAGTGAGCGGGGCCCGTGTAGTAGAATACAGTCACTGCATGGGCCCCGCTGTCATTATAAAGCCAGATGCCGGCCCCCAGCCCTGTATTGAGGGTCATTCACTACAGGGACACTTATGGAGGGGATCTGTGGATGACACATAGCATAAGATGCTATGTGTCATCCACAGATCCCCCCCATAACTGTCATACACAGAGACCCCAATAAGAGCCACCCACAGATCCCCCATAAGTGTCACCCACAGATCCCCCATAACAGTGCGTCACCCACAGATCCCCCATAACAGTGCGTCACCCACAGATCCCCCATAACAGTGCGTCACCCACAGATCCCCCATAACAGTGCGTCACCCACAGATCCCCCATAACAGTGCGTCACCCACAGATCCCCCATAACAGTGCGTCACCCACAGATCCCCCATAACAGTGCGTCACCCACAGATCCCCCATAACAGTGCCATCCACAGACCACAATTAGTTCAAAACCCACCAAAAGCACACCTTTTGGTTCAAAATATTTTTTTTCTTATTTTCCTCCTCAAAAACCTAGGTGCGTCTTATAGGCCGGTGCGTCTTATAGGGCGAAAAATACGGTAGTTATACTGCCCTGGCATTTTAGGGGCCCAAATGCGTGCAAAGTAGTTTGAAATCAAAATCTGTAAAAAATGGCCTGTGAAATCCGAAAGGTGCTCTTTGGAATGTGGGCCCCTTTGCCCACCTAGGCTGCAAAAAAGTGTCACACATGTGGTATTGAAGTACTCAGAAGAAGTAGGGCAATGTGTTTTGGGGTGGCATTTTACATATACCCATGCTGGGTGAGATAAATATCTCTGCAAAATACAACTTTTTAATTTTTTTTATACAAAGTTGGCATTTGACCAAGATATTTCTCTCACCCAGCATGGGTATATGTAAAATGACACCCCAAAACACATTGCCCTACTTCTCCTGAGTACGGCGATACCACATGTGTGACACTTTTTTGCAGCCTAGATCCGAAAGGTGCCCAAATTCCTTTTAGGAGGGCATTTTTAGATATTTGGATCCCAGACTTCTTCTCACGCTTTAGGGCCCCTAAAAAGCCAGGGCAGTATAAATAGACCCCATTTTGGAAAGAAGACACCCCAAGAAATTCAATGAGGGGCATGCAGAGTTCATAGGAAAAAAAATTTTGGGGCACAAGTTAGCGGAAATTGAATTTTATTCTCACAAAGTCTCCCTTTCCGCTAACTTGAGACAAAATTTTAAATCTTTCATTGACTCACTATGCCCCTCAGCAAATACCTTGGGGTGTCTTCTTTCCAAAGTGGGGTCATTTGTGGGGTGTTTGTACTGCCCTGGCATTTGAGGGTCTCCGCAATCATAAGAGCTCTTTCACACTTGCGTTCTTTTCTTCCGGCATAGAGTTCAGTCGTCGGGGCTCTATGCCGGAAGAATCCTGATCAGTTTTATCCTAATGCATTCTGAATGGAGAGAAATCCGTTCAGGATGCATCAGGATGTCTTCAGTTCCGGACCGGAAAGTTTTTTGGCCGGAGAAAATACCGCAGCATGCTGCGCTTTTTGCTCCGGCCAAAAATACTGAAAACTTGCCGCAAGGCCGGATCCGGAATTAATGCCCATTGAAAGGCATTGATCCGGACTTAAGCTAAATGTCGTTTCGGTGCATTGCCGGATCCGACGTTTAGCTTTTTCTGAATGGTTACCATGGCTGCCGGGACGCTAAAGTCCTGGCAGCCATGGTAAAGTGTAGTGGGGGAGCAGTATACTTACCGTCCGTGCGGCTCCCGGGGCGGGTGGTAACGAGCCATTGGGGGAAGCCACGGCGACTAGGTCGCGGGGTGCCACAGCAGCCAATCTGTTCTAAAAACAAATGCCTAAAGAGGGGCACACTTGTGTAAAAATTGTCCACAGAAAGATGGTACCCCTTGCCAAATAAGGGTGACACCAAGTCCCAGACTGTCTTCCCACTGCTCCCCAGGTAGTCAAGGCAACCGACCGGCTCCAGGGTCTGATCTTTACCCTCATAGATCCGAAATTTGTGGGTATAGCCTGTGGCCCTATCACAGAGCTTATACAATTTGACCCCATACCGGGCGCGCTTGCTTGGGATGTATTGTTTGAAGCCAAGGTGCCCGGTAAAATGTATTAGGGACTTGTCTACGCAGATGTTTTGCTCAGGGGTATACAAATCTGCAAATTTCTGGTTGAAGTGGTCTATGAGGGGCCGAATTTTGTGGAGTCGGTCAAAAGCTGGGTGGCCTCTGGGACGGGAGGTGGTGTTGTCGCTAAAGTGCAGGAAATGCAGGATGTTCTCAAATCGTGTCCTGGACATAGCAGCAGAGAACATGGGCATGTGATGAATTGGGTTTGTGGACCAATATGACCGCAATTCATGCTTTTTGGTTAGACCCATGTTGAGAAGGCCCAGAAAAAATTTAATTTCGGAAACTTGGGACTGGTTTCCACCGGAAAGGCTGGGCATAAAAGCTTCCCGGGTTGGCGGCTATAAATTGAGTGGCATACCGATTTGTTCATGCCACGACTATGTCCAAGAGCTCCGCATTCAAGAACAGCTCAAAAAATCCCAGTGCCGAACCGATCTGAGCTGTCTCAACCCGAACTCCAGACTGGGCGGTGAAAGGGGGAACTACAGGTGCGGCTGAAGTTAGGGACTGCCATTCAGGGTTTGCCAAAACCTCAGGGACTGTACGGGCTTGTCTGTGCGGTGGCTGCGACGGGGTAACTATTGCACGTGCCACCGTACCAGCTTCAACTGCCCTTCTGGTGCTCGCCACTTCACCATGTTGTACGGCAGTGCTGGTACTAGGTCCAGGATGGGCTGCGCTGCTGGTGTATGCCTCACCACGTAATCCGCCAGCGCCAGCCCCACTCTGCTGCCCTTGAAGCGGATCCTGCGCAACCTGTGGTCTAGCGACACGGGGCCGGGTACGCCTGGTGCTATCAGGGACCTCAACCTCCTCGTCCGAACTTTGGGTCAGACTGCCACTGCTTTCTACAGGTTCATATACTGACCCGCTGGATTCGTCAGATGAGGGTTCCCATTCCTCATCCGACTGGGTCAGAAGCCTGTAGGCCTCTTCAGAAGAATACCCCCTGTTTGACATTTGGACTACTAAATTTAGGGGTATTCCCTGAGACTACCCAAGAAAAAAAGCAAGCCTGTCTTACAAATGGGAGGCTAGCAAAGTACCGGAGGCCGCTGCGATTGATAAAAATATCAAAACTGATTTTTTTTTTATCGCCGCAGTGCTTGTAAAGTGATCAAAAAAGTATATATTTTTTGTCACTGCGGTGGGGCGGGCGTGGGTGAACGCACGTGTGGGCGACCGATCAGGCCTGATCGGGCAAACACTGCGATTTGGGTAGAGGGCGAGCTAAGGTGACACTAATACTATTATAGATCTGACCGTGATCAGTTTTGATCACTTACAGATACTATAAAAGTACAAAAGCTGATTAGCGATATGCTAATCAGCGAATAAGGGACTGCGGTGCGGTGGGCTGGGCGCTAACTGATCCCTAAACTACCTAACCAAGGGGCCTAAACTATCCTAAAACCTAACGGTCAATACCAGTGAAAAAAAAAGTGACAGTTTGCACTGATCACTTTTTTCCCTTTCACTAGGTGATTGACAGGGGCGATCAAGGGGTTAATTGGGGTGATCTGGGGCTAAGTGTGGTGTTTGGTGGCTACTCACTGTGATGCCTGCTCCTCTGCTGAGACCAACCGACGAAAAGGACCAGCAGAGGAGCAGAGAAGCCATTTAACACCTTATATTTATAAATATAAGGTGTAAGATGGCTTCTGATTTGAGTTTTTGAAAATCGCCAGCCTGCCAGCAACGATCATTGGCTGGGAGGCTGGTGACGAAATTGTTCTTTAACCCCTTAAGGACCGAGGACGTACCGGTACGCCCTATTTCCCGAGTCCTTAAGGACCGAGGACGTACCGGTACGTCCTGACTTTAAAATCGGCATTCCGGCGCCGCAGGGGTTAATTTGAACAGGATGCCGGCTGAAATCATTGATGCGATGTCAGCCGTTTAACCCTTTCCATACAGCGGTCCGTACGGACCGCTGTATGGAAAAGGTTAACAGTAAGAGGGAGCTCCCTCCCTCTCCGATCGGGGGGCTGCTGTGCCTTTGCAGCCCCCCGATGGGAGAGGGAGAGAGCCCCCAGACACCCCAGTCCTCACCCTTCCCCGTCTGCGAAGTTGTGGCAGACGGGGAAGGTTCCCATGGCAACAGGACGCCTGCTCAGGCGTCCTGCTGTCCATGGTGCTGAACAGATCTGTGCTGAAAGCATAGATCTGTTCAGTGTAAGTAAAATACAGTACAGATACCTAAATAGGTTCTGTACTGTATTTTACAGACATCAGACCCACTGGATCTTCAAGAACCAAGTGGGTCTGGGTCAAAAAAATAAATAAAGTGAAAAAAGTTAAGATAAAAAAAAAAACATTTATCACTGAATAAAAATTAAAAAAATAAAATAAACTACACATATTAGGTATCGCCGCGTCCGTAACGACCTGATCTATAAAACGGTCATGTTACTTTCCCCGCACAGTGAACGCCATAAAAATAAAAAAATAAAAACTATGAGAAAATTGAAATTTTGCCCACCTTACTTCCCAAAAAAAGTAATAAAAGTGATCAAAAAAGTCGCATGTACGCCAAAATAGTACCAATCAAACCGTCATCTCATCCCGCAAAAAATGAGACCCTACTCAAGATAATCGCCCAAAAACTGAAAAAACTATGGCTCTTAGACTATGGAAACACTAAAACATCATTTTTTTTGTTTCAAAAATAAAATCATTGTGTAAAACCTACATAAATAAAAATAAAGTATACATATTAGGTATTGCCGCGTCCGTATGGACCGGCTCTATAAAAATATCACATGACCTAACTCCTCAGGTGACCACCGTAAAAAAAATAAAAATAAAACTGTGTAAAAAAAGCAATTTTTTGCCATCTTACGTCACAAAAAGTGTAATAGCAAGCGATCAAAAAGTCACATGCACCCCAAAATAGTGCCAATCAAACTGTCATCTCATCCCGCAAAAAATTAGACCCTACTCAAGATAATCGCCCAAAAACTGAAAAAACTATGGCTCTCGGACTATGGAGACACTAAACAATTTTTTGGTTTTAAAAATGAAGTTATTGTATAAAACTTACATAAATATGTGTCTTGTCTAGTCCTGTATTCAGTGTATTAGTCCCTAGTCCCATTTGTCACATCCCTCCCTAGTGTTCCTCCCTATCCCTCTTCCCATACAGGTTTCCCTAGAGATCCAGAGAGATGGCACCTCTTTCCTTTTGTACCTACAATGTTAGGGGTTTCAATGTACCACAAAAAAGGAGTCAGGTCCTGTATAGATTACATAGGAAAAGGGTATTGATCGCTTTGTTGCAAGAAACGCACTTTAAAGCTACTGCTATTCCGAAATATGAATCTAAATATTACCCAACCTGGTTTCATGCTCCCAATCCTGAGAGAAAAGTGGCCGGGGTGTCTATTGCTTTGCATAGACACCTCCGCCACTCAGTATTATCCTCTGAGATGGATCCTAGAGGCAGATATCTCTTTCTAAAGATCTCGGTTGACCAATCTGTTATTTCAATTGCTAACGTGTATTTCCCCAACCAGGGTCAATCCGCATTCGGGACCAAGGTCTTGAAGAAAGTGGCTAAATTCGCGGATGGTTCCCCGATCATCGTAGGTGGCGACTTTAACTTAGTAATGGACCCGACCCTTGACTCATCCACTGGTAAGTCCTCGGTTTCCTCGGTGTCGGTACGTCAGCTCCAAAAGGACTTAGGGGTCCTTGGTCTGGTGGATATGTGGCGGGTCCTGCACCCAGGCATCAGAGATTATACCCATTTTTCCCATAGTCATAATAGCTACGGCAGGCTGGATCATCTTTTCATATCGCAGAAACTGCTTGACCTTGATCCCAAATGCTCCATAGACACTATCGTGTGGTCCGACCATGCCCCTGTATATGGTCTCCTGAAGGGTTCCACGCTAGGAAATGGGGCGTCCTCATGGCGGCTAAACGACAATCTGCTGAACGATGGGGTGTGTATGGCTGACGTCAGGAAAGCCGTGGCGGATTTTTCTGTAAACCACGAATCCGACACTACTGCTCAACCGATAAAATGGGAAGCCCTCAAATGCGTGTTACGAGGCCTCTTTATCTCACACGGGACGAGGTTGAAAAAAGAGCGTACCTTGAAACTGTCCAATCTTTTCTCTGAGCTTTCTCGGAGTGAGGAGCGGAATAAGCTGTCTCCTACGGATTCCCTGAGGGCGGACATTTCTTCCCTTCGTCAGCAGATCTTAAAGATATTAGATCAGAAATCCTTATGCACCAGGGATAGAGTTAGACATGTTTTTTATGAGTATGGGGATAAAAGTGGCAAATGGTTAGCACGAGCCCTCCATCCCAAACCCCTAGCAACACACGTGCAGGCTATTAATACATCCACAAATTGTTTGGTCCATGCCCCTTCAGCGATCTCCACGGAATTTAAAAATTATTACTCTGCCCTTTAAGACTTGCAGGCCTCCCGAGACATGTCTTCGGCACTTCCGCCGAAGGACATACGTCAGTACATTGCCTCCCACGGTCCCAAGCCCTTTGATACGGTGACATCTTCTGACCTGGAGAGGGATCTTTCCATATCAGAAATTAAAGCAGCAATCCAGGACCTGCAAATAGGGAAATGCCCGGGTCCTGATGGGTTCACCCCCCGTTTTTACAAAGTCCTGGCAGAGGACTTAGCTCCAGTTCTTACTGAGACCTTTAATTCTATCTCTGCTATATGTCCCTTTCCATATCAGGCCCTACAGGCACACGTAGTAGTCATCCCTAAACCGGGTAGAGATCCTACGGTTTGTGGAAACTACAGGCCCATTTCTATTCTCAATGTCGACCTGAAGATGTTTGCTAAGATTTTAGCCATACGATTGCGCCCACACATCCCTGGCAGTGTTCATAAGGAACAGGTGGGATTTGTCCCCGGCCGAGAGGCCCGCGATAATACTCTGAAGTCCCTGGGGCTCATAGCCAGAGCTAGGCAATATAAATCACCCTTATGTCTTCTATCGATTGATGCCGAGAAGGCATTTGACCGGGTGGACTGGAGGTTTCTAGCTGAAACCCTAGTCCACCTAGGCCTAGGTGTCAAGATGCTCCAGCGTATCATGGCTCTTTATTCTACACCTTCAGCATGTGTGCGGGTCAATGGCACTCTATCCTCACCGTTTCAGATTAGAAACGGTACACGCCAAGGTTGTCCCTTGTCCCCGTTTTTATATATACTGACTATGGAGTCCCTGGCCAACGCCCTTAGGGCAAACTCAGCAATCAAAGGCTTTCGAATAGGACAAACCGAACATAAGTTATCGTTGTTTGCGGACGACTTGCTTTTATACCTTACGTCCCCCAGAATAGGCCTTCCGTCCGTTCTCAAGGAATTTGGTATATTTGGACGCGTCAGTAACTTCAAAGTTAATGTACACAAGTCCGAAATTCTGAATATTAACCTTCCCCATAGGGAAGTGCAATCCCTTGGAGAATCCTTCTCCTTTAAATGGGCGGAAGATTCTATTAAATATTTGGGAGTTCACATACCTGCCAATCCGTCACACCTATTTAAACTGAATTATACTCCTCTCCTCAAATCCATTACAGAGAGCCTTCAAAAATGGTTGCCCCTACGAATCTCTTGGTTTGGTAAAATTAATACCCTTAAAATGGACATATTACCGCGCCTGCTTTATTTATTTCAAACTATTCCATGTAAAATCCCCCTGATCTACTTTACTCGCCTCCGGCGCTTGGCTTCTCAATTCGTGTGGAATCAATCCAGAGCTCGGCTTGGTCATAGTCTTTTGACTCGCCCTAAATTAAAGGGAGGGACAGGTTTACCTAACTTTTTGACTTATTATAGGGCTGCAGTCTTGAACTGCGTCTTAGATCTTTTTCACAATAAGAATACCAAGATTTGGGTAGAAATTGAGCATGTTACAAATCCCCACCTTGCAACAGGCATATTTTGGCTGCCCCCTAACTCCCTATGCAACCTCCCGCATGCCCAATCTGATATGCTTCTCCCTACTTTAGCAGCCTCATGGATAAAGTTTGCGCCTAAACTAAATTTGGCTAAGATCCCAGGTCCCCTCTCTATGCTCACTGACCATCCAGATTTACCTATGGGACTGAGACAGGTGCCCGCCCTCCGAACTAACCACACATCGACTGTCAGACTGAGAGACGTCTGTTTTTCTACTGGGATACGCCCTCTCGAAGACCTATCGCACATACTCCCTTCTTCTCCTGGAAGATGGTTCCTTTATTTTCAACTCAGGGGATTTGTTGGTTCTCTGATGCCTGGTTTGCGGTCCCACACATCTCTAACAGATTTTGAAAAGCTGTGTTGCTCAGGCGGCCCCTGGCCATGCTATTTCCTTACTTTACATCATGCTGAACGCCGAGGTGACTGAGGGCAGCCAATCTGTGGATTCCTACCCCAAACTCAAGTTTATGCTTGATTGGGAGACGGAATTGGGTGTTACTTTTACTGGGGATCAATGGAAACGTGCATTGCTTTTTACGCATAAGATCTCTATATCGTGTAATTTACAAGAACTCAATTATAAAATACTTACCAGATGGAATCGGACACCGGAGAAACTGCATCGACTCTTCCCCTCGGTTTCTGATCTATGTTGGCGGTGCCATGGTGCTAGGGGGACTATGACCCATATATGGTGGGATTGTCCGAGGCTTAACCCACTATGGATAGATGTCTTCAAGCTCTATAATTTTCTATTCCGGGCCTCCATAGCATTTTCCCCTTCCATCGCTCTGCTATGTATTTTCCCGGGGCGGATCTCACAGGTTAAGAAAGGTTCATTGCGGCTCTTCATTCTGGCCATGAGGCAAATCATCCCACGCAATTGGAAGTCAACCGAGAGGTTGAAAAGGATTACTTGGACCTCTGCATTGGAGGAGCTGATACACAGGGAGGAGATGTGTGCCGCTGATCTCAACAAGATTCCGGCGTTTCTTACGGGTTGGGAGCCATGGTCCAGGTTTAGATCATCTACGTCATTTGCGGTTTGGTTGGCATCTGGGGTACTCCCTGATTCTCCTCCTTAATAATACCTAGCCATTCTCTAGTTATGCCCTATGATTTCTTCCCCCCCCCCCCTCCTCTTGTGTGTCTTCCTGTCTCCCCCCCTTATATGTCAAGTTTGTCTAGAATTATTGGCCTGTACATCATTGGTTTGAGGCCTTATATAGCCCTTCAGGGCCTTTGTTTCTGTTGACTTTTTGTCAGCTGACTGTTTGTTATTCAGATACATGCTTATACCTTGTCCTTTATGCTGTACTGCGGTTCATGATTGCCTGTCGCAATGTATCTTTGTATGCGATATGTATACTGCAATTTGTGTTGTTCTCTTATGATTGTAATTGATAATTATAATAAAATCTTATTGAACCATAAAACTTACATAAATAAAAAAAATTGTATACATATTAGGTATCGCTGCGTCCGTGACAACCTGCTCTATAAAATTACCACATGATCTAACCTGTCAGATGAATGTTGTAAATAACAACAACAAAAAACGTGCCAAAAAAGCTATTTCTTGTTACCTTGCCGCACAAAAAGTGTAATATAGAGCAACCAAAAATTATATGTACCCTAAACTAGTACCAACAATACTGCCACCCTATTCCGTACTTTATAAAATGGGGTCACTTTTTTGGAGTTTCTACTCTGGGGGTGCATCAGGGGGGCTTCAAATGGGACATGGTGTCAAAAAACCAGTCCAGCAAAATCTGCCTTCCAAAAACCGTATGGCATTCCTTTCCTTCTGCGCCCTGCCGTGTGCCCGTACAGCGGTTTACAACCACATATGAGGTGTTTCTGTAAACTACAGAATCAGGGCCATAAATAATGAGTTTTGTTTGGCTGTTAACCCTTGCTTTGTAACTGGGAAAAAAATATTAAAATGGAAAATCTGCCAAAAAAGTGAAATTTTGAAATTGTATCTCTATTTTCCATTAAATCTTGTGCAACACCTAAAGGGTTAACAAAGTTTGTAAAATCAGTTTTAAATACCTTGAGGGGTGTAGTTTCTTAGATGGGGTCACTTTTATGGAGTTTCTACTCTAGGGGTGCATCAGGGGGCTTCAAATGGGACATGGTGTCAAAAAACCAGTCCAGCAAAATCTGCCTTCCAAAAACCGTATGGCATTCCTTTCCTTCTGCGCCCTGCCGTGTGCCCGTACAGCGGTTTACAACCACATATGAGGTGTTTCTGTAAACTACAGAATCAGGGCCATAAATAATGAGTTTTGTTTGGCTGTTAACCCTTGCTTTGTAACTGGGAAAAAAATAATAAAATGGAAAATTTGCCAAAAAAGTGAAATTTTGAAATTGTATCTCTATTTTCCATTAAATCTTGCGCAACACCTAAAGGGTTAACAAAGTTTGTAAAATCAGTTTTGAATACCTTGAGGGGTGTAGTTTCTTAGATGGGGTCACTTTTATGGAGTTTCTACTCTAGGGGTGCATCAGGGGGCTTCAAATGGGACATGGTGTCAAAAAAACTGTCCAGCAAAATCTGGCTTCCAAAAACCATACAGCGCACCTTTCACTCTACGCCCCGCTGTGTGGCCGTACAGTAGTTTACGGCCACATATGGGGTGTTTCTGTAAACGGCAGAGTCAGGGCAATAAAGATACAGTCTTGTTTGGCTGTTAACCCTTGCTTTGTTAGTGGAAAAAATGGGTTAAAATGGAAAATTAGGGAAAAAAATGAAATTCTCAAATTTCATCCCCATTTGCCAATAACTCTTGTGCAACACCTAAAGGGTTAACGGAGTTTGTAAAATCAGTTTTGAATACCTTGAGGGGTGTAGTTTATAGAATGGGGTCATTTTTGGGCGGTTTCTATTATGTAAGCCTCGCAAAGTGACTTCAGACCTGTAGTGGTCCCAAAAAATTGGGTTTTTGTAAATTTCTGAAAAATTTCAAGATTTGCTTCTAAACTTCTAAGCCTTGTAACATCCCCAAAAAATAAAATATCATTCCCAAAATAATTCAAACATGAAGTAGACATATGGGGAATGTTAAGTCATCATAATTTTTGGGGGTATTACTATGTATTACAGAAGTAGAGAAACTGAAACTTTGAAATTTGCTAATTTTTCCAAATTTTTGGTAAATTAGGTATTTTATTATGCAAAAAAATTAATTTTTTTGACTTTATTTTACCAGTGTCATGAAGTACAATATGTGACGAAAAAACAATCTCAGAATGGCCTGTATAAGTAAAAGCGTTTTAAAGTTATCAGCACTTAAAGTGACACTGGTCAGATTTGCAAAAAATGGCCTGGTCCTTAAGGTGAAAATGAGCCTGGTCCTTAAGGGGTTAACTTTTGCCGGCCCGCAATGCGCATGCGTGGGACGGCTCAGACCGAAATCTCGTGTCTCACGAGATGACGCACGGATGCGTCCAGGAGGAATGAATCGACCGCCGCCAGGACGCATCCGTGCGTTAGGCGGTCGGAAAGAAGTTAAACCACCATGTCGTAAAAACACATCTCGTGGTCGTGGAAAAGATGTTAGTCTGTTTGAGAAGGGTCAAATCATTGGCATGCATCAAGCAGAGAAAACATCTAAGGAGATTGCAGAAACTACTAAAATTGGGTTAAGAACTGTCTAACGCATTATTAAAAACTGGAAGGATAGCGGGGACCCATCTTATTCGAGGAAGAAATGTGGCAGGAAAAAAATCCTGAATGATGGTGATCGGCACAACACAATCACAAACATTTGGTGAAATCAAATCGAAGAAAAACAACAGTAGAACTCAGGGCTATGTTTAATAGTGTGTTAAAGATGGGAGAATTTTATTCTATATTTTGTATATCTAGGATTGTAATGAGTTAACTTTTTCTACTTCCAAGTGCCCACCCACCCCCCTCTTTGTTTCAAGACTGGAGAGGAGAGAGAGGGGGGCAAAGAGCTGTGCTGTGGGAAGTGTCTGATTTCTCATCTTTCTACATGTGTTCCATAGAGCAGCGGTCCCCAACCACCGGGCCGCGGCCCAGGACCGGGCCTTGGAAGATTGTTTGCCGGGCCGCGGCAATACAGAGGAGGGGAGACGCCAAGGCAGGGGGGAGGGCCTGTAGCCCCGCAAGTGCTTTTTTTTTCAGTGCGGCGGCCGGGCCCTCCTTATATTTTGAGCCCGCCTGCGCTGCGCTTCATAACCTGTTATAATCCCGTGAGACCCGTGACCTCCTGCTGCGGGTCTCGCGGGATCACTGCTGGAATGACACGGCAATCCCGCAGGCAGAGCCACGGGATTGCGCACCGAACTGAAGCCCGCCACAGCCTGCAAGTACGGGGGGGGGGGGGGGGGGAGATGATGATCAGTGGCACTAATGTTTGAATTCAGAAAGGGGTGAGCCCGCATCGGCCATATGAGGGCAGGGCAGATACAGCAAATAATGAGGAGCAAAAACTGAAATATATAGAGAATGGGGGCAAAATGAAATATAGGTGGAGGGTTAACTGGTTTATTATTGCCAAAGTTTTGTCAGTGGCCCCTCTACCTATATTTCATTTAGCCCCCATTCTTTATATATTTGCTTTTCATTTTGCCCCCTCATTATTTGCTGCCCCTGCCCTAATATCATATCACATTATAATAACCGGCACTAATGTCTGAATTCAGAAAGGGGGACCCACGTCGGCCATATGAGGGCAGGGGCAGCAAATAATGAGGGGGCAAAATGAAAATTAAATATATACAGAGAGGGGCAAAAAATGAAATATATAGGAGTGGGGGCAAAATGAAATATAGTGAGAAAGGGGGCGACTGACAAAACTTTGGCAATAATAACCACGTCGGCCCCTCATGTGGCCGACGTGGTTATTATTGTCAGCGGGTCGGAAGGAGAGTGTTCCTTCCAACTGTGATGCCGGCCAGCCACTGCCACCAATATAAAAGCTGAAAAGGGCTAGTGAGGGAGGGATTGGTTAGGTCTCATTGCCCCACCAATGGAAATGAACATGAAGGCGGGGGGGAGGAAATGACCTGCAGTTCCTTTTTCATGTCACCTTGAAAATATCAGCAGTGCAGCAGAGACCCTAGTCAGTTTTGAGTCACATTTAAATAATAAATGTAATAGTTATCTATTTTAACATGAACCTTGTGTTTTGCGCGTGAATCAGTCAGCGCCGACCATCACCCCCTAAGCCCCGCCCAAGACCTAACACCCCCCCTCCCCGGTCCCTGGGAAAATTGTCTGACATGAAACTGGTCCTTGGTGCAAAAAAGGTTGGGGACCACTGCCATAGAGTGTCAGGCATTGCCTTATGCATGAACAGGTGGAATGCGTAAGCCAATCATATGGCTTGATGATATGTATATATTATTCACTGCCTATAGAGAAGCACCTCTTTAAAGTGTCACATATGACGTAGGCAGTATTCTTGTTAGAATAAACTCCATTACAAAATGGCGATGGTAACCAGATGTTTACATTAGTTCACATTCCAAAGTGGTACTCACTGCGCAGATGTTGAAGTGTTATCTCTGTTTCTCTTATCACTTTTTCCTTTTTGACCAATGAAACAATGTTTTAGCCTCAGAGAGGACTGCCCTCTTCTGAAGATTCATATACGCTCAGCCCATGTAATAAAGTTAGAGATTGCTTTGACCAACTTTTGTGTCAGTGTCTAGTCTCTCAGCCACGCGTGGATATTAACTCCTGGGGGGGGGGGGGGTACATTGATCTGGAACACCAGAGTGTATCTAAAATGCCCTAATTTAGGGTGGTTTTAACAAGTGAAAGTAAGAGCATTTCCACATGCACAATGCAAAGGGAACTCAAGGGATTGGGACTGAACAGCTGTGTAGCCGTAAGAAAACCACAATCAGTGAGGCAAACCAGAAAAAATGGCTTCAATTTTCTAGGGAGCATAAAGATTGGACTCTGGTCCAGATTTACCCTGTTGCAGAGTGATGGGCGCATCAGGGTAAGAAGAGAGGCAGATGAAGTGATGCACCCATCATGTCTAGTGCCTACTGTACAAGCCTGTGGGGGCAGTACTATGATCTGGGGTTGCTGCAGTTGGTCAGGTCTAGGTTCAGAAACAGTATGTGCTCCAAGAATGAGGTCATACTGAATGGCCAGGTTATTCCATCAATGGATTTGTTCTTCCCTGATGGCACAGCTTTTTTTTGGTGGCGACTTTTTTTGGACAGGCAGTGTATGACCTTGCGGAGAAGTCAAATTCCCTGCAGCTGCCCAGCAAACAGAAATGCAGGCACCACATACAAAATACCGTATTCTGTAAATGTACCAATCATGCTGCTTGCTATACTCATCAGCACAATGCAACATTTCTGAATGCAGATTTGGGAAGTTTGCCTGCAGAGGGACAAACCATTCTTACTACTGCAGTACAAGCTGCAGCAATAATGAGGCACTGTATGCTTCACAGTAAATGACAAGAATGCATTATGAGAAGCTTAGTGAATATGTGAACCAAATATAGTATTTTCCAGCTGTCAGCACCAAGATCATGCAGCGTATGAGGAAAAATGGTTGCTAAAGATCCACAAAAAGTTCATTATGGCCACAAATTTTGCATGGAAAACCTGCGGATTAACGCCACTGAATGACAATGGTGTTAATTCACAGCAGAAACGAGAGTTTCTGCAGCAGATTTCTTCCATGGCAAATCTGACAGTGGATAAGAAGGTTACCACAGTAAAATAAAAATTATGACAAAGAAAAATGTACTGTATATTTTCTGACCAATTTTTCAGTTTTTGATGTGTTAAAGGTTATCTCACACAAGGTATTATTATACAATGAATATGGCATTTCAAAATAACTTATTGCAAAATACACACAAAATAATTATAAAAAAAAAAAATCTACATTACATTCTCCTCTCTCGCGCTCCCTGCGATTTGTCCTGTGGCTGAAATTCTGGTCTACCTATTCCACAGTGGTGGGCTGTCATGCTCAGAGGTTTTCCTTCTTTCTCCTCTCAGTGCTGGCATATAGATCTGATAGTGATGTAGGTGAAGTGACCCAGACACATTTCATTCATCCCTACCTCTAAATACATAGCCGTATCTCTCGCTAGACAACCGAGAAGGAAAGCAATAGTGCTATTAGTGGAATTGCTGGGTCTGTGTGTTTGAGGGACTATTTTGATACAAGGGAAGAACGAATTCACAAGAGCTGACTGCGCTGCGCTCCTGGGATATTCATGAAGGTGAAGAGACCAGAACGGCAGATGAGTTAGGCTACTTTCACATTTGCGTTCAGATTGGATCCGTCTGGGGTCTGCTCAGACGGATCCGCTCATATAGTGCAGACGATGGGATCCGATCAGAACGGATCCGTCTGCATTATATTGTAGAAAAAATTCTAAGTGTGAAAGTAGCTTCAGACGGATCCGTCCAGACTTTACATTGAAAGTCAATGGGGGATGGATCCATTTGAAAATTGAGCCATATAGTGTCAAATTCAAACGGATCCGTCCCCATTGACTTACATTGTAAGTCTAGACGGATCCGTTTGCCTCCGCACGGCCAGGCGGACACCCGAACGCTGCAAGCAGGGTTCAGGTGTCCGTCTGCTGAGCGGAGCGGAGCGGAGCCCAAACGCTGCCAGACTGAACTCACAAGCGGAGCCCCGAACGCTAGAGTGAAAGTAGCCTAACAAAACGAAAAAGTGTAAAAATTACTCTAAAGAGCAGCTGTTTATGCATTAATGTAGCGAAAATATTAGTTTGCATTACTTCAGTTATTTTACTTTTTTTAAAACTGTAGGCTAACCTCTTTAAAAAGGGGTTGTCTCTCTTCAGCAAATAGCATTTAAGGCACTTACTAATGTATTGTGATTTTCCACATTGCTTCCTGTGACGGCTCTATTCATTTTTCCATCACATTATACATGGGGGTTACAACCACCCTGCAATCCATCAGCAGTGGCCGTGCTTGCACACTATAGAAATGAGCACCAGCCTATAGTGCTTTTTCCTATAGTGTGCAAGCATGGCCACAGCTGATGGATTGAAGGGTGGTCGTGACCATGGAAACGAACAGTGTATATAATGTGATGGAAAAATGAATCCAGCCAGCAAAGGAGGCAATATGGATAATCGCAATACATTAGTAAGTGCCGTGTATTAACTTTCTCTACATGATAAATGCCACTTGCTGAAGTGAGACAAACCCTTTAAGACACGTACGGGGAGTTCATACACGCCACATTTGTGGTGCACATTCCATATTACAAATCTGCACCATATTACAGCACAATACATGTAAAAATGGTTTAAAAAAAAAAAGAAAAAAAAACGGCACAGAAAATCAAGCATGCTGCAGATTTACAAATATTGAAGATTTTACCTTCGATTTACCCCCTTTAATGTATAGGGTTGAAATCCACAGCAAAATCAACATTATAAATGTATATCCGAACAATCCTGCATGAAAATGACTACAGAAAACCCTGGTAACATGTTATGTAAACTGAGTGTCTTTTTCTCAGAGGCACTATGACTTTGCATGCTTTAAGTTTTTGTTTTTTTGTTAAGTTCCCATGTAATCAGGAGACCAGAAAAATGAAAATAAAATAATCTGTCTTGAACATTAGTTGTGATCAGTTATTTTTGATGGTAGACTTTCTCCTGTCAAAAATAACAGACAGAACTGATACAAACAATGCTAAAAATTAAGATGGATCAGTTATTTTTCATTTTTCTGTTCTTCTGATTGATTAGAACGGAAAACTAATGGCAGATGTATGAATCAGCCCTTATAATCAAGCAAATACCATTTAGAATCACAAAAAAGAAAACATTAAAAAGATCTGCATCATCTTAGTTGAAGCCGCCCACACAAACCCTTATTTTACTTTAATGTACTTACTCAGTAGACGTTTTAACTGTAGTGAGCTGAAATAAAAAAAATAATACATTATTCAGGTTAGTGCTTTTCCGATTATCCAGGAAAAACTATGTACAGAATGTGCAATTCGGTCCACAAAAAATCTGTTGTGTGCCCTTAACCCTTTCAACCCCCGGAGTTTTTTTTTGTTTTGCGCTCCCTGCCTTCCCAGAGCCATAACTTTTATATTTGTCTGTTCACATAGCCATATGAGGGCTTGATTTTTGCAGGACAAGTTGTACTGTCCAACGCCATGATTTAATATTGCATATGATGTAGTGGGAAGCGGGGGAAAAAAATTACAAATTAGGTGAAATTGCAAAAAAAATAAAAACACACACCACCATTCCACCACAGTTTTACGTTTTTTTTTGTTTATTTACGAAGTTCGATGTATGATAAAACTGACTTTTATGGTTACTTTTATTCTACAGGTCAGTACGAATCTGGCGATACCTTATATGTATAGTTTTTCTTGCATTTTGATTTATTTTTTTTGTCGCTGTATTTTGACCACTATAAAACTTTTATGTCATTATGTGTACGGAGCTGTATGGGGGCTCTTTTTGTGGGGCGATCTGAACTTTTTATTCATAGCATTCTGGGGTGTGTATGACTTTTTGATAAATTTTTATTAACTTTTTTTCTTTATAAAATGAAGTGACCAAAAATGGCGAATTAGCCATTTAGACGCTTTTTTCTGTTTTGCGGAATATATTTTTATACTATGTGCGTTTTCGCACATTGCGACACCCACGATGTGCATTTTTTTCATTTTTCTAGTTCTTTTATTTTGTGTTAAGATGGGGGATATATATATACAGTGATACCTCGGTTCACGAACTTAATTCGTGAACTGACTCTGGTCGCGAACCGAGGCACATTTTCCCATAGGGTTCAATGTAAATCCGGTTAATCCGTGCTGACCTTTTTTTGGGGGTTTTTGAAGCACAAAAATATGAAACAAATTACAATACACATTAGTACAGTATAGTAATGTATAAAGAGAGGACACTAACCTTGCTTGAGATGACTTCTGGCATGGAGGAAGGCAGGTGGGAGGCCGTTATTGTTTGGGGGGAGAGTCCCCCTCCATAAGGACATCTGGGGGAACTGTACAATACAGTAAGTACAGTACTGTAGTACAGTACAGTATGTGCTAAAAAGCACACCAAAAATAAAAAAATCACTTAAAATGTTTGCAGAGTACTCACAGTACTTCTTTCTGTGTCTCTTCTTCTCTCCACGGTCTTCCTACAGGAAATCACGACCACGTGACAGCCTGGAAATAGCATTAAAATGGCCGCGGCTCCTGTTCGTGAACCGAGGCGGAGTTCGTGAACCAGAGCATATTTTTATGAACTTTTCTGTTCGTGAACCGAGTTGTTCGTGAACGGAAGCGTGTATTTTTAATACACACTTTTATAGTTCCCATAGGGAACTATAACAAGTAATCATTAGATTGCTGTTCTCTTAGACCCCAATGCACTAGCATTGGAGTCTGAGAAAATTGCTTGTTTCCTTTGGAGCCCTATTAACAGGCAAGGGCTCCATAGGAAATACTATGCAACAGCCTCCTGTCATTCACAAAGACCCGGGCTGCTGCATACACGCTTCGGCTCCTCCGATTTCCACACGGGTAAAATAGGAGCATCACCGGAAGTGCACGCTTCCGGTGTTTCACACACTAAGATGCCGTGGTCAGGATTGATGATGGCATCTGAGGGGTTAAATGTCTGCGATCTGCATTATTGCTGGTTGCGGACATGAGCCGCGGGTATCTGCTAGAAGCAGCAGGCGGCTATCTTTAAAGACCCGGCCAGCGCCGTCTTATAACGGCGCAGGTCGGGAAGGAGTGTACTTTCACACTCTCGTTTTGGCTTTCCGTTCGCAAGATCCGTTCAGGGCTCTCACAAGCGGTCCAAAACGGATCAGTTTGCATTCTGAATAGAAAAGGATCAGCTCAGAATGCATCAGTTTAGTCTCCATTCGGCTTTGGAGACAGACACCAAAACGGCTAACAGCATTGGCCCACAGAAGATCACAAATGCATTCCAAACATACCTGTGTGCACTTTGGGGAGATTCAGCAAGACTGGCACTTTCTGCACCAGTCTTGATATCCCCTGCTCTGCTAGAGGATACGCCTAATTTAAAGTACAAAGCACAAAAATATGAGCATTCACTCATCTCCGTAGACAAACATTTAAAAAAAAAAATGTATGCGGATCAGAATATCTAAAGAATAATTTTTCTTCCAAAGATAAGCTTTTTTTCAGTATTAAAACATACACCCCAAAAAAAAAAAAAAACACTTTACAAATGTGGTATTACTGTAATCCTACTGACACAAAGAATGAAGGGAACATGTGGGTTTTACCCCATAGTGAAAGCTGTTGAAACAAATAAAAAATTTTACCTCAATTTCCACCCCATTTTTTTTCTAGCTTCTCACTACATGGTATGCAATAGTAAGCCCTTCACAACATCCACCGTACATGTATGGCGGATGTCAGGTCTATAAAGATGGTGCCCAATCCGGAGTGGAGCGACTACCACAGCTACTGGATGCCTACTGTTTCACACGCAGATGCCCCTGTGGGTGTGACCATGTCATCTGAGAAGCAGGAAATGTGCGCTTCATGGGCAGGAACGCTTTCACCGGGAGGAGATCAGGGGAAGACGTTCCTTGAAAGTCAGGGTACTAGGCAACCCGGCTCATAACTAGCTTATTATAATTCAGGCCAGCTGGTTGCCCGCACTGAATTGTAATATAGCCATTTCTGTATATGATAATTGCAATCTGATGATTGCATGTTGTGGTCCAATTGGGGACCTAAAAAAAAAAAAAAAAAAAAGTTGTAGTTGTAAAATAAATAAAAAAATCATCATCTTGGGTATTGTTGAGGAAGGGTTGAGACGTATGCATATATATATATCCATACATGCATGCAAATAAGTGCGTGCATGTGTGATATATATGCATGCACTGACTGCCACGTCATAGGACGATGTACGCAGATGTGCCCTGCCCCTAGTAGTCTACAGGGACTCATTGTGGCCCCTGTGGAAAATATGAGCCCCCAAATAAGTATATATATATATATATATATATATATATATATATATATAGGGAAGTGTATTCAATTCCCTATGAACTCTTAACAGTTAATCCCCCATGTTTAGAGTAAAACTTGTGCTGATAGCCTGTAGGATAACAGCTGATTAGTATCTAGTCCTCTTTTGTTCAGGCCCCAAACAATCAGACAGACACTCTGGCACTTTGTCAGGGCGTTTTCTAACCAAAGACATCCTCTGCGCCATGCTTCTACTCCCAGCATTTTGGGACTAGGGGGGAGGACTCTGGGGATTTGAGGAAGGCACACTATGATGTCACATCCCCGAGGAGGGGGGAGGTGGGCTGTTTCTGAGGCTGATATAGGAGCCCCAAGCAAGGAAGAGGCTCTCTTGCAACCAGACTAGAATTAGAGACACATGGGAGAGAGCAGGTACATGATGACCACCTGGAAAAGGCCTACTAACTCTGGAAGGATTAAGTATCTACCTGTCTAGCCCCTATCTACCCCTCACATACCCCCTATAACCCCTTCCCTGCCACCAACACATCCCATTGCAATAACCCCTGATGGCAACCCCTGCAGCACAGAACCCCTGCATGCTGCCCTGCCACACACCCCCTCACTGTACACTTGCAGGGTATTAACCCCTGAATTGCTGCACAGCCCTGATCACCCCCCATTGTTAACCCTTCCCTGATCTACTTGTGTTTGTGGTCTGCTTACACCCCTGTAAGACCACTGTTAACCCTTATCGTACCCCATAGAGATAGTAAATAGAACCAGGTGGGCGGGCTGTTAATATGTGTATGTGTGAACTGTATAGTTAGTTTATGGGTGGAATTTGGGAACGTGTAGTGTAGTGTAGTGTAGTGTAGTTGAGTACTGTATATTTAGTGCTGTATTGTTAGTGCATTGCGTGCCTAGTGTATTAGGTTTTAATAAATACTGTGTTTTATGTACAACTATCTGTGTAACGTGTTATTAATGATAGTTTAGTAAGGCGCATGCAGCTAGCATAGTGATTAGTGTAAGGCAAAGTATAGTCAAAGCATTGTATTGTTGTTATATAAAGGTATAAATAGGCGGAGTCATTAATAGATGGCTCCTCCTATTTATGAATATTAATTTATCGATATTTGCATAAATATTGGTGATTAATAATCCCCTTTTACAGGTATCACCTCATGAGAAAACGCCCATACTATTAAAATATAAAAAAAAACATGTCCCATACATTGAATGGCGTAATGGGAAAAAAAATGGCTTTTCATCACTATCTCCCAAAAAGTTAGATAGAAAGTGATCAAAAAGTCGTACACACCCCAAAATAATATTAACAAAAACTACAAATCGTCCCGCAATAAATCCGCCCTCACATCTCCGAAGACATAACTATAAAAAAGTTTTGGGGGTCAGAATATGGCGATGAAAACAAATTCATTTTTTTCAAGTTTCTATTTATTTCAGTATTAGGGCTCATGCACACGGCCGCTGTGCTGCTATTTTGCGGCCCCCAATGCACGGCAACATCCGTGCGGCTGCCGCAGACATATCCAGGCTAATTCAACTTGATTGGGTCCGTGATCTGTCCGCACCGCAAAATAGTAGTGCATGCACTACTTATTTGCAGTGCGGAGGCACGTACAGTAAACCCACTCCGTAGTGCTTCCGATCCTTGCCTCCGTACCTCATCTCCAGGATCCATTGAAGTGAATGGGTCCGCGATTCGTGATGCACACGGCCGGTGGCAGTGTATTGCGGACCTACCGTATGCAGGCCGCAATACAGCCACAGCCAGGCAACGGCCGTGTGCATGAGCCCTTAAAGCGCAAGAAAAACTATATGTGGTATCTCCATAATCATGCTGACCTGGAGAATAAAGAGCAAAAGTTAGTTTTACTGCATGATGAACGCTGTGACAACAAATCTCTTCAAACTGAGGCTGAATACCTATTTCACACTATTTAGATTTTTTTTCCAGCTTCCCACTACATTATATGCAATTTGTCCCCCAAAAACAAGCCCTCATACATCTATGTGAATTTTGGCTCAGGGAAGATAGGGAGTAAAAAAAAAAAAAAAAAGATAGATTTTTGTACTTACCGTACAATCTGTTTCTCTTCCATTCATTGGAGGACACAGGCTTGACCATGGGTATAGCTGTTACCACTAGGAGGCGGACACTAAGCACAAAAGTGTGAGCTCCTCCCTTCAACTATACCCTTCCTACAGGGACTAAACTAAATCAGTTAGTGCAAAAGCAGTAGGAGAAGCAAGGAAAAAATAAAATAAAAATAAGAAAACCAAACTATTTAGAAACCCAGAACCACGCAGGCCAGAAAGAACAGTTTGTCCCCCCAATGAATGGAAGAGAAACAGATTTTAGGGAAAGTATAAAAATCTAGTTTTCTCATCCGTATCATTGGGGGACACAGGCTTGGCCATGGGACGTTACAGAGCAGTCCCAAGGGTGGGCATTAACAAGAACCCTCCAGCCAATCAGAGAACCGTCATCTGCAAAACTCTACGCCCCAGAGAAGCGTCAGCAGACGCAAAGGTGTGTACTCTGTAAAATTTAGAAAAGGTGTGCAAAGACAACCAGGTAGCTGCCTCGCATACCTGATGGGCTGAAGCCCCGTGATGCACTGCCCAAGAGGCCCCCACTGCCCGAGCAGAATGAGCAGTAAGCCACAAGGGTGGGGCCCGGTCACTGACGCAATACGCTTCCACAGTGGCCAAACAAATCCATCGGAAAATGGAAGTTTTAGACGCAGCCAGCCCTCGTCTTGGCCCCTCGAATGACGAACAGGGAATCCGTCCGCCGGAAGGATGACGTCTGGGACAAATAGATGTAAATGGCTCGTACCGAATCCAGAGAGTGGAGCGAATGCTCACGAGGATGAGACTGTCAGGACAAAATGAAGGGAGAATGATCTCTTTATTGAGATGGAATGCCGACACAATCTTCGGAAGAAAGAATTTGAACAGGGCGAAAGACTACTTTGACCTGATGTAGGATCAGGAAGGGCGACCGACCGGAAAGAGTCGCGAGTTCCGACACCCTACGGATGGAAGTGAAGCGACACCTGCTGCAAAGGCTCAGTGAAGACTAGAAAGTGCTGAGCACTAGGTTAAGATCCCAAGGATTCAACAGAGGACGGAAAGGGGGTGCAGTGTGCGCAACCCCCTGCAGAAAGGTCCGAACTGCAGAAAGTGAAGCCAAGTTCTGCTGAAAAAGAATGGAGAGACACAAAACTTGCCCTTTCATGCCAGCCCCAAGTCCATGCCCGACTGCAGGAAAGACTAGAGTCGGGGCAACGAGAAACCAATGGGAGACAGCTGGTGACGCTCCCACCAACTAAAGTAGGAGTTCAAGGTCCAGTGGTAGATTCGGGAAGACGGCGGCTTTCTGGCACAATTCATGGTCTGGACAACAGCATCCGAGAAACCCCGAGCTCTTAGTACGGCGGCTTCAACAGCCATGCCGTTAAAGGGTTTCTACCACTTGCTGTGGACACATTTCGTTTTCAGACATTAGCGATCCGCTAGTGTCTGATGTACCATACAAGCCAAGTATTATAATCCTCCGTTCCGCCGTTTTCTTTAAAAAAAGCACTTTTATATTTATGCAAATGAGCCTCTAGGTGCTATGTGGGCGTCTTTTCAGCACCTAGAGGCTCCGTCTACCTTCATAAACTGCCGCCCAGCTCCTCGCTCCAGCACGCCCATCTCCTAGTGAAATCGATCCTCCCCCCTGCTTCTGGCGTCCGACATAAATCTCGCGTCAGACATTGACTGCGCCTAATGCAGAGACGAACGGCGCAGGCGCGAGATTTCGGACGCCAGAAGCAGGGGGAGGATCGATTTCACTAGGAGATGGGCGTGCTGGAGCGAGGAGCTGGGCGGCAGTTTATGAAGGTAGACGGAGCCTCTAGGTGCTGAAAAGACGCCCACATAGCACCTAGAGGCTCATTTGCATAAATATAAAAGTGCTTTTTTTAAAGAAAACGGCGGAACGGAGGAATAGAGAGACCCTAAATTCGGGTGGAAGATCAGTCCCTGCAACAAGAGATGCGTGCCACACTTGCCGTGGCCAAACGGGGGCCACGAGAATGACAGGCAGACCTTCAGACCTGATCTTCTGGAGGAGACGCAGAATGAGAGGAAGAGGAGGGAACACGTAAGGAAACCAGGGCTGTAAAATCGGAGACGAGGAGTCGGAGGCAATTTTGGGTATCTGGAGTCGGAAAAAAATGAACCGACTCCTGCCAGATTTAAATTGGAATAAAAATTAAAAAAAGCAAGTTTAAACGTCCCAATTCACAAAACGTTATAATTCATTACCGTATTTTTCGCCCATAAGACGCACCTAGGTTTTTTAGGAGGAAAATAAGAAAAAATATATGTGGGCGGCACCGTCATAGGGGCATCTGTGGGCGGCACAGTCATGGGGGATCATTGTGGGGGCATCTGTGGATGACACATAAATAGCATCTTATGTGTCATCCACAGATCTACCCCCCCCCATAACAGCGGCAATACTTATACTTTCCATTGCGTTGTGTTCCACTGTTACAGGCCCATGGTTAACCTAGCCTCTCACTGATAACTGATTAAGTAAGGCCTCAAGCACACGACCGTATGTCTTTTGCGGTCAGCATAAAAAAAAAATAGATGACGTTTCGTATGGCATGCTTTTTTTTTTACGGATCCCTTTTTTTTTTGCGGATCTATTGTAATAATGCCTATCCTTGTCTGCAAACTAGAAAAAAAATAGTGCATGTCCGTCCAACGGAACGGACATACTGATGCGGACAGCACACTGTGTGCTGTCCGCTTTTTTTGCGGACCCATTGAAATGAATGGGTCCACATCCTATCTGCAAAAAAATTGGAGCGGACATGGAAACAAAATACGCTCGTGTGCATGAGGCCTGTGAGGAATATGGATTAATATCTACTGTCGGCCATGTCCTCACACCCCCCATGTGCTGACAGACAGCAGAGGTAGGGAGCTCCACAGGAGGGCCCTGCTTTAAGGCCCCAGCCCTGAGGGTAATTTGATGCACCTCTTGGCATGTTCAGTGTACATGCAAAATGGGTTTCCACACCCAGTTGGCAAGAGCAGAGGCCCCAGGGGGTCCAGGCTTCAAGGAGAAGGTCACACCTCTGTGCACCAGTTTGGAGCCAACTGAATCTTGCAGGAAAACCCCCAGCATGGGGTATCTGCCCTTCCCCAGGATCAATGAGACTTCCCAGACATGTTGGCACCTACCTTCCATAAGGAATTTAGATACAGATACATATTTGTGTCCCGGTGGCCACGAGGTACGTTCCCATGGTCTTTGTTTACTGGGACACAGTCGGGGTAGGGAGATACCCATATCTCCCCATAGAAACCACATAACGGTAACAGGTTTGGGCTCTACTTGTAGCCGGAACCCAGGCAGGTCCATTAGTCCCAGAACCATCTCCCTGTGACTCTCTGGTCTGGAGCTATGAACCCTAAAGGGTTTTGTGGGTCATTTGCTGCCAGCCCAGAAGAGGGGGAGTGGACCCCTCCCTGAGGCAGGGAGTTGAGGGGCCGGCTGCAGGTTAAAAGTCTGGTGCCAGCAAGTAGGCGCGTCTTTCTCTGAACAGGGGTCACATCCTACACATGTGTTTAGAGGGACCCAGGAAATAGCTGAGTTCACGGTCCTTCATGTGGACTCCAGCAAAGAACATCTCAAAGGAACTTTCATCATACTCGGTAACTGACTTACACTGGTTAACCCTGTTGTAACCATATAACCTGTATCTGTAACCTCAGACCACTGTATATATTGTGTTATATCTAGTGTGCTCTTACGGCAATTAAATCTATAATTTAATCTTGTGCCATCTTGTATCCCGAACACGAATCCCCACGTCAGTGTTTTGGCCTAGTTATAAGCTACCGCGGGTTGGTTTCTGACCCTATATAATCCTGTTAGCGGACCTGGCTTATATCAAACGAGAACTGGTGGCAGTTACCCGGGCTGAGGGCGTGCTGTTTTCACTGCGGCAGTGAAAAGGCTCTCTCAGCTTGTTGCCTTCTCTGTGCCCGCGTGGACAGGAGGTTTGTGTGTGTAAACTATACCAGCCTGACCTTACGTGCTCCTCTGGAGGGCATAACTTCACGTTTTTGGTAAACCCTGTGATCATACCAGGTCTCGTGAGCCCGACGTGGTGGACGTCAGCGGGCACGAGGGGTGATATTCATCACAAGGCCTAAATATGTTTTTTGCAGGACTAGACACTTGTATAAGTGAAGGGAATGGATAGTCAATAGTTCAAGACTGAAGCTGTAAAACCATTTGAAAAACTGCTGTCATTCAGCTAAGGCTATAAAAACTTGCAAACTCAGATTGTTAGCTTAAACTTTAAACATCACTATGGGATTCTACTAGGAAAATCATGTTTTAAAATAAATGCCCCTTCCCCCGCATCCTCCCACTGCCCTATCTTCAGCAGAAGATCAGCACACAAAGTAGAAGGCAGCAGCTTCCTAGCCAGTACTTCTGTGGTAATGACATGATGTATGTTGCCTTTCTTTCCTTCAAGGAATGTATAAAATACATTTGCATATTAAATACAGAGGAGTCGGAAGTACCAAAAACGAAAGAATTCAGAGCATTTATCTACCTACTCCACAGCCCTGAAGGAAACGTGAACTAACTCCATGGAATCACTAGGGTGTCGTACGCTAGGGCCATGGGATCCCTGGCCTGCGCAACTAAATTCTCGACCTTGTGGTTGAAGCGGGAGGCCATGAGATCCACATCCGGCCGAACCAATCGCTCACAGATGGCTAGAAAAACTTGCGGGTGAAGAGCCCATTCGCCGGGATCGAGACGCTCCCGGCTGAGGAAGTCGGCGATCCAGTTGTTAATGCTGGGGATGTGAACTGCCGACAGCTGCTGGGCGCCGCCATGGTGATTGGAGGTACTCCACAGCAGTGGAGTTGTCGGACTGAATTCAAACCAGACATCCCCAGAGATGGTCGGTCCAATGCAGGAGAGAGAAACTAATCGCTCTCAATTCCAGAATGTTGATTGGGAGAGAGCGCTCTTCGTGACCACACACCTTGAACGGATAGATTTCCCAACAAGGCAAAACGTCCATCAGGAAACTTCCACTCCTTGTAAAGAGGAATCAAAATCCTGGTGGTTGGGGAAACATTTGGGCAAGCAACGGGACCTCCTAAAGGAAAAATCCAAGCCGGCCGATGGTGCGGGCTCCTCAATCTGTAAGGTCTCTATAACCGCTCTAATGAGATTGTCGACCATGGAGGAGAGCTTTGAAGACTGACCCTCAGGAGAGAAAATCCTCATCTGAAAACCTCTCCTCGGAACATGCCTCTCCCAAGGAGGACACTCGGAGTGAGACTCTCTGGGAGTTGGCGGAGAGGCAGAGGAAACGGGAGACGCAGACACCCTTTTGGGGGAGTATGGTCTGGCTCGTTTAGCGGGACGGTCGCAATGGGAATGAGCCCCAGGATCCCTAGAGTCGGACCGGCCAGAGGATGGCCTTGTGGACATGCACCCCAGTATTTCCACAATGGCTGTATTGGTATGGGAGACTTCCTGTACCATCTTTGACAGGGAGAGCGCCCACTCCGGCTATACCATAGGCTGGGCAGTATGGGCAACTGGGTCAGGTGCAGAGCCACTTGGCGCTGGAGCAGAGCATGAAGAGAAGAGGGGATCTAACTGACCAAATGGAAATTTTGAGCGACAAGAAGCACAAGCAAAATGGCGCACCTGCTTTGGGGCCTGGGCTCGGACATAATCAGTACACTGTAGTGAAAGGTAGGAGGATGAGGGGGTAGGTTAAACCCTGTACGAATGGGAGATAGAGCTTACCCAGCCTGTGTCCCTCAATGCAGCTTGTCCAGAGGTGCCTTGAGCCAGAGTCCCGCTGAGGTGGAGTCAGTCCCTGGCGAAACTGCAGGGAAGCGCAGGCCCGACCCTTCTGCAGTCCCTGCTAAAGAGGCCTCAGCACCTCCTCCTTCCCGCCTGCGGGAAAACAGAGCTGTCGCTAAAGCCCCGGCCAAACGGAGATGCAGGCTGGCAGAGAAGAACCCGCGGGGAGCCGATGTGGAAGTAGGCCGCAGAGAAGCCGGGCCTCAATTAGCAGTGGCCCCAGCGGAGCAAAGGAGCAGGAACGCTGAGAAGGAGGAAGGGCCCTGCACTCCCAACAGGAAAAAGGCGCATGGAGGTGACAATGCCTCCGGGGGGAAATCGCTCAAGGTAACCTGAGAAGGGGAGGGAGGAGGGGAGCACTCTGGGGGCCCGAAATACTCAAGCGTCAGGCGTCTTGCACAATAGAGCATGGAATTTTATTCAAAGCCATCATAAGCTCACAAAAACCTCTTCCTCCGTGAATGGGATACAGATTGTGTAAACAGCCGTTATATTCGCTAATATGGTATATTATAATGATATAGTGTCAAGGAGGTGACAAGTAATTCTCTAAAATAAATACACATAAAACAAAAATTTTTTTTTTAAAGATTTAAAGAAAAATGCATAATTGCACTTACTTGCATAGGGAGAGAAACTAGTGTATCAAGTGGGATGCCAGACTGAATTTTTGCCCTCATTTCCTGATACTTCTCTTCCACTTCAGCAAGAGCTGATGAGAGGCTGAAATTTGTCATGGAGGTTGACTGGATCGACGGTTCTGAAGGTTCTTTAGGCAAGTTAAAGAATGACTGTTTCTCTATAGTTTGCTGCTGAGTTTTCCAGCACATTTGCCAACACAGCCAACGCTGTACGTCGACAAGCTGAAGCTCAGCCTTCACTGCTCTCTGCAGAAGATCTTCAGGAGATGAGCTCCCCCCAGTTCTATGGAAGAAAAACTTTAATTTAGCTAATGGTTAAATCATTCAATACCTGCAGATGATACAAGGAACAATAAGTAACTAATGAAATGTACTTTTACCGAACTGATACTTTTTCTATGGTGAAGGCCATCTTCCTTTATCTAAAATGCTCCTCTGCTTTTATTTTTTATTTTTCTTCCCCATCTTTCTCGAGCCACCATATATGACAAGTTCTACTTTCTATTGCCACCATATATGGCATACAATGTAGTGGGAAGCCGTAAAATTCCAAATGGGGTGGAATTGGAATGCAATTCCCCCACCGTTTTACAGGTTTTGTCCATAGTGTTCCCGTTGTGGAAAAACTTTCTAAGTAGTGTAAGAATAAATTACCGTATTTTTCGCCGTATAAGACGCACCGGCGTATAAGACGCACCTAGGTTTTTGGGGAGGAAAATAAGAAAAAAAATATTTTGAACTAATTGTGGTCTGTGGGTGATGCACTGTTATGGGGATCTGTGGATGACGCACTGTTATGGGGGATCTGTGGGTGACACTTATAGGGGATCCTCTCTGGATGGCGCTGTTATGAGGATCTGTGTATGACAGTTATGGTGGGGATCTGTGGATGACACATATATAGCATCTTATGCTATGTGTCATCCACAGATCCCCTCCATAAGTGTGGGGGTCGCATTTGCTTTTATAATGGGGGTGGGGGTCGCATCTGCATTTATAATGACAGCGGGGCCCGTGCAGTGACTGTATTCTACTACACGGGCCCCGCTTACTGTACAATCATATCCCTAATACCGTAGTTAATTGTTGTGTGCACTGCATGTAAAAGCATAATGAGCGATGATGAGCGCTATTACTTACAATTAGAAGCGCTTGCCGTTCGGAGCAGGGAGGAGGGAGGAGGCAGGAGGCAGGCCGGGAGGACGGGCGCTGGCAGTGAGAGTCATCCGTCATGCGCCCACGCCGCCTGCTTCATTCATGAAGCAGGCGGCGCAGGCGCGTGACGTATGACTCACACTGCCAGCGCCCGTCCTCCCGGCCTGCCTCCTGCCTCCTCCCTGCTCCGAACGGCAAGCGCTTCTAATTGTAAGTAATAGCGCTCATCATCGCTCATTATGCTTTTACATGCAGTGCACACAACAATTAACTACGGTATTAGGGATATGATTGTACAGTAAGCGGGGCCCGTGTAGTAGAATACAGTCACTGCACGGGCCCCGCTGTCATTATAAATGCAGACGCCGGCCCCCAGCCCCTCCTCCCTCACAGCTGATATACCCGCCGCACGGCATCGCGGCGGGTGTATCATTGAAAACTAAGCAAAATCGGCTACATTCGCCGTATAAGACGCACTGCTATTTCCCCCCCACTTTTGGGGGGGAAAAAGTGCGTCTTATACGGCGAAAAATACGGTAAAAACGTTGAAACATTTTTTTTTTTATCACCACCATATTCTGACCCCCATAACTTTTTTACAGTTATATCTACTGAGCTGTGTGGGGGCTAATTTTTTGCGGGATGGTCTGTAGTTTTTATTGATAACATTTGGAGTGTGTTTGACTTTTTGATCACATTTTATAAAAAAATTAGAGAATCAATGAAAAAAAAAAAAAAAAGGCAGAGACCCAGCGTATAGAATTCAATTACTGGTATCCTCATTGGCCCTTAGCGAAAGGGTTAAAGTGGTTGTCCCTATCTTTTTTTCTAAAGGGGTCCAATTAAAACAAGATGGTAACATAAAATCTTGTTAAAGGGCTACAGATCAAGCCGTCAAAGCAGTTCTCTGATGGATTCAGTGTGAGGCAGAGAGCAGTAGTCTGTAGAGTAAGGCCTCATGGACATAGCCGTTCTGTGCATTGGGGACAGCAATTGTGGTCCCCAATGCACGGGCAACATCCGTGCAGCGGGCCGGACCCATTCAAATTGAATGGGTCCATGGTCTGTCCGCACCGCAAAAAAATAAAATAAAAAATTACATGTCATTTTTTTGTGGTGAGGAAAAGCGGAAAGAAACACCACGGAAGCACTCCGTAGTTCCGTGACTATTCGGCATCTCTGGAATTGCGGTCCCATTCAAGTGAATGGGTCCGCATCCGTGATGCACACGGCTAGCGGCCGTGGATTCCCGACCCGCTGTTTGCGGGCCGGGATATGGCCACGGCCGCCCAACGGTCATGTGCATGAGGCCTAAAGAACACTGAAAGTTGTTAAGACTAACTAAAAAATATTTGGAAGTAAGGGGAGGCGCCATTATTAGGAAGCAAACTACCTCCATTCTCTGCTGTACCTGTGCTGTTGGCAGCCCCATAGTTGTAAAAGGACAACAGTTACCTTCGTTGTCATGATACATACCCCTTCACTTCTTCCACGTCTTTGGCGAGTTTCTTGTCTTTTAGTGCTGTAGCCTAGTAAGTAAAATACAGTTTAGGTTTTCACCTGAAAATGAACATATCTGGCCATGAACAATTATTCCAATATTAAACATACACAAAGAATTCAGACTTGCGTATTTGCTCATTTTTTTTTTTTTTAATCAGGTGCTGAGTTAATTCAGCATTTTCTATTTCACACCATCTGTATTGTCTTCAGTATTTTTCAGTTTCCATTTAGAAATACTGCAGCAAAAATGGATAACCCCCTCCAATTTTTTAATTTCATTGGCTTCTTTAAAGAGGAATAGTCGTGTGTGTGACAGAAGCCCTTTAACCCCTTAAGGACGTAGCGGTACGCCCTATTTCCCCGAGTCCTTAAGGACTCAGGGCGTACCGGTACGTCCTAACTTTAAATCGGGATTCCGGTGCCGCGGGGGTTAATCGGAACGGTTTCCCCGATTAACCCCCGCGGCACCGGAAACCCGATTAAAAGTGAGAACGTACCGGTACGCCCTGAGTCCTTAAGGGGTTAAAGGGCTTCTGTCACACCCCCTCAAAACTAATTTTTCATTCGGCGATCGCAGAAAACTGCAGGTAAATTTAGACCTGCGGTTTTCTGCGTTTCCGGTCCATTCGGGTCTCCGGTGACCCGATGAACCGGAAAAAGACTGCGATCGGTGGCGTGATTATACACCACCAATCGCAGTACGAAGATTTGAAGAGGCGGTGCTGGCCCTGGTGCTGAACACCACTGTCCAGGGTGCTGATTGGTGTGCAGGGGAGAGGAGCGAGATTCAAACTTCCTGTGCTCCTCTCTCCCCTCCTCTTCCTGTTCTGCACGAGCACCAGCTCCCCCTAATCGCCATCCATTACCCTCCTGCACCCATCGCCATCCAGGTAGGTTAGGGTCAGTGAGGGAGAGGCACTGTTAGGCAGGGAAAGAAGGGAAAAGTTTTTTTTTCCCCCCTAAACTAAAACTTATCTAAAACTTTGGGTGTTCCATCTTTCAGACACCAGACCCCCCCCCCCCCCCCAGAAAAATGTGCCCGTACAGCAGTTTACGACAACATATGGGGTGTTTCTGTAAAGTACAGAATCGGGGTAATAAATTTTGAGTTTTGTTTGGCTGTTAACCCTTTCTTTGCTATCGAAAAAAAAATATGGTTTTAACCTCTTAAGGACGCGTGGCGGGTAGTGATTGGAACAAGTTGCCTACTCAAATCATTGAGCTGGAACCTTGGTTCAATGTGCGGACGGGTGGCTTTTACAGAAGGTTGCGGCGGCGATGCCATCGGGTCCCCGTGCAGCTGTAAGGGGGACCCGATGGCATGGAAGGCAGCACAATACATTCCTTAGGCAATGGCGCTGCCTTCCGGTGATAAGCCTGTGAGATCCAGCCCCCTGGATCTCACAGGCAGGAAGCTGTATGAGTAATACACACTGTATTAATCATACAGCCAATGCATTCCAATACAGAAGTATTGGAATGCATTGTAAAGAAGATCAGACCCCAAAAGTTGAAGTCCCAAAGTGGGACCAAAAAAAAAAAAAATTGAAAAAAAAAAAGTACACATCGGGTATTGCCGCGTTCGTATCGACCGGCTCTATAAACATATCACATGACCTAACCCCTCAGATAAACACCGTAAAAAAATAATAATTTTTTTGTCACCTTACATCACAAAAAGTACAACAGCAAGCGATCAAAAAGGTGTATGTCTGCCAAAATAGTACCAGTCACCTCATCCCGCAAAAAATGAGTCCCTGAGACAAATCGCCCAAAAAATTAAATAAAAGTATGGCTCAGAATATGGAGACACTAACCCTTTTTTTTTTTTTAAAAAAAGCTGTTCTTGTGTAAAACTTAAATAAAAAAATTTGTATTATATATATATATTTTTTTTTTAGGTATTGCCGCGTCCGTGACAACACATGATCTAACCTGTCAGATAAATGTAAATAAAAAAAATAAAAAAACTGTGCCAAAACAGCTATTTCTTGTTACCTTGCCCAACAAAAAGTGTAATATAGAGCAACCAAAAATCATATGCAACCTAAAACTAGTACCAACAAAACTGCCACCCTATCCTGTAGTTTCTAAAATGGGGTCACTTTTGGGGAGTTTCTACTCTAGGAGTGCATCAGGGGGGCTTCAAATGGGACATGGTGTAAAAAAAACAAAAAAAAAAAAACAGTCCAGCAAAATCTGCCTTCCAAAAGCCTTATGGCATTCCTTTCCTTCTGTGCCCGTACAGCAGTTTACAACCACATATGGGGTGTTTCTGTAAAGTACAGAATCAGGGCCATAAATATTGAGTTTTGTTTGGCTGTTAACCCTTGCTTTGTAACTGGAAAAAAATTATTAAAATGGAAAACCTTTCAAAAAAGTGAAATTTTGAAATTGTATCTCTATTTTCCATTAATTCTTGTGGAACACCTAAAGGGTTAACAAAGTTTGTAAAATCAGTTTTGAATACCTTGAGGAGTGTAGTTTTTGGGTGGTTTCTATTATGTAAGCCTCACAAAGTGACTTCAGACCTGAACTGGTCCTTAAAAAGTGGGTTTTTGAAAATTTCTGAAAAATTTCAAGATTTGCTTCTAAACTTCTAAGCCTTGTAACATCACCAAAAAATAAAATGTCATTTCCAAAGTAATCGAAACATGAAGTAGACATAAGGGGAATGTAAAGTAATAACTTTTGGAGGTATTACTATGTATTATAGAAGTAGAGAAACTGAAACAAAAAAAATTGGTATTTTTCAAAATTTGGGGTAAATTTGGTATTTTTTTTAAAAAAAAGTACAATAGGTGACGAAAAAACTATCTCAGAATGGCCTGGATAAGTCAAAGCGTTTTAAAGTTATCACCACATAAAGTGACACTGGTCAGATTTGCAAAAAATGGCCTGGTCCCCTAAAGAGGTTAAATAGAAAATCTGCCAAAAAGTGAAATTCTGAAATTTCGGTAACATTTTCAATTAATTCTTGTGGAACATCTAAAAGGGTTAACAAAGTTTGTAAAATACGTTTTGAATACCTTGAGGGGTGTATTTTCCAAAATGGGGCTTCCACTCTAGGGGTGCATCAGGGGGTCTTCAAATGTGACACGGCAAATCAAAATTACCCCAGTGAAATCTGCCTTCCAAAAATCATACGGCGTTACTTTTTCTTCTTCTTCGCCCTGCCGTGTGCCCGTACAGCAGTTTACAACAACATATGGGGTGTTTCAGTAAACTACAGAATCAGGGTAATAAATAGAGTTTTGTTTGGCTGTTAACCCTTGCTTTGTTAGGCTACTTTCACACTTGCGGCAGGACGGATCCGGCAGGCTGGTCTGATCAGTCCTTCCTCTGTTTCGCTGGACCACCGCCGTTCTCTGCTGGCCCTGCCTGTTTGCATTCAATATCTGGCGCCTGCGCCGCGGCCGTACCTATCTTCAATCTGCGCAGGCACACAGAGGCGACCGCTCCATCCTCAATGCGCCTGGTGTAGATGTGACATCATCGGCGCAGGCGCATTGAGGGTGGAGCGGCCGCCTCTCAGTGCGCCTGCGCAGATTGAAGATAGGTACGGCCGCGGCGCAGGCGCCAGATTTTGAATGCAAACAGGCAGGGCCAGCAGAGAACGATTCCGTTCCCTGGCCCTGCCAACCACAATGCGGAGGGGGCGTCATTAGGATCGGAGGATGCGGCTGCTACCAGCAAGTAGCCGCCCTACTTGCTGGTAGCAAGGTAATTTGCATATTTTAAAAATAGCTTTTTATCAAATTCTACTGAACCAAAATGATTATTTAACTTATGTATGCACAGCTCGCAGTATAGGGATTATTAGTAAACAAAACAAAAAAAACAGTTTAGTGGGCTGACAGAAGCCCTTTAAGAAAAAGTAGACATATTCGGTATCGCCATGTTCGTAACGATCTGCTCTATAAAAATGTCACATGACCTAACCCCTCAGGTAAACGCTGTAATGTAAAAATAAATAAAAACTGCCAAAACAACCAATTTTTTGGGGTAACTTTGCCCCATAAAGTGTTATAATGAATGCTCAAAAAAAAAAAAGAATCATATGTACCCAAAAATAGTACCAATAAAACTGGCACCTTTTCCCCTAGTTTCCAAAATGGGGTCACTTTTTGGGAGTTTCTACTGTAAGGGTGCATCAGGGCGGGCTTCAAATGGGACATGGCATCTAAAAACCAGTTCAGCAAAATCTGCCTTCCAAAAATCATGTGGCGCTCCTTTTCTTCTGCGCCCTGCCATTTGCCCATACAGCAGTTTATGACCACATGTGGGGTGTTTCTCTAAACCGCAGAATCAGGGTAATAAATATTGTTTTGTTTGGCTGTTAACCCTCGATGTGTTAAATAAAAAATGGATTAATATTGAAAATCTATCAAAAAAGTGAAATTTAAAAATTTGATCTCCATTTTACTATAATTCTTGTGGAACGCCTAAAGGGTTAACAAAGTTTGTAAAATCAGTTTTAAGTAACTTGAGGGATGTAGTTTCTACAATGTGGTCATTTATAGGGGGTATTTACTATGTAAGGCCCACAAAGTGACTTCAGACCTTAAAAAGAATTGCTTCTAAAATTCTAAGCCTTCTAACGTCCTAAAAAAATAAAATGACATTTCCAAAATGATGCCGACATAAAGAAGACATATGGGGAATGTAAAGTAATAAATATTTTATGAGGTATCACTTTGTTTTAAAAGCAGAGAAATAGAAATTTAGAAAATTGCGAATTTTTCAAAATTTTTGGTAAATTTGGGATTTTATCATAAATAAAGGTGAAATATATTGACTCAAATTTATGAACAACATGAAGTACAATGTGTAACGAGAAAAATAATCTCTGAATGGCTTGGATAAGTAAAAGTGTTCCCAAGTTACCACCACATAAAATTAGATGCGTCAG
Source organism: Bufo gargarizans (assembly GCF_014858855.1). Taxonomy (NCBI): domain Eukaryota; kingdom Metazoa; phylum Chordata; class Amphibia; order Anura; family Bufonidae; genus Bufo; species Bufo gargarizans. Next base: position 52,257,025 of record NC_058087.1, on the reverse strand, counting down.
ATTTGCAAAATTAGGCCTGGTCAGGAAGTGGGCAAATGGCCCAGATGTGAAGTGGTTAACAGCCAAACAAAACTCAATATTTATTACCCTGATTCTGCGGTTTACAGAAACACCCCACATGTGGTGGTAAACTGATGTATGGGCACACAGCAGGGCGCAGAAGAAAAGAAGCACCATATAGATTTTGAAAGCAGATTTTGCTTGACTGTTATTTTAGAGACCAATGTCACATTTGAAGACCCCCTGATGCACCCCTACAGTAGAAACTCCCCAAAAAATGACAGTTTTGAAATCTACGGGATAAGATGACAGTTTTATCGGTATTACTTTGGGGTACATATAATTTTTGATGACTCTATATAACGCTTTCTGTGAGACAAAGTAACAAAAAAAGGTCTGTTCTGGGACAGTAAATATATATATATATATATATATATATATATACACACACACACACACACACACACACACACAATGTTCACTTTACAGGTTAGATCATGTGCCATTTTTAGAGAGCAGGTTGTTACGGGCACGACAATATCAAATAGGTCTACTTTTTTCTTTTGCTTCAATTTTATATAAGCCATTTTTGAAAAAAATAAAAATAAAATATATATGAAAAAGCTTTCAAGAAGTGACGCACAGGATTGGCGCAAACAATGAAGAAGGTGCTCTCAGTAAAAAAGGAATCACCCTTCCTTTTAAAAGAATATATAAGTAAAATACTGGGCACTCTTCAAATATATGTAGCTCACAATTTATTAAATGACATAGCATGGGCAGACAATTCATAAAACACACTTATTATTACATATATAAAATAACTGTGTAAAATCTGGGTAGGTTGTGAAAAATAAAGAGCCTTAATATATAATAGCCTCCAAACGATGTAAGTGGGAAAGACTTAATGTGGATGTCCGTTCAGCTTTAGTTGGAATGCAGTCTATATTGCAGGTATATAGAACCCACAGTAGATGTATCCTCCAAGCAACAAGACGATAGTGCAGCTGGTGAATTACAGTGATTTAACTCATGCGGCGTCCCGCTGTTACTCACTGTTAGATTGCAATGCAAGGTTCCGCTGTTATACCGATGCCTTTAGGGATTGTATTTCTGATCGGTGTTTAATTCGATCCTTTCCCCTCCTGTCTTTCAAGCTCCGCTCAGTATATATGAGCTCCGGCGCTTGTTGTATTTGCCGGTTCCCTTTGCAGCGCTGGACTGTAAGTTCAGATGAGCGTCATGCGCCCCTTTAGTACATCTGTATCAAAGCGCCTCAGGTCTCCGGTTTAGACAGAAATGGCTTGGGGTATAAGAAATCCTTTTAGTTGGCAAAAACGATGTCCATAGGGGGATTCTTTGCATAGGGGGATTCTTTTAGGTGCAAAGAATCCCCCTATGGACATCGTTTTTGCCAACTAAAAGGATTTCTTATACCCCAAGCCATTTCTGTCTAAACCGGAGACCTGAGGAGCCCGTTTAGGCTCAGAAACGCGTCGGATTGAATTTGTCCCCTGAAGGCTTCCATACTCAAGTGCGGTGACGTCACACGCCAAGCTCCCGGACTCCAACTAGGGTTCCCTCGTGTGAGTGATTTGCTGCCGGCCGGAGCACCACCCACACTAGAGGTTGAACTTGAAGGCGACCTGTAAACCAACCCACCGGATCCGAAAAGAATTATACTCCACGGACAGATAAATTACCTGTCAAATAAGGTAACCACCAGAAAAACTACTGTGAATACATCCTTTCTTGTCTTTCTCACTAGAAAATTGTGAAACTTTCTTTTCCCCTATCTCTCGTACTGTGAGCTAATACTCGGACACAGATTGGAATCAGCGCAGGTTCCGATTCTGATTTGTATTCAAATCAGACCTCCCTAGTGTTTTATGAATTGTCTGCCCATGCTATGTCATTTAATAAATTGTGAGGTACATATATTTGAAGAGTGCCCAGTATTTATATATATATATATATATATATATATATATATATATATATATATATATATATATATATATATACACACACATACATACGCGCAGTACCACATTTTATTGGTACCATTTTTGGGTACATATGATTTTTTTGATCATTCAATATATTATACTTTATGGGGCAAGGTGACCAAAAACTGGTTGTTTAGAAAAAAAAAAATTTCACTGGATTTACACTTCTGGGTAGATCATGGGATATTTTTTATAGAGCAGATTGTTACAAACGCAGAGATACCCAATAGGTCTACTTATTTAAATTTCAGTTTTACACAATAAAAGCATTTTAGAAAAAATAAAATGTTTTAGTGTCTCCATTTTCTGAAAGCCAAATTTTATTTTATTTTTTTGGTGCAATTATCTCATGTAGGGACTCCTTTTTTGCGTGATGAGGTGACAACTATTTTGGGGTGCATATGACTTTGCTTGGTATTTTTGTGAAAAGGTGACCAAAAAAATTGTTTTGGCCCATATTTTATTTTATTAGTCCGTCACCTGAGGGGGTAGATCACGTGATATTTTTTATAGCGCAAGTCGGTACGAACACTGCGATACCTAATAATATTTCAGGTTTTTTTTCCCCCCTACTTTTCACAACTTTGTGTGTTTTTTTTTTAGGGGAAGGGGTGTTTTTTTTATACAAAGGAAACTACAACTTTTGGGGTCTGACCAAAGCAGAACTGTTTTAGCTGAATTGTACTATATACTGCAGCTACTTACCCGAGTCTGTGAGAATAATACACCTATTGGGTCTGTATTTAGTCCAGTATCTTGAGTGGTTATTTCATTGGTCTGAGTTTCTTTATCATAAGACAACGACACCCATGAAATATCAGTATTACATGACACGTTCTTCTGTTTGGCTTTACTACGCATAGAATTTCTCTCTACAAAAGTTATTTGTTCATTGGTTAGGTCCCACATTGGAGACTGAACATCACCACAGCGAGATTGTCTGTACAGTGAGGAACTTGAAAGGTCTTCAAGCGCTTCTTCAAAATCACACTGCTCCACATCTGTACTGTCATCCAAGGAACACTGTGAACTGGACCTACTGTAAAAACTGCCACTTTTAACAGAGAAAAAGGTTTCATCATCAACCGAAGAACAATCATAGTCTACAAGATTATCAGTAACAAAATTTCTATCAATAATTTTAGCATTTTCATAACTGGAAACTGAATATTCGCGTTCCTTAGAAGTCTGGTTCGTCTTAAGTTTCATGTGACGAGACAAGTCACATTCAGAAGACTCTTTGGACACCACTCGGTAATTATTAAACTGCTTCTCGGTTAATGGTTCTTTTGTTACATCTGATGTAACAAATGCAGTGTCCTTATTATTTGGAACATCCAAAGAAAAGACAGGACTTGAAGAGTCCTTATTGTTCTCAGTGTCAAATGCAATTTTATGTTGCCCAATTTTTGAGGTGTTCCACATTTCTAATTGCAATAATTTTGCATCACAAGCACCCGCATTTGAATTCCTTGCATCTAAGTCTGCTTTCTTTAAGTCATTAGCCCCTTCAAACCACAAGGTGTCACTCAGAGGGTTGAGAGCGGTGTGTCCAAAGCTCCGCAGCATCCTGTCACAGTAATCCTGGGTGTAGCTCGTACTACAGTTATCTTCACGACTTGGTGACTTTTCCATGGAGAAGGAGTAGGTGTTACTTGAGCTCTCAATTATATCTGTACTTTCAACTGATTTAAAGAGACAGAATTTTTAAAGTAGTAAGCAAACAATTACAAACCACAAAAAAACAATTTAAAAAGAAAACATTTTTATTTAATCATACCCAGAGTGCTTGTTGGGATATTGTCATTACATCCTTCCATTCATGCGTTTTAAAGGCAACCTGTCAGCTGCACTACATTTCCCCCATCAAGGGCAGCATAGTGTAGTGGCATGATTTCAGCGGTCTGTCACTTATGTGGTGACAGTCAGTACTACGAGGGACATGAGACCGATGAGGCTCATTGCCTCCACCTCCAGACAACAAATGACAGGTTTACTTCCGGTTGTGTATAGGAAAGCAACCGGTCAATTATATGGAGGAGGGGGCAGCGAGCCTCATCTCCCGCGTAGCACTGGTGCGCACTGCAGGGTTCGGCAAGGAAGTACTCAAAAAGTACTGACTGCCATAACAGAAGTGTCAGACCGCTGAAATCAGCAGTTATGTCACTAGAGACCAGAATAGTGCAGCTGGTTCCCTGTAATACAGGCCAGCTTGCAAAAAATTTAGACGTAGGAAATAATTTTATGAATTGACAGTAGCTTAAAAAAAAAAAAGTTTCCAACCTGAAACTACTTATCCAGAAGACAGCCTGTACCTATCTTCCAAACACTGACTGTGGACTTTTTATGGCTGAGTGCCATATGCACCATTTATGGCTGAGTGCCCCAGATTTGGGTCTTCTGAAATAAACTGGCACTCTGCTGCTCAGCATCAGCTAAATACATCTGTAAAGTATCCAGAGTGGCAAAACGTATTTCCTTACTAGACAGCCTTCGATATTCCCTTTTTAATTTGCTTAACCCCTTGATAACAAGACCTTCAAAAAGTGCCTGGTGGACGTCCGACTCCGTTGTCTGAAGGGGCTGCGGTGCTAGCATGAAATCTACGTTCTCTCCAATGTTTACCTGCATGCCATCTACATTGTAGTGTAATTACATGAAGTGTCCTGGGTGAAATAGTGCTCCTAGTTCACTGTAGGGGCTATCTAGCAATCACAAGTAGCAAATTATAAACAAAGCTTTATTAGGGGAAAAACCTCAGATTACAAATATGGTCTGCACATCCAAGTAACGGTTGGGCGTTTAGATCTCTGTGACTTCAGTCATGTTGTGAATAATAATGTGCTACTGAATACATACTCACTCCACTAATGAGACTAATTGTTACCTCAACAGTTCTACCTTCTCGAGGCCGTCTACGTAACCAGCAGCACTTGTGTATGCAAACAGGTAAAGACCATTTCAAAATATGCTAGAAATATGAAAATATCTACAAATGTCTGCAACTTAATAACAGTATAATGACTCCGATCTTTGAGTCAACCCATATGGTGCAACTGTATTCAAAGTAAAATCCCAGAAAGCCTCTCCAGTGAGAAGCAGCTTTTTCCAATCCCCTCCTGCCATATATATTGATGACCTATCATCAGGCTAGGTCATCAGTATCAGATCAGCATGGGTCCTGCATGCGATATCCCGACCAATCAGCTCCATGTGAGTGCCGCTTCTTCTCCATTACACTGCCTGTCGTCTCAGAAGTGCAGTGTAAAATGAGATTTTTGTGAACTCACCTGTCCTGTAAAATCTCTCTCTCGCTTGATTCATTGGGGGACACAGGACCGTAGGTATAGCTTGCTGCTGCCACTAGGAGGCGACACTAGGCTGAAAACTGTTAGCTCCTCCCCTGCAGGCTATACCCCCTCCAGCCTGGAGAGAGCAGTTTGTGCTCCAGCAGTAGGAGAGAACAAATTAAAGTAAAAATCAACAGAAAACTGTACACTCATGAGACCGAACCAAACAGAAGGTCCTAACAGACAGAACAGGAACCACACTTGCCTCACAACAATATGTGGGTGCGTGCCGTGTCCCCCAATGAATCAAGCGATAAAGAGATTTTACAGGTGAGTTCACAAAAATCATATTTTCTCGCTCATATCATTGGGGGATACAGGACCAAAGGACGTCCTAAAGCAGTCCCCGGGGAGGGAAACAAAATTCTCCCAAACCAACTCTCTATGGAAGTCACTGAACTGCGGCCTGCAGAACCCTGCGGCCGAGAGAAGCATCCGCCGAGGCCAAAGAATGCACCCTGTAAAATTTTGTAAAGGTGTGTAGAGAGGACCAAGTCGCTACTTTACACAACTGACACACAGAAGCGGGTGTAGGTGTGCCCAAGAAGCCCCGACCGCTCTCGTAGAGTGAACCGTGATACCGGGTGGAGGAACCTTGTCCCTGGAACGATATGCCTCAGCAATGGCCGAGCGAATTGACCGAGCAATAGTCACCTTTGAAGCCGCCAAACATTTACGAGGGCCTTTCGAGATAACGAACAGAGCGTCAATGCTTCTAAAAGGGGGCCACCACCAACAGATAGCTCACTAAGGCCCGTACTACATCCAGACGATGGAGGGAGACCTCCGCGGATGAGAAGGCTGAGGGCAAAACAATGTCCTCATTCACGTGAAAGGCAGAAACAACCTTTGGGAAAAAAAAAATGAACAATTGGAGAAAAAAAAAAAAAAATAATAATAATTTGGCACTGGACCAAGAACCACCTTATCTTGGTGAAACACAAAAAGGGTTCCTTGTAGGAGAGAGCTGCCAGTTCCGAAACCCATTAAATAGAGGTAATGGCAACTAAAAAGGCCACTTTCCAGGAAAGTAGACGGACGGAAACTTCACTCAGAGGTTCGAACGGTGCTGTCTGGAGTGTCCCGAGAACCAGATTCAGGTCCCAAGAATGTAATGGGGGAACGGTGTGAGCTACTCCTTGCAAGAAAGTCTTGACCGAACTATAGGACGGCTAGAGTAAGTTGGAAAAAGGTGGACAGGGCCGAGACTTGCCCTTTGAGGGAACTGAGAGCCATGCCCAGGTCCAATCCTGACTGAAGGAATGCTAGAACCGTCGGAAGTGAAAAACACCTGGGAGGAAGAGCTCGTTCCTCGCAGAAACACAAGAAGGATTTCCAGGTCCGATAGTAAATCCTAGAAGAGGAAGGTTTCCTGGCCCTAATCATGGTTCAAATGACCGCATCAGAAAAACCTCTGCATTTCAACAGAAATGCTGTTAAACGTAGCGTAGCTAAACTTTGATGGAAGACTGGGCCCTGGGAGAGTAGATCGGTTCTGATTGGCAGAGGCCACGAAGCATCTCCTAGCAGAAGAATGAGTTCTGAGTACCAAGCTTGTCAAGGCCAGTCTGGGGCGATCAGGATCGACTTGATGCCTTCCTTCCTGATTCTGCGTATGATCCGAGGTAGAAGTGGTAACGGTGGGAACACGTAAAGAAACACAAAGCTGTCCTAAGGCACCACGAGAGCATCCACGCCGTGTGCCGTTGGATCCCTTGCGCAAGAGAGGAAGCACGGGAGCTTGTGATTGAACCTGGACGCCATCAAGTCCACTTCCGGACGTCCCCACCTGAGACAGGTGGCCTCGAACACCTCCGGATGGAGGGACCACTCCCCTGGGTCCACTGTTGTCCGGCTGAGAAAGTCTGCCGTCCAGTTGTCCACTCCCGGGATGAACCACTGCAAAATCTTTGCAGACTCTTGCATCACCGGAAGGCTGCGAGTCCCTCCTTGGTGGTTGATGTAGGCCACAGCTGTGGCATTGCCGACTGCACCCCGATTGGACGACCCTGCAGAAGTGGAGTCCAATGGACAAGGGAGAGATAGATGGCCTGGAGTTCCCATATGTTGATGGGAAGTTTGGACTGTGATGGAGACCAAACACCCTGGACCGTCCGTGTGGCAAGAACTCTGCCCCAACCACCAAGGCTGGCGTCTGTTGTAATGATCGTCCCTATCACTGGAAGGAAGGATTTCAAGCCAACAGATGTGCAGACTCTGTCCACCAACAGAGGGCTGTACGTGTTTGGAGGGACAGCTGGATCCGGCGATCCAGATGACAAAATGGCTCGTTGAAAACACCTCATGTGAAATTGAGCGAAGGGAATGGCCTTGAGGCCACCATCATGCCCAGCACCCACATGCAATTGCGGATAGATGTATTGCGGCGTTGGAGCAATATGAGTATAGATCTCTGAATGTCTACGCTCTTGTCTAATAGCAGGCATACCACGGCTGCACCTGAGAAAACTTTCTGCTAAGGCAAAAAAATCCACTAGGGGTGCACCCCATAATTCTGTAATCTGGAGAAAAACTTCCTTTTCTAGGCTTCATTCTGTTGACCTCAGTGGATTTTTGCTTAAAGGGATTCTGTCATCAAGATTTTCGATATGGAGCTGTTCATATCAGCCTCTCAGTCTCCATTATCTAATTAAAAATATACTAGTTTTACCCCCACCTGTCCTTTCATTTTGGATAAAAATCGGTTTTATTAATATGCTAAATTACCTTACTAGCGTGCCAAAGGGGATGTCCCTCTGTCCGTTTGTGCCCAGCTGCATCCCTTATCTCATAGCCCTGTGCCGCCCCACTGCTAATTATGCACTCCTCTCATCGCCGATGGTGCACCGTAGTCTCGCGGATGCGCCCTAAATCCACTGGTCAGCGCCCGCGCGGTGTGCTGGCAGCAGCCTCGGCGAACGAAGCATGCACCAGCTGTCTGCGCAATTCTTCCGTGGGCGCTGACCAGTGGATTTAGGGTGCATGCATGATATTACGGCGCACCATCGGCGATGAGAGGAGTGCATAATTAGCAGTGGGGCGGCGCTGGGCTACGAGATGAGGGGCGCGGCTGGGCACAAACGGCCGGAGGGTTAGCCCCTTGGGCAGGTTAGTAAGGTAATTAGCATATTATTAAAACAGCTTTTTATCCAAAATGAAAGGACAGGTGGGGGTAAAACTAGTATATTTTTAATTAGATAATGGAGACAAAGGATAATATGAACAGCTCCATATTGAAAATCTTGATGACAGAATCCCTTTAAAGAAGTCCACCTTTGTATTTAGGGATCCTTTTTGGTGTACCACCGGTAGTGATCTTGAGTGAACTTTTGAATGTCTTTCCTTTCGATGTAATGGGACAATGCCTTTATAGCTTCCCAGACTGCAGACAATTCCCACTGATTTGAAGAGGGAGACCTCTGATCCTTGGACATTGTCCTTGGAAAGAGATGAGAGCAATGCGCTCCCCATCCCCCCCAAAGGCTCGCGTCTGTGGTAATAACATCCAGATGTTCGCGATTCCAAGAAACCCCATAATCCGAAGGTCTGGAATTTTTCCCGCACTGTAAGGCCTGATTTATTCGTAAGGGAATTTCGATTGTCTCCTTTAACGAGTCCTGACTTCTGTTTAAACACCCTATTGGAGAATCCGAGTGTGGAACTGGGCGGATCTTACTGCTGGGATGCATGAGATTAACCACTTCAACACCGCTAGCTGAAACCCCCTTAATGACCAGGCCACTTTTTACACTTCTGCACTACACTACTTTCACCGTTTATCGCTCGGTCATGCAACTTACCACCCAAATGAATTTGACCTCCTTTTCTTCTCACTAATAGAGCTTTCATTTGGTGGTATTTCATTGCTGCTGACATTTTTACTTTTTTTGTTATTAATCGAAAGTAAACATTAAAAAAAAACCGACATCCATATATACATTTTTCGCAAAATTTATTGTTCTACATGTCTGTGATAAAAAAAGAAAAATGTTTGGGCAAAAAAAAAAAAATGGTTTGGGTAAAAGTTATAGCGTTTACAAACTATGGTACAAAAATGTGAATTTCCGCTTTTTGAAGCAGCTCTGACTTTCTGAGCACCTGTCGTGTTTCTTGAGGTTCTACAATGCCCAAACAGTAGAGAAATCCCACAAATGACCCCATTTCGGAAAGTAGACACCCTAAGGTATTCGCTGATGGGCATAGTGAGTTCATAGAACTTTTTATTTTTTGTCACAAGTTAGCGGAAAATGATTTTTATTTATTTTTTTCTTACAAAGTCTCATATTCCACTAACTTGCGACAAAAATTAAAAAATTCTAGGAACTCGCCATGCCCCTCACGGAATACCTTGGGGTGTCTTCTTTCCAAAATGGGGTCACTTGTGGGGTAGTTATACTGCCCTGGCAATTTAGGGGCCCAAATGTGTGAGAAGTACTTTGCAATCAAAATGTGTAAAAAATGGCCTGCGAAATCCGAAAGGTGCACTTTGGAATATGTGCCCCTTTGCCCACCTTGGCTGCAAAAAAGTGTCACACATCTGGTATCGCCGTACTCAGGAGAAGTTGGGGAATGTGTTTTGGAGTGTCATTTTACATATAACCATGCTGGGTGAGAGAAATATCTTGGCAAAAGACAACTTTTCCCATTTTTTTTATACAAAGTTGGCATTTGACCAAGATATTTATCTCACCCAGCATGGGTATATGTAAAATGACACCCCAAAACACATTCCCCAACTTCTCCTGAGTACGGCGATACCACATGTGTGACACTTTTTTGCAGCCTAGATGCGCAAAGGGGCCCAAATTCCTTTTAGGAGGGCATTTTTAGACATTTGGATCCCAGACTTCTTCTCATGCTTTAGGGCCCTTAAAAAGCCAGGGCAGTATAAATACCCCACATGTGACCCCACTTTGGAAATAAGACACCCCAAGGTATTCAATGAGGGGCATGGCGAGTTCATAGAAATTTTTTATTTTGGGCACAAGTTAGCGGAAATTTTTTTTTTGTTTGTTTTTTCTCACAAAGTCTCCCTTTGCGCTAACTTGGGACAAAAATGTAAATCTTTCATGGGCTCAATATGCCCCTCACGGAATACCTTGGGGTGTCTTCTTTCCGAAATGGGGTCACATGTGGGGTATTTATACTGCACTGGCATTTTAGGGGCCCTAAAGCATGAGAAGAAGTCTGGAATATAAATGTCTAAAAAATGTTACGCATTTGGATTCCGTGAGGGGTATGGTGAGTTCATGTGAGTTCATGTATAGTTCATGGTGAGTTCAGGTGAGTTCATGTATAGACTCCCTGATCACCCCCCTGTCATTCTCCATTCAGACGTCCGTATGATTTTTACGGATCCACTGATACATGGATTGGATCCGCAAAACACATACGGACATCTGAATGGAGCCTTACAGGGGGGTGATCAATGACAGGGAAGTGATTAGGAAGTCTATATGCGTGATCACCCCCTTGTCATTGATCACCCCCCTGTAAGGCTCCATTCAGACGTCCGTATGCGTTTTGCGGATCCGATCCATGTATCAGTGGATCCGTAAAAATCATACGGACGTCTGAATGGAGCCTTACAGGGGGGTGATCAATGACAGGGGGGTGATCAGGGAATCTATATGGGTGATCACCTCCCTGTCATTGATCACCCCCCTGTAAGGCTCCATTCAGACATCCGTATGCGTTTTGCGGATCCGATCCATGTATCCGTAAAAATCATACGGACGTCTGAATGGAGCCTTACAGGGGGGGTGATCAATGACAGGGGGGTGATCAGGGAGTCTATATGGGGTGATCAGTGGTTCATAAAGGGTTAATAAGTGACAGGGGGGGGGGGGGGGGGGGGGGTGTAGTGTGGTGTTTGGTGCTACTTTACACAGCTACCTGTGTCCTCTGGTGGTCGATCCTAACAAAAGGGACCACTAGAGGACCAGGTAGCAGGTATATTAGACGCTGTTATCAAAACAGCATCTAATATACCTGTTAGGGGTTAAAAAAAAAATCACATCTCCAGCCTGCCAGCGAGCGATCGCCGCTGGCAGGCTGGAGATCCACTTGCTTACCTTCCGTTCCTGTGAGCGCACGTGCCTGTGTGCGCGCGTTCACAGGAAATCTCGGCTATCGCGAGATGGTGCACCGATGCGTCCAGGAGGAGTAAATCAACCATTTCCCGGACGCATCCGTGCGTACAGCGGTCGGGAGGTGGTTAAAGAGCCTTATAGCTTCATAGCCTCTCTGATTGTGCATACTGACTGACTGACTGAAATTTTCGGACTTTTTTGCTTATCCGTATCACTTTCTGGATTTGAAGAAAAAAAAAATCTTCTGTAGAGTTGTGTAGACAGACCGCTAAAAATTTTAAACTCTGAGATGGACAGGGGTTTGATTTTTTTTCAGTTTATTATTCATCCTGTCTGATATAGCGTCTGACAGGTTATGAACAGATTGTTTTCTAAGATTCTTTTTGAGCTTGCTACGATTAACAGATGGTCCAATAAGGGAATTATTAACACGTTCCTCCTTCTTAGGCCGAATGCACACGGCCGTGTTCCGCGTCCGAGAACGGTCCGTGGTAACAAGGCCTGGATTCCTGTTCAGAGCAGGAGCGCACGGCGTCATTGGTTGCTATGACGTCGTGCACTTCATGCCGCCGCTCCTGTACAGTAATACACTCGTATAGTGTATTACTGTACAGCAGCGGCGGCAGCAGGAAGCGCTGTACACTTTCTTTAGTGTTTTCTTCCTCCTCTGTGGCATCTTCTCTTAGCGCTAAAGAATTTTTGTTTTTGTTATTGTCATTACAACTGCTCCACCACTACAACGTAGACGGTTTGCAGATAAACACTGAAGAGTATGCAGATCTCGCACTAGCACCACGGCCCCTCAAACAGCTGATCAGTGAGGGGTGCCAGAAGTCAGACCTCGACCAGTCTGAAACTGATTATCTATCCTCAGGATAGGTCATCAACATCACAAAAACTAAGTTCAATAGGAGTCTTCAATGAAAACATCCTAGCATTGGCCAGACCCTCTGAAGACAGTTGCATATATAAGGGATATTAAGGTAATAAGTAATTCCCTGTTTACTAGAGGGGGAATAATCTAGCAGATTGTTAATGGTCCACTGGGACCCCTACTGAGCATCAGAATAAGGATCCCGAGTCCTGTGGATAGAGGATAACTTGTTATTGGAATACCTCTTTAAGGCTCCTCTCAGATACTGGAATCCAACCATTGTAGAAATACACTAGATTTAAATAAAATGGATGCCTCTATCCTGCTGCCACTTACTTTTCAGCTGCACCCAATCATCAACTATTAAAAGAGAAGGGTTTTCCTTAATATATTCAGATATATGTCCGTATTCTGCAAATAAGAAAATCTGAAAATTAGCACTGCACACACAGAGAAAACACAACTTCATGATATATCCCCTATATAGATCTGCCAGGAATCTTTTTATGAAGTCATGGTGTGGAGTGAAGGGTTCACTGGGATGTACTCCTTTGCAGTATAATCAGCACTTACAAACTTTAGGTGAATTAGCTAGGGATCAATATTGGCAAAAAAGCTGGAGTTAGTACTTACTGGTAATTCATTTTCCATGAGATCACCACGACGGCCATACAAGGAGATTGACCCCTGACCACTGTAGGGGCAGGAAGCAGAGAAAGGTTTAAATACTCCCCTCCCACCACCAAACACCAGTGCTTCCAAAATACCAGAGTAAAGGGTGGTGGATACACACGTGAAAAATAAATAAACAGGAGAAGATATTTCATCATATCAACCCCCAGGTAATTAACAGGGAGGGAAATACGGGCCGTCGTGGTGATCTCATGGAAAATGAATTACAGGTAAGTACTAATTCCGGCTTTCCATATTATCACCACGACGGCCATACAAGGAGGTATATCAAATATGAATCTATGGGGGGGAACACAGACTTAAGGACTTTTTGTCCGAAAGACATATCAGTCTTTTTGAAAGGTCCAATCTATAATGTTTGGCAAAAGTATGGATACTGGACCAAGTGGCTGCCTTACAGATCTCCTCAAGGGAGACACCCGCTCTTTCTGCTTGAGATGACATTGCCCTGGTAGAGTGGGCACTGATATTATCAGGGCAGGAAAGATTCTGTAGGGAATAACAAGAAGCGATAGTAGCTTTGATCCATCTGGTAATGGAGGACTTGGAAACTTTCTGACCCTTGTTTCTTCCTCCAAACTGGATAAAGAGGCAGTCTGACTTCCTAAAGTCTTTAGTGGTCTCTAGGTAATCCAGTAATGCCTGTCTGACATCAAGTGAATAAAGGGTAGATTCCCAATCATTAGATGGGTTGTTAAACAAGGAGGGAAGAGTGATCTCCTGGTTCTTATGAAACTTCGAGACTACTTTTGGTAGAAAACACGGGTCTAGTTTTAGAACTATCCTGTCGTCCAGGACCTGTAGGTAAGGCTCTCTAATTGAAAGGGCCTGTAGTTCACTTATTCTTCTGGCTGAAGTGATGGCAACCAGGAAAGCAGTTTTGTAGGATTTTTGCTTCAAAGAGCAGTCACTCAGAGGTTCAAATGGAGGATGAAATAGTCCCCTAAGGACGATGTCTAAATCCCAGGAAGGTACCTGAGACCTTAGAGTCGGACGTTACTGCCTTCATGAATCGCTTTATCCACCTATGGTTCGCCAGTTCGGTGTCGTAAAAACAACTGAGGGCTGATACCTGTACCCTGAGTGTGGATGGTTTTAACCCCATGTCAAAGCCTTTTTGTAAAAAGTCCAGAATCATTTGGATGTTTGGAGATGAGGTATTCGGTGAGGGCAAGCCTGACCACGAGCAGAAACGTTTCCAAATCTTTAGGTAAATTGAAAAGGTGACTTTCTTTTTGCAAGCCTTTAGGGTTGAAATTACCGCATCCGATAGTCCCTGATGCTTTGGGATCTGGGTCTCAGGATCCAGGCTGCTAGGTTGAGGAAGTCCGGGTCGGGGTGTAGAATCGGACCCTGGTGAAGGATGTCTCGTCTCTCTGGCAGAATCCAAGGATCTTCGCTGGCAAGGTTCCACAAGACTGGGAACCAGCTCCTCTTTGGCCAGTAGGGTGTCACTAGTATGACTGAAGTACTGTCCTGTATGATCTTCTGTACCACCCTCAGTATTAACGGAAGAGGAGGGAAAGCGTAATGGAGACCCCGGTTCCATCTGAAAGAGAAAGCGTCCAGAAATCTCGGGCTGTCTCTGGGATGTAGGGAACAAAAAACTGGCAATTTTGAGTTTACTCGAGTGGCAAAGAGATCTATTGTTGGTCTCCCCCACTTGTCCACTATCATCAGGAAGACTTCCTCGTTTAAGGACCATTCTGAGTGATCTATCCTTGCCCGGCTTAGGTAGTCTGCTTCCACATTTAGGGACCCTTTCAGGTGGACTGCAGACACTGACCGGACATTCGCTTCGGCCCAGGTGAATATCTTTGCCGACAAATACAGCAGGCTGCTTGAACCCGTGCCTCCCTGATGGTTTAAATACCTTATCACTGTCGTATTGTCTGACAGGACTCTTACGTGATGGCCCTGAAGATAAATCTTTGCTTGCCTTAGAGTTTCCCAGACTGACATCAATTCTTGAAGATTTGATGACTGGAGACTGAAAGATTCTGGCCAGACTCCCTGGTAATAAACGTCTCCGACCATCGCTCCCCAACCAACCGTACTGGCTTGCATCCATGGTGATCTGGGCATAGGGATTCTTTGACCACTGCACCCCCTTGGAGATATTGAGCCTGTCTTTCCACCAAAGAAGGGAGGTTTTTATCCTCTGAGGGATGATCACCCTTTGGTCTAGGGAAGATTCCCTTCTGTCCCAAACCCTGAGGATCCACATCTGCAGGGTTCGGAAATGGATCTGACACCACTGAACGGACGGTATGCAGGATGTGAGGATCCCCAGGAGACTCATTGAGTCTCTGATGGAGCAGAAACTTTTTGAGTTGAAGATGGAGATTTTCTTTTGGATGTCCTGTATTTTGCTCTGAGGTAGACAGGTTATCTGCTTCTGGGAATCCAGAATAACCCCCAGGAACTGGATATTTGTTGTCGGATCTAACTGTGATTTTTTTATGTTGATCAGCCAACCCAGACCCTCTAGGGTTTGACGGAAAAAATTTAGATCTCTCTGTAGAAGAGCGTAACTGTTTGAGATCAGAAAATCGTCTAAGTATGGAAAAACTGTCAGACCTTCCTTCCTTAGATAAGCCACTACCTCGATCATTAGTTTTGTAAAAACTCGAGGGGCTGATGATATGCCGAAGGGGAGAGAGGTGAATTGGTAATGGAGGATTCTGCCCAGATGGTCTCTGACCGCGAACCTTAAAAACCGTTGGGAGCTGGGATGTAGCGGTACATGATAGTAGGCGTCGGTCAGATCGACCGAGCACATTACTGAATTGTTCTGGAGCAGAGGAACTATAGATCTTAAGGTCTCCATCCTGAATTTTTGATAGGTTATATACTTGTTCAGGCGCTTTAAGTTCATTATTGTGCGATAGGATCCCTCCTTCACTAGGAAGAGGTTTGAATAGAAACCCTTTCCTTGTTCGGATCGTGGCACTTTCATCACTACCCCTTTTGCGAGTAGTTCCCGAATACCCACGAGAATAGGATGATTGAAGTCTGGGATCGCATCCCTGGTGACTAGAAATCTTTTTGGGGGAGAATACGAGAATTGTATTCTGTAACCCGACTCTACAATCCTCAGAGCCCAGGAGTTTGAGGATATCTCCTCCCAACGGGGAAAAAACATCCTCAATCTCCCCCCTACCCTGATGTCACTGGTTTCCATTTCCCTTTTGGGGGGCAGAAGCGGAAGCCCTACCTCTCCCCCCTTTGGGGTAACCAAAACGGCCCGACTTGCCCTTACCAGTGTACTGACTACTTTGGTTTGAACGGGCACGAAAGGGATACTTCCTTTTATAGACTTTTTCCTCCGGAAAACCCTTTTTATCGGAGGCCCTTTCTAGGATCTTTTCTAATTCTGGTCCGAAGACATACTCTCCAGAAAAGGGGATGCCACAGTCTGGATTTTGACACCTTGTCCCCCGACCAGCATTTCACCCACAAGGCACGGCGAGCTGCATTGGACAGACCCGCATCCTTTGCTGAAAAACGTACCGACTCCGCGGAGGCGTCCGTTAAAATAGCTGTAGCAGATTTTAACAGGGGAATAGCACTCAAAAGCTCATCTGTTGAGGGATCGCTGGAGGCCCTATTCTCTAACTCTGAGAGCCAGATGAACATAGATCTGGCAACTGATGTGGCTGCTATGTTCGACTTAAGCGTGAACATGGCCGCCTCCCAGGACCTTCTCAATAAGACATCAGCTGTTCTATCCAGTGGATCTTTGAGCCGAGAGGCATCTTCAAATGGTAGGCTGTTTTTTTTTATTGACCCTAGCTACCTGGGCGCCAATTTTAGGGATGGTATTGAAGGTCTTAGCTTCTTCTTGATCAAAGAGAAGCCGGTTTTGGAAGGATCTGGCAACTCCTAGCCGTTTCTCCGGATCTGCCCATTCATCCAAAATCATCCCCTTGATATTATCGTTAATGGGGAAGACTCTGGATTTCTTTACCCTGAGACCTCCAAACATCTCATCCTGTACTTATGGAGTAGAAGGCACCTCCTCTACTCCCATAGTAGCTCTGACGGCTTTTAAAAGTTCGGGCATATCCTCAGAGGAAAAATAAAATTTCCTTCAGTTTTCTGAAAATTCTCGATCAGAGAGCTTGTCTTCATCCTCCATATGGCTAGAGGAGGAAGCCGATCCCCTATAAACCTCAGAATCGGAAGAAATATAATCGTTTGATTTGTGGTGTTTGGCGGGGGGCTCCGAAACAACAGGTTTCTGTTTGAAGAGAGGAAAAAGCCGCAAAGGAGGATTTAATCTCTTCCCGCATCAGAGACTTAATCTCTTCCATGAGGGACGGCTGTTCCTCCCGGACAATCTTAGAAATGCAATCCCTGCACAACTTCTTAGGGTGGGGGGCCAGTGGCCTCCGAAATGAGCTCCTCCAAACGCTTCCCACAAGGAAAGGGAAGGAAAATTAGAGCTTTCTTGGAGGCAGAATCTGCCGCCCAAGAACGAAGCCAGATGGTGCAGCGGATGGCCACAGAGTTGGCGGCCGCACGGCCGGCAGATTCCATAGATGCATCACAAATAAACTTTGACGCCTGGTAAATTTGAGAGGCAAGCACTGCCAAATCCCCATGGTCCGAGTCTGGAGGTAAGGCACGGATAAGCTGTTTTGCCCAGATAGCGCAGGCCCTTAGCCACTCAGGAGGCGGCAAACGCAGGGCGGATGGCAGCGCCCGCCGCTACGAAAACAGACTTGGCCAAGGAGTCGACCCGTTTGTCAGTGGGATCCGACAAGGAAGCCGTGTCAGCCAGGGGAAGTGTAGCAGCTTTCGCCAGGCGAGCAACCTGAGGGTCTACCTGAGGAGGAACCGTCCAGAGATTGACAGATTCCACTGAAAAAGGATAAGGGACATCAGAGGCCTTGGTAAGATGAAGGCGTCGATCAGGGTGACGCCACTCCTTAGCGAGAAGTGCGTCCAGATCCTCGTGATTCGGGAAGACCACAGTGGACCGTTTAGAACGGCACAAGGACACCGACTCCTGGGAGGAGGAAGGAGGAACGTCCTGCATGGGCGCGTCCCAGACTGCCTTGAGAAATTTCGCCCGACTCAGACCTAACCGGGGAGTGATCCGGGGTAGCTGAGGAGTAGGACCCAGCCGAGACCGTACAAGGTCGCTTGCGGGACCGCGTGCCAGAGCGAGAACGGGAACTTTCGCCAGGCGCATCACCAGCGGGAGGGCCCCTGCCAGAGGCGGCTGCAATCTGGGCAGGCCGACTGTCCAAGGACTGCGCCAGGAATTGGGAGAGGCTGGCAAAGTTACCTATGGCCTGGGATAGGGTAGCAGCCCATTCCGGAAAAACCGACAAAGAGCGGGCCGCGGGGGTGGACTGGGGTTGAGACACTGCACACAGAGGGAAGTAGGCTGGCCGCATGGGAACTCTCTATTACACACAGAGCAGGCGTAATGAGTGGAAATGGCAGCGGAGGGAGTAGGGGCCTGACCAGAGGAAGACATGAGGGCGGATGATGGTGGAGCCTGCAAAGAAAAAAAAAGAGTCAGCCAAAGGCTGCCTACCAGAACCAATGATGCTGTGTCCCAGAGAACCGATCGCAGGGAAGTCTGCAAGATGGCGACCAGACAGAGCCTGAAGCAGGAAGGAATCGGCAGTTCAGAAGAAAAAAACGCCCCTCCCTAGCAGCCCGCGCTGGATTGGGCGAAACAAATGCCTCTCAGGGCACCACCCACAGAGGGGAGGGACGCAGAAAGAAAAGCCCGGGAAGCCGGAGCTTTGCCCCACGTGACCTGCGGCCTAGGCCAGAACAAAGCCGGGGCCCAGAGTGAACAAAAAACGCTGCCGGAGACGGGCGTCCGCGATCGCGGTGACGTCCGGCGGCAGCAGAAGAGGGGAGACAGCGCCGATGCGGGAGGACCGGAAAGGCCAGGTAGGTGGAGAAGGCTGAAAAGAAAAAAACGGCCATCTTAAAGGGCCAGGCCCCATGAAAAAACGCACCCCATGCAGGAGTCCCTGCCCAAAAATGACCTCCGGAGAGCTGATACAGAGCCTTCAGGACCATGCAGTGCCTAACAAGGGGCCAGGCCACAAAGAGACTCAGGAGAACAGGGAAGGGAATAGGGAGACCGCCATACTCACCTTCCGACGTGTTCAGGCGCAGCATGACCACCCCCTCGGCGGACTCAACACAGAAGCCGTGGGTCCGCAGGAATTCCACTGCGGAAGCAGGTCACGTGGGGACTGGGTGGCTGCCGGGTACCTGAGTACGTGCCCGCAGGGGGGCAACTAAGGTGGAGCACGATGGAGCCACCCCTGCAACCTGTAGAGAAAAAAGAAAAAAATGAAAATAAAGAAAACAAAATTAGCAGGATGACCTGCGAAAAAAAGAATAGCAGGTCATGTCTGCCTCCTACGGACAATAGAACTAGACTGAGTTCTTTTGGCTCTGGCAGAGGGGTATAGCCCACCTGGGTGGAGCCAACACTTTGTTTCTAGTGGCAGCTGGGCATATACCCATGGTGCTGTGTCCCCCAATGCCATGCACGAGAAAGCAAGCCTGTCTTACAAATGGGAGGCTAACGAAGTACCAGAAGCCGCTGCGATTGATAAAAAAATTATATATATATATAAAAAAACTGATTTTTTTTTATCGCCGCAGCACTTGTAAAGTGATTGTGCAGTGATCAAAAATAAAAAAAATCCTAAAACCTAACAGTCAATACTAGTGGAAAAAAAAGAAGCGAGTTTACACTGATCACTTTTTTCCCTTTCACTAGTGATTGACAAGGGTGATCAAGGGGTTAATTGGGGTGATCTGGGGGCTAAGTGTAGTGTTTGGTGTACTCACTGTGATGTGTGCTCCTCTGATGGGACCAACCGACGAAAAGGACCAGCAGAGGAGCACAGAAGCCATTTAACACCTTATACAGTGAGGAACAGAAGTATTTGAACACCCTGCGATTTTGCAAGTTCTCCCACTTAGAAATCATGGAGGGGTCTGAAATTCACATTGTAGGTGCATTCCCACTCAGAGACAGAATGAAATAAAAATTTCAGGAAATCACATTGTATGATTTTTAAAGAATTTATTTGTCTTGCACTGCTGAACATAAGTAGTTGAACACCTGAGAAACAGCAAGAATTCTGGCTCTCAAAGACCTGTTACTGTGCCTTTAAAAAGTCCATCTCTACTCCACTCATTAATCTAACTTAGTAGCACCTGTCTAAACTCTTTAAAGACACTTGTCCACCCCACAGTCAGTCAGACGCCAACTACTACCATGGGCAAGACCAAAGAGCTGTCAAAAGACACCAGAGACAAAATTGTGGACCTCCACAAGGCTGGAAAGGGCTATGGGGCAATTGCCAAGCACCTTGGTGAATATAGATCAACTGTTGGAGCAATTGTTAGAAAATGGAAGAGGCTAAAGACGACTGTCAGTCTCCCTCAGACTGGAGCTCCATGCAAGATCTCATCTCATGGGGTGTCACTGATAATAAGAAAGGTAAGGAATCAGCCCAGAACTACAAAGGAGGAGCTGGTCAATGACATGAAGAGAGCTGGGACCACAGTTTCAAAGGTCACTGTCGGTAGAACACTATGCCGTCATTGTTTCAAATAATGCATTGCACATAAGGTTCTCCTGCTCAAGTCATCACATGTCCAGGCCCGTCTGAAGTTTGCCAATGACCATCTGGATGATTCAGAGGAGGCATGGGAGAAAGTCAAGTGGTCAGATGAGACCAAAGTAGAACTTTTTGGTCTAAACTTCACTCGTCGTGTTTGGAGGAAAAAGAAGGATGAGTTGCATCCCAAGAACATTATCCCTACTGTGAAGCATGGGGGTGGTAACATCATGCTTTGGGGGTGCTTTTCTGCGAAGGGGACAGGACGACTGCACTGTATTAAGGAGAGGATGAATGGGGCCGTTTATTGTGAGATTTGGAGCAACAACCTCCTTCCCTCAGTCAGAGCATTGAAGATGGGTCGTGGCTGGGTCTTCCAACATGACAACGACCCAAAGCACACAGCCAGGATAACCAAGGAGTGGCTCCGTAAGAAGCATATCAAGGTTCTGGAGTGGCCTAGCCAGTCTCCAGACCTAAATCCAATAGAACATCTTTGGAGGGAGCTGAAACTCCATGTTGCTCAGCGACAGTCCCGAAATCTGACAGATCTTGAGAAGATCTGTGTGGAGGAGTGGGCCAAAATCCCTGTTGCAGTGTGTGCAAACCTGGTCAAGAACTACAGGACCTCTGTATTTGCAAACAAAGGCTCCTGTACCAAATATTAACACTGATTTTCTCAGGTGTTCAAATACTTATGTTCAGCAGTGGAAGACAAATACATTCTTTAAAAATCATACAATGTGATTTCCTGAAAAAAAAATTTTTATTCTGTCTCTTAGAGTGGGAATGCACCCACAATGTGAATTTCAGACCCCTCCATGATTTCTAAGTGGGAGAACTTGCAAAATCGCCGGGTGTTCAAATACTTCTGTTCCTCACTGTATCTATAAATATAAGGTGTTATATGGCTTCTGATTTGATTTTTTAAAAGTCACCAACCTACCAGCGCTGATCATTGGCTGGCAGGCTGGTGACAAAATACTCCTGTACCGATTTCCGGCCCGCACTGCGCATGTGTAGACGCACCCAGTAGGAATAACAGGGCCGCCGCCAGGACGCAATCCTGCGTGCGGCAGTTAAGGATGGGGGGGGGGGGGGGGGGGGGAATAAAATAAATAAGTCCTTTAACCTTTCCTGGTAAGTTTTATCCTGCAATCCATGTACTAGTTTAGTAGCTCATCTCTGAACTCTCTCCAAAGTATCAATATCCTTCTGGAGATATGATCTCCAGTACTGCGCACAATACTCTAAATGAGGGCTCACTAGTGCTCTGTAGAGCGGCATGAGAACCTCCCTCTTTCTACTGGTAATGCCTCTCCCTATACACCCAAGCATTCTGCCAGCATTTCCTGCTGCTCTATGACACTGTCTCCTACCTTTAAGTCTTCTGAAATAATGACCCCTAAATCCCTTTCCTCAGATACTGAGGTTAGGACTGTATCACTGATTTTATATTCGGCTCTTGGGTTTTTACGCCCCAGGTGCATTATCCTGCACTTATCAACATTAAATTTTAGTTGCCAGATTTTTGACCATTCCTCTAGTTTTCCTAAAAACTGTTCCATTTGGTGCATCCCTCCAGGAACATCAACATTGTTACAAATCTTTGTGTCATCAGCAAAAAAACACACCTTACCATCGAGGCCTTCTGCAATTTTGCTGATAAAGATATTAAACAATATGGGTCCCAGAACAGATCCCTGAGGTACCCAATGGTAACAAGACCATGGTCCGAATATACCCCATTGACTACAACCCTCTGTTGTCTGTCCCTCAGCCACTGCCTAATCCATTCAACAATATGGGAGTCCAAGCACAAAGACTGCAATTTAAAAAATAAAATAAAATCAGATCCTTTTTATTAACATCGCCAAATACCGTAATACAGTCTTACAGCAGAATATAGCAATGAAAGGTTTTTCCAATAACACATACAATCTAGCATTGTAGCATATATCATGATACAACTTTTAGCCCCCCCCCCCCCCTCCCATTGGTGTTGGTGATCCTTACCAAATATTGTTATTCAAATGCCTAAACAAGAGCCAAAAGTCCCAAAGCTTTTCAAATTTTGTGGGACACCCACTTTTCATAAACCAGCATTGTGTCAACTGTGCGTATAAATTCTCTAAGGGATGGAGGTTCTGCCTGTATCCAGTGCAAGGCTATCAGCTTCCTTGGCACATATAATAACCGACCCACTGCTACTTTATACACGTGTTTAGTTGCAATCTCTGACACACAGCCCAGAACACACACCTTAGGATCATACGGTATTTGCACCTTATACACATTATGTATGACCTTCAGTACCTTCCTCCAGAACCTCCTCAGTTTCTCGCAGCTCCACAGCATGTGTATAAGATCTGGAGTCCACTGAGCACCGTGGACAATCAGCATTGAGTCTATACCCAAAGCGGTGTAAAAAGACTGGTGTCTTATAGGCTCTGTGGACAATAAACAGCTGCGAGAGCTTACCCCCTTCGCTCAGGGAGGATAACTGTATCGCTTCCAGAATGTCTGACCATTGGTCATTAGAAATAGTCCCTACATCTTGTTCCCACTTGCGCATCCTGGACAAAGGGTAAGACATCAAATAATTATCTAGTAGTAATTTATATATGTCATGGATATCATCCCTCTCCTCACCCCTTTGGAGATAACGTGGTGCAGGACCGCATCTCTCTGACACTCTAACATTGTTTTTTAATTCTCGTGTTATACGCGTCGCATATTTGGAGATATTTATAAAATTGGCCTTTAGGTATACCATACAATTCCTGCAATTTAGTAAATGATGCAAAGGCTTCCCCCTCTAGTAAATGGCCTATTCTTAGTATCCCTTTCCATCTCCAATCCCCAAATCCTTCTAAGGAGACAAACTCTGGTAACGCTAGGTTACCCCATAAAGGAGTATATTCCGTAGTTCCTTCAACCTTTAACTGTTTTATCCTACTCCACGTTTTTATACATTGTGTAACCTAAAGCACCCATTGGTCCTCCCTGACATATTTCTGCACCTTCCAGGAGCAACAAAAGGTCTCGGCTTTTCAATTGATATTGAATTATCTGGCAGATCACATCCCTAGACACGGAGTCTAACCATCCCTTGAAGTGTTAACTCTGAGCAGCCAGATAATATAGCCAGGGATTCGGCACCGCCAGTCCCCCTCTGATTTAGCGTATTGCAGCGTTTCCAATTTAATCCTAGATGGGCCCTTGCGCCAAATGAGTTCCCGGAAAATAGAGTCAATCTTGTCAAATCTATCCTTTGGAAGCCATACCGGGGAGTTTTGCAAAATATATAGCATTTGAGGCAGGGATGTCAAACTCGTGGCCCTCCAGCTGTTGCAAAACTACAACTCCCATCATGCCTGGGCATACTACAGCTATCAGGGAATGATGGGAGTTGTAGTTTTGCAACATCTGGAGGGCCATGAGTTTGACATCCATGATTTGAGGCATTAGAACCATCTGAAGATTCATCTTACCAGCCACTGATATATAGTTTGCACCATGCCTTAATTTTGTTCCGAAATTTAAGCAGCAGAGGTTCAAAATTGAGTCGCTCAAATTCCTTAATCTTGGGAGACCTATATATTCCTAAATATTTAAAAGGATTCCACGCAGGGGATGTTCCGGTCTGTTATCACACGCGACTTTGCCCATCAAAGAGCATTAGCACAGATTTATGCCAGTTTATGGTCAAGCCAGACAATTGACTGGTCAATGATAGACATAACTAACCAGAGAGGATTCAGTGTCTCCCAAAAATAGAGTATCAGCAGCGTACATCGCCACTTTGTTATGTACCGCCCCATATCTAAAGCCCCGAATATTAGGGGATTTGCGTATTGCCGCTGCCAAAGGTTCTGGCCACTGCAAATAACCGGGGCGACAGTGGGCACCCTTGGCGTGTGTCCCTCCTCAAATGGAATTTCGTGGACACACCTCCATTCGCCCTAATACTCGCTTTTGGGTTAGAGTATAACACTTTCACCCATGAAATGAACGTGCCCCCAAATCCCATATGCACTAGAGTGCGCCACAGGAACTACCACTCTATACTGTCGAAGGCCTTGGCTGCGTCCAAAGAAAATATAGCCCTGTCCCCCACATTATCAGCGGGTATTTGTAGACTAGTGAAGACTCTTCTTATATTAATTGAAGTCGATTTTTAGGGCATAAAACCAGTCTGGTCTGGGTGTATAATGGACAATATAACTTTAGAGAGAGACGATTGGCCAAGACCTTCCCCAGCATCTTAACATTGGCCTATAGGAGTCGGGCAGCGAGTGGTCCTTGTCTGGCTTAGGAATGACCACTATCAACGCCTCCTGCATGGAAGACGGTAGCTCACCCACTTCCAAAGAGTGGTTTAATACTTTCAACAACTCAGGGAGCAATGTGTCCGCGAAAGCCTTGTATAGCTCCACAGGGAGACCGTCAAGTCCCGGTGCTTTATCATTGGCCATGGAACACATTGCTACTCTTAATTCGTCCAATTCAATTGGGGCATCTAGTAACGACCTATCCTCCTGCGACAGCCGAGGAAGATTCAGACCCTGCAAAAACCCGTCAATATCTGAGTCAGTACATGCTGTCTTAGATGAATTTAAGGAAGAGTAAAAGTCTCCCAATATATTCAAAATACTCCCAGTATCTCTTATCAAGATTCCATTAGAGTCAACCAGACCCGTAAAACACGGAGAACCCTGCTGTGCTTTGGCTATCATTGAGAGCATATGCCCCACTTTCTCTCCTTCCACAAAAAATTGTTGTTTATAGAAGAGACGCATCCTCTCGGCCACCTGCAGGAGATGAGACCTTAATTCCTCCTGCTTGGCTTTTAACTAATTACTCGTCTCTGTGAAAGGTGCATTTACAAAGGCTTCCTCTGCCATCCTCATATCTGCATGTACTTGTATATCTTTTTCTTTAGATTGGGATTTAATCCTACTAATGGTCTAATCAGAGTTCCTCTAAGAAAGGCTTTCATAGCCTCCCATATTGTATGTATAGAGGCCGAACCTTCATTATATTCAAAATATTCCCTCAGGGATTGTGCTATATCAGTAGTATCCCCTATCAGGGACAACCAAAAAGCGTTCATACGCCAGTACTTCGTCCCCGACCTGGCTTCCCCCAGAAATATCCATTTCTACACTGAATATAGAATGGTCTGACAGGGTCCTGGCTAGATACTTCGATTTTGGGACAAGTGGGTACATGTGAGCATTCGCTAGACCCATATCTATTCGACAGGGAGCTATAGGTCGATGAGCAACACAAATACTATCTGTCTGCAGGGTGTGCCTCTCTCCAAACATCCGTCAGCCCTACTTCCTTTATTAGCCTACCAAAGGGAGTTTCATTATTACTTCCATCCCTTACTGATACATGGCATCTGTTTAAAGATTCGCTTAATACATTATTGAGATCTCCTACTATCAGCACTGGAATTTCTGGATAGTCTGCCAAAAACTCCAGCAACAATCTCAAAGGTACCGAAGAATAAGGAGGTGGTATGTAGATTGTCACTAGTACCATTCTCACTCCCTGCAAATTACAGTGAACTCCTATAAATCTGCCTTCTAAATCTACACATTCTTTCAAACACTCAAATTTCACATTTCTATTGACCAAAATACTAACCCTCCTGGAATATGAGGAGAAGACAGAATGCACAGAGTACCCCATCCATGACTTGTTTATTAAATGTATTCTTTGCTTGGTCATGTGTGTCTCCTGTAGACAGCAGATTGCAGGTTGAAACCTTGACAAATATTGAAAGATACCCTGTCGTTTGGTGGCATCCGCCATTCCCCTCACATTCCAACTAAGTACCTTTATAGCCGGCCCCATCACATTTTATTTGATAATATAACTGTCTAGCAGATGCCTTATTACCCTCATCCAGTAAAGGAAGAGCAGTCTATAAACAGTACCCGCGCCCTGTCCTGCTGAAATATAGCGTTGTACAGTTATCTGTTGCAGATCACCAACACCATGTAACCCCCTCCCCCCCAACCTTTTGCCCATTTGCAGATAACACAAATTGTATACGAAACTAAATATACTCTGTAACCTGGGGCCAATAGAAGAAACCTGGCCCAAAAGTGTCCACAACAATGTGCAGTCCCGTACACCCCAGCACTTAGGACTGCCATAATACCGGGGACCCAGTGAACGTTCCAGCAACAGGCCCAAAGAGATTAGAGATTAGGAGATAGAGATTAGGAGATAGAGATTAGGAGATAAGAGATTAGGAGATAAGAGATTAGGAGATAGAGATTAGGAGATAGAGATTAGGAGATAGAGATTAGGAGATAGAGATTAGGAGATAGAGATTAGGAGATAGAGATTAGGAGATAGAGATTAGGAGATAGAGATTAGGAGATAGAGATTAGGAGATAGAGATTAGGAGATAGAGATTAGGAGATAGAGATTAGGAGATAGAGATTAGGAGATAGAGATTAGGAGATAGAGATTAGGAGATAGAGATTAGGAGATAGAGATTAGGAGATAGAGATTAGGAGATAGAGATTAGGAGATAGAGATTAGGAGATAGAGATTAGGAGATAGAGATTAGGAGATAGAAAAATTGGACTGCACTTGGAGTGCAGTCCAATTTTTCTCTCTCTACTACTGGGTAAGCACCTGCTGCTGTACTTGGATTTTGCACCCATTTTTTACGCTACATTTGGAGGGTGGTGCCGCCTGTGGTTTTCCTTTATATATATATATATATATATATATATATATATATATATATATATATATATATATATATATATATATATATATATATTATACACACACACACACACACACACAGTACAGACCAAAAGTTTGGACACCTACTCAAAGAGTTTTCTTTATTTTCATGACTATAAAAATTGTAGATTCACACTGAAGGCATCAAAACTATGAATTAACACATGTGGAATTATATACATAACAAAAAAGGGTAAAACAACTGAAAATATGTAATATTCTAGGTTCTTCAAAGTAGCCACCTTTTGCTTTGATTACTGCTTTGCACACTCTTGATGAGCTTCAAGAGGTAGTCACCTGAAATGGTCTTTCAACAGTCTTGAAGGAGTTCCCAGAGATGCTTAGCACTTGTTGGCCCCTTTGCCTTCACTCTGCGGTCCAGCTCACCCCAAAACATCTCGATTGGGTTCAGGTCTGGTGACTGGAGTCCAGGTCATCTGGCGCAGCACCCCATCACTCTCCTTCATGGTCAAATAGCCCTTACACAGCCTGGAGGTGTGTTTGGGGTCATTGTCCTGTTGTAAAATAAATGATGGTCCAACTAAACCCAAACCGGATGGAATAGCATGCCGCTGCAAGATGCTGTGGTAGCCATGCTGGTTCAGTATGCCTTCAATTGGGGGGCGGAGCCAGCTAGCCATGGTGTAGGTCGTCTGCACAAGAGCTCCACACCACTAGCCCAGATATTTTAGCTTTATTCAGTGGAAACTGATCTCAAGATGGGGAAAACTCTCAGAGACAAAGACAATGCCTCCGGGGCCACTTTGAAGACAAAGAAAACCCAGGGGGACTTGAATAAGTTCCTTAACAGGAGATCTACGACGCATCCCGAGAGAGACAAGATGGCGCGTGAGGCGCGTAACCTCTCTGAGCGGGAAGGAGCCGATTCGGACGCAGACAGCTCTGATGCCGAAACTTACAGCAAAAGTGAGTCGGACTCCCTACCTCTCACCCGTAGCTTTCTCCAGCAGTCCCTGGCCCAGGCCCTTACTCCGGTCATGAGGGAACTATCGGACATTAAGGCCGAGTTTCTACAGCTTGGCCACCGAGTGGAAAGCCTGGAGGAAAGCCACGACCAAATGATTCAACGGGAAGCAGGAGTTCAAGACCATCTGAAGATCGTATCTAAAAAGATTAATACAGCTTTCCTTAACCTGGAAGACCAGGAAAATAGGGGTCGGAGGAAAAACGTCCGCCTGAGGGGCATACCTGAGTCGGTTCCAGCAGAGGACCTGACAGGTACTGTGCGCGGTATATTTGCCTCTCTTGTAGGAGAAGAACAGGCCGCCGCCATCGTGATAGAAAGAGCGCTCAGACCAAAGCCGCCCGCAGGTGAGCCGCCTAGAGATGTGGTCTGCGCCCTCATGAACTTTCTAGATACCGCTGCTGTCCTGAGAGCAGCAAGGGAGAAGGGGGATGCCTCCTTAGACGGCCATAAAGTGCTTCTATTCCAAGACCTGGCGGCTAGCACGTTAGCTAAGCGCAGAAATCTGCGCCCACTGACATCGATGCTTAGAGAAAAGAAGCTACCTGTCAGATGGCTGTTCCCGTTTGGCCTTAGCACCGCCATAGGAGGTAAACAATTCACAGTGAGACTCCCAGAAGATCTGCCACCTATTTGGGAGGCCCTGGGCACAGAAGCTCTCGATATCCAGTCGTGGCTCCCCTGCGATCCAGCTACAGAACTTCCTGACCTGCCACAGTCTGAGGGCTGGCGCTTAGCGCAAAAGAAGAAGTCCCCGAAGAAAAGAATTACCTAACCTGCTCCTGTGAGACTTTTCCTGGGATTTCGCATTGTTCCGGACCACCGGAGCCTATCGTTAAGGGTCTCCGCTGTTGCTGCGTTCCAGCTTCACAGGACTCAGGTCTTATGCCCTCTGCCCGATTACTATATCTTTGCGCCAATGCCTCTTATGCTTGTTTCTTCATTATGCCATGCTGATACAAGGGCCATTGGAATACTTTACAATTTTTGTTTGTCCGTGCCTCTTTCCTCTCTTTCTCCTTTCAGTTTGCCTTTTTCCCTCTACCCTTACCTGTCCTTGAGCCACCATCTGGTTGCTATCTAGGATATAGAACCTGCTGTCTGTGTTTTGATCAGGGCTCATACAAATCCACTGTCTATACCTATTCTTTGCGTTTGGGCTGGGGTGTGGGCTCTGGCGTGTCTACACACTAGTTTTCCCCCGCCAGGGTCCTTACCCTCTAGGTAATTGTAACCTATATAGCACTTACCTTTAATCCCTTCTTTAAATGTTGTGTTCATATTCGTTGTTTTATTGTTACCCTGTGTCGCCCTCTCCTGGTCACATAGCTTTACTGCTAAGTTCCAACCATTTTCACCATGTCTGATATAAAGGTATTATCCCTCAATGTGAATGGCATCAACACGCCACAGAAAAGGAGCCAAATATACCATACACTTCGAAGAGAAGGAGCGGACTTAGTCCTTCTGCAGGAGACCCATTTTAGACACCTACATATACCCAAAACAGAAAATAAACTTTTCCCCGTCTGGCATCATGCCTCTTATTCCTCGGCTGCCAGAGGCGTTTCTATAGCCCTAAGTCAGAACTTCCCCTTTACCCTGGAGGCCAAATTAGCGGATCCTGATGGCCGTTTTCTTTTCTTAAAGGGCAAAGTTGCAAACACTATGTTCACTATAGCCAACCTATATGCCCCAAATAGTAGGCAGGTCACCTGGTTGCTTCACACCCTGGAGGCCTTAAAAACATTTAAGGAGGGATTCCTCATTCTGGGTGGGGATCTTAATCTTACTCGATCCTTCTGTAGACTCGACCTCTACAGGTCGCCCCACCTCAAGTAGGCAGCTGAGGAAATTACTTATTACTCTAAGGGACTTGGGGATCTCGGATGTCTGGCGCATCCTCCATCCTGAGGGAATAGATTTCACTTTCCACTCACTGACGCACAATTCATATCAGCGCTTAGATTACATTTTCTTTGCAAATCACCTACTGTCCTCGGTTACTGAAGCCAAGATTGGTAACATAACCATTTCCGACCATGCGCCGGTGAGTGTGAGGGTGAGATTCAATGAGCTGCCTCCGAGAACCTGGGTCTGGAGATTAAATGAGACGCTCCTAGAGGAGGAATCCCATAAAAAGGCCATTGAACAGTGCCTCATTAATTACTTCTTAGAGAACACTAGCGGACTTACTAGGGAGACGTCATTGTGGGAGGCTCATAAGGTTGTAATCAGAGGGGAGCTCATTAGTCTAGGCTCTAGTGCCAAGAAACGGAGACAGAAACAACTAGATTCCCTCCTTCAACAGATCTCCACACTAGAAATTCTCCACAAGAAAACAAAAAGAGAAGAGGACCTGGTGTCACTTAAGTGTCTAAGGCTTAAGGTTATCGACCTTTTGAACATTAGGGCGGCTAGGGCCTTGAAGACGTTACGATTCAAACAATATCTTCATGGAAACAGAGGTTCTAAATTAGTCTCCAACCTTATTAAAAACCAAAGGAACAAATCCTTTATTCAGGCCATCAAATCTGCTTCGGGCCTCCGACTCATCAATACCCCGGCGATAGCCCAGGAGTTTTGCTCCTTTTACTCAAACTTATATAACCTCCCGGTACCCCTCACTGACCAGCAAATTGAGGCTCGTTCATCTGAGTTTCTCAGCTCCATCAACATCCCAAGGTTAGCCGTGGAGGACATACATAGGATACTTCAGCCGTTCACATTAGAAGAGGTGGAAAAGGTACTTATGTCCATCCCCTCAGGTAGGAGCCCTGGGCCTGACTGCTTTCCAATTTCTTATTATAAAAAATATAAAGACATATTGGTACCTCACTTTGCTTCAGCTTGTAATCTTCTCCTTAGGGGTGGCTCTCTGACCCCACAGGCTCAGGAAGCACACATCACGATTATACATAAAGACGGGAAGGATAAAGAGGCATGTGGAAGTTACAGGCCAATCTCGCTCCTGAATACTGACCTGAAGTGGTGGGCTAAATTGCTTAACAGCAGGATGTCGGTGTTGCTTCCTGGGCTTGTGGGCGAAGAACAAGTAGGATTTGTTTCAGGTAGAGAGGGCAGGCATAACATGCAGCAGAGTTATACATACGATTACCCACTCCATCAAATCTAATTCTCCCCTTGTGCTTTTAGGCACTGATGCGGAAAAGGCGTTCGATAGGGTCAGCTGGGACCTACATGGGTAAAGTATTACAAGCTTTTGGTTTCCCAGAGGACTTTATCAGTGCTATTTTTACACTTTACTCTGCACCATCAGCGAGAATACTAGTCAACGGCACCCTATCGAACGCCTTCCAAATTAGAAATGGCACCCGCCAAGGTTGTCCATTATCCCCCACCTTATTTGTCCTCACTCTAGAGACACTTCTGCTTAAATTCCGCCAATCTTCCACGATTAAAGGGGTGAAACTAGGTAACTTCGTCCACAAGATGGCCGCCTTTGCGGATGACCTGCTGCTCTTTCTATCTAATCCGGAACAGGCGTTGCCGGAGGTTATGCAGGTTTTTGAGTCCTTTGGGGTCATCTCCAATTTTAAGATTAACTTTGATAAGTCGGAGGCCCTTGGCATTTCCCTTCCTACTGCCCTGCGTACTAAAGTCAAAGCCCTTGCACCATTTAAGTGGCCAGCACATGCAATAAAATATTTGGGAGTGATGATCCCGACAAACCCCAAGTTGCTCTTCAGTTTTAATTTCCCCCCGCTGCTAGCCAAAGTTACCTCAATTCTCTCTAGGAGCAGCTCTCCTTTCCTGACCTGGTTAGGCCGGAAAAATGTACTCACCACATATATCCTGCCGTTGATTCTCTATACCTTGAGAGCCTTGCCCATCTCAATACTGATGAGCTTCCTCAATAAACTACAATCTATTATGAGCAGGTACCTTTGGGACAAGAAGAGCCCCAGAATGTCCTTCCGTCTCCTTTCCCGAAGGAAGAAATATGGGGGTATTTCCCTCCCTGACCTATTGACATACATACAGGCCATTAGCCTGGAAAGATGGCTTAAGCTTGCCAGACAAGAGACACACTGTATGCATATCGACCTTGAATTAGCATTGTTGGGTAGGGAGCTGTTTCATAGGCTATGGGCACCCGAGAGAGCAGGAGAAGAAATCAAAATTGTAAGCGTACTTACCAAAGCGATGCTTCAATATTGCCATAGGTTCTCGGGGTTAACTTCCACTCAGGACAAGATTTCCCCACTAGCCCCCTCAGTCATCCCCACATTAATATTTCCACGTATTCAGTCTCCATCAGATATCTGGTTATCAATGTCACATCACAGAGTAGGAGACATGAAGAGGATACAGACCTCATGCGATTTCTATACTGCCCTCTCGGGTGCTCCTGCTCTTGGTACAGACTTTATCCAAATTAACGACTTTGAGAACGCTTGTAAGCAATTTATGTCATCTAAGTACATCCCATTGCCTGATCCGTCATGGTTAGAGAATTTTGTGTTGCTCCCTCACCTACCCCATAAATGCACTACCCTCATATATAGGCAGATTCTAAAAGCGAGAGACTCTAACACACCACCTTGGGTCGCTGAGTGGGGAAGAGAGCTTCAACTTGTGTTCAGTGATGCTGAAAGCAATTGGATTCAAAAATCCTCACACGGTTTTTCCAAATGCATTAAAATCCAAGAAAATTCTGTCAAAACAGCGATGCAATGGTATAGAACCCGAGTACCTCTTTAAAATCCGTCTGCTATCCACGGATCTCTGCTGGAGATGTCATGCTGCCACTGGTTCCATGTCTCATATCTGGTGGTCCTGTCCTGCCATCAAATCTTTCTGGGTGGATGTAGAATCTGCCATTAACTTGATTTGTACAATGACCTTGAAGCTCTCTGCTCCGCTAGTACTTCTTTGGATGCCCACCTCCGATTTCCGACCCGGGAAAAATAATTTAGCTACTCACTTACTTATGGCTGCAAAACTTTTGATTCCAGTTAAATGGAGAACAGTTGATCCACCAACGCTGAGGATGTGGCGTGACAGGGTCCATCAAATATGTCGGATGGAGGAGCTGATAGGTTGGGCTTATCACAATAGAAATAGATTTCTGCAGGTTTGGCAACCATGGCTTGACTATAGATCAAACCTTCTCAATTCCCGACTGTGGGAATCTGACTAGCATTGCTGGTGGATGGTCACCTTTCACAATAGATGGTCAACACCCCTTCCATTTCCGCTTCCCGCTTCTCTCTTTCCTCTCTAATTTGTCCATTGATGGCGATATAGTTCGGATATGCTATACCATGCCTTTGATATAGTAAACAATATTACCTCTATGGATATCTGTAAACAATAGTACCTTTATGGATATGTCTGAGCAGATTATAATCTCCATCCTTGGGTCGACACACTGTTGGGTTTGTTACTCCCTTTCTCCCTCCCTATTGATGTGTTATGTGTTGAATGTATCCAGAAGCATTGTAAGATCAATCATTTCAGGGGCCATTAGCCCTAGAAAAGTGGTTGTCACACCCTAGCCTGTACTGTCAGGTTCTACCTTCGCTGATTCATGCCTAGATTTCATTGTGATGTGACGGTCGCTGTACTGCGCTACATGCGACATGATTATTGTTTACTCGCTTATCTAATAAAAAGAGATTTCAAACAGTATGCCTTCAATTTTGAATAAACCCCAACAGTGTCACCAGCAAAGCACTCCCACACCATCACACCTCCTCCTCCATGCTTCACGGTGGGAACCAGGCATGTAGAGTCCATCCGTTCACCTTTTCTGCGTCGCACAAAGACACGGTGGTTGGAACCAAAGATCTCAAATTTGGACACATCAGACCAAAGCACAGATTTCCACTGGTCTAATGTCCATTCCTTGTGTTCTTTAGCCCAAACAAGTCTCTTCTGCTTGTTGCCTGTCCTTAGCAGTGGTTTCCTAGCAGATATTCTACCATGAAGGCCTGATTCACACAGTCTCCTCTTAACAGTTGTTCTAGAGATGTGTCTGCTGCTAGAACTCTGTGTGGCATTGACCTGGTCTCTAATCTGAGCTGCTGCTAACCTGCAATTTCTGAGGCTGGTGACTCGGATGAACTTATCCTCCGCAGCAGAGGTGACTCTTGGTCTTCCTTTCCTGGGGCGGTCCGCACGTGAGCCAGTTTCTTTGTAGCGCTTGATTGTTTTTGTGACTGCACTTGGGGACACTCTCAAAGTTTCCCCAATTTTTCGGACTGACTGACCTTCATTTCTTAAAGTAATGATGGCCACTTGTTTTTCTTTACTTAGAATTTGTATTATGGCAAGAAAAAAGCAGCTAACAGTCTATTCAGTAGGATTATCAGCTGTGTATCCACCTGACTTCTCCACAACGCAACTGATGGTCTCCAACCCCATTTATAAGGCAAAAAATCCCACTTATTAAACCTGACAGGGTACACCTGTGAAGTGAAAACTATTTCAGGTGACTACCTCTTGAAGCTCATCAAAAGAATGCCAAGAGTGTGCAAAGCCGTAATCAAAGCAAAAGGTGGCTACTTTGAAGAACCTAGAATATGACATATTTTCAGTTGTTTCACACTTTTTTGTTATGTATATAATGCCACATGTGTTAATTCATAGTTTTGATGCCTTCAGTGTGAATCTACAATTTTCATAGTCATGAAAATAGAATTATATGTATCTCTGCACAAATTGGTCATAAAATGTGATCTGATCTTCATCTAAGTCACAACAATAGACAATCAATCTGCTTAAACTAATAAACACACAAAGAATTAAATGTTACCATGTTTTTACTGAATACACCATGTAAACATTCACAGTGCAGGTGGAAAAAGTATGTGAACCCTTGGATTTAATAACTGGTTGAACCTCCTTTGGCAGCAATAACTTCAACCAAACGTTTCCTGTAGTTGCAGATCAGACATGCACAACGGTCAGGAGCAATTCTTGACCATTCCTCTTTACAGAACTGTTTCAGTTCAGCAATATTCTTGGGATGTCTGGTGTGAATCGCTTTCTTGAGGTCATGCCACAGCATCTCAATCAGGTTGAGGTCAGGACTGGGCCACTCCAGAAGGCATATTTTCTTCTGTTTAAGCCATTCGGTTGTGGATTTACTTCTATGCTTTGGGTCGCTGTCCTGTTGCAACACCCATCTTCTGTTGAGCTTCAGCTGGTGGACAGATGGCCTTAAGTTATCCTGAAAAATGTCTTGATAAACTTGGGAATTAATTTTTACTTTGATGATAGCAATCTGTCCAGGCCCTGATGCAGCAAAGCAGCCCCAAACCATGATGCCCCCACCACCATAATTCACAGTTGGGATGAGGTTTTGATGTTAGTGTGCTGTGCCTCTTTTTCTCCACACATAGTGTTGTGTGTTTCTTCCAAACAACTCAAATTTGGTTTCAACTGTCCATAGAATATTTTGCCAGTACTGCTGTGGAAAATCCAGGTGCTCTTGTGCAAACTGTAAATGTGCAGCAATGTTTTTTTTTTTTTTGGACAGCCGTGGCTTCCTCTGTGGTATCCTCCCATGAAATCCATTCTTGTTTAGTGTTTTACGTTTCATAGATTCGCTAACAGGGATGTTAGCATATGCCAGAGACTTTTGTAAGTCTTTAGCTGACACTCTAGGATTCTTCTTCACCTCGTTGAGCAGTCTGCGCTGTGCTCTTGCAGTCATCTTTACAGGATGGCCACTTCTAGGGAGAGTAGCAGTGCTGAACTTTCTCCATTTATAGACAATTTGTCTTACCGTGGACTGATGAATAGCAAGGCTTTCGGAGATACTTTTATAACCCTTTCTAGCTTTATGCAAGTCAACAATTCTTAAACGTAGGTCTTCTGAGAGCTCTTTTGTGCGAGGCATCATTCACATCAGACAATGCTTCTTGTGAAAAGCAAACCCAGAATTGGTGTGTGTTTTTTTATAGGGCAGGGCAGCTGTAACCAACACCTCCAATCTCATCTCATTGATGGGACTCCAGTTGGCTGACACTTCACTTCAATTAACTCTTGGAGATGTCATTAGTCTAGGGGTTCACATACTTTTTCCACCTGCACTGTGAATGTTACCATGTTTTTATTGAACACACCATGTAAACATTTAATTGTTTGTGTGTTATTAGTTTAAGCAGACTGTGATTGTCTATTGTTGTGACTTAGATGAAGATCAGATCACATTTTATGACCAATTTGTGCAGAAATCCATAACATTTTAACCACCTCCGGACCGCCTAACGCAGATGTGCGGTCCGGAGGTGGCAGCCCTGCGCACAGTCACGCATATATGCATCATCTCGCGAGACGCGAGATTTCCTGTGAACGCGCGCACACAGGAACGGAAGGTAAGCGAGTGGATCTCCAGCCTGCCAGCGGTGATCGCTCGCTGGCAGGCTGGAGATCCGAATTTTTTAACCCCTAACAGGTATATTAGACGCTGTTTTCATAACAGTGTCTAATATACCTCCTACCTGGTCCTCTGGTGGTCCCTTTTGTTAGGATCGACCACCAGAGGACTCAGGTAGGTCAGTACAGTCGCACCAAACACCACACTACACTACACCCCCCCCCCCCCCCCCGTCACTTATTAACCCCTTATAAACCCCTGATCACCCATGATCACCCCATATAAACTCCCTGATCACCGCCCTGTCATTGATCACCCCCCTGTCAGGCTCCGTTCAGACGTCCGTATGATTTTTACGGATCCACGGATACATGGATCGGATCCGCAAAACACATGCGGACGTCTGAATGGAGCCTTACAGGGGGGTGATCAATGACAGGCGGGTGATCACCCATATACACTCCCTGATCACCCCCCTGTCATTGATCACCCCCCTGTCATTGATCACCCCCCTGTAAGGCTCCATTCAGACGTCCGCATGATTTTTACGGATCCATGGATCGGATCCGCAAAACACATGCGGACGTCTGAATGGAGCCTTACAGGGGGTGATCAATGACAGGCGGGTGATCACCCATATACACTCCCTGATCACCCCCCTGTCATTGATCACCCCCCTGTAAGGCTCCATTCAGACGTCCGCATGTGTTTTGTGGATCCGATCCATGTATCCATGGATCCGTAAAAATCATGCGGATGTCTGAATGGAGCCTTACAGGGGGGGTGATCAGTGACAGGGGGGTGATCACCCTGATCACCCCCTGTCATTGATAACCCCCCTGTAAGGCTCCATTCAGACGTCCGCATGTGTTTTGTGGAGTCCATGAAAGATTGAAATTTAGAATTTTTTATTTTTTGTCGCAAGTTAGTGGAATATGAGACTTTGTAAGGAAAAAAGAAAAAAAAAAAAAAATCATCATTTTCCGCTAACTTGTGACAAAAAATAAAAAATTCTAGGAACTCGCCATGCCCCTCACGGAATACCTTGGGGTGTCTTCTTTCCAAAATGGGGTCACTTGTGGCGTAGTTATACTGCCCTGGCAATTTAGGGGCCCAAATGTGTGAGAAGTACCTTGCAATCAAAATGTGTAAAAAATGGCCTGCAAAATCTGAAAGGTGCACTTTGGAATATGTGCCTCTTTGCCCACCTTGGCAGCAAAAAAGTGTGACACATCTGGTATCGCCGTACTCAGGAGAAGTTGGGGAATGTGTTTTGGGGTGTCATTTTACATATACCCATGCTGGATGAGAGAAATATCTTGGCAAAAGACAACTTTTCCCATTTTTTTATACAAAGTTGGCATTTGACCAAGATATTTTTCTCACCCAGCATGGGTATATGTAAAATGACACCCCAAAACACATTCCCCAACTTCTCCTGAGTACGGCGATACCAGATGTGTGACACTTTTTTGCTGCCAAGGTGGGCAAAGGGGCACATATTCCAAAGTGCACCTTTTGGATTTCACCGGTCATTTTTTACACATTTTGATTGCAAAGTTCTTCTCACACATTTGGGCCCCTAAATTGCCAGGGCAGTATAACTACGCCACAAGTGACCCCATTTTGGAAAGAAGACACCCCAAGGTATTCCGTGAGGGGCATGGCGAGTTCCTAGAATTTTTTATTTTTTGTCGCAAGTTAGTGGAATATGAGACTTTGTAAGAAAAAAAATAAAAAAATAAAATCATCATCATTTTCCGCTAACTTGTGACAAAAAATAAAAAGTTCTATGAACTCACTATGCCCATCAGCGAATACCTTAGGGTGTCTACTTTCCGAAATGGGGTCATTTGTGGGGGTTTTCTACTGTTTGGGCATTGTAGAACCTCAGGAATCATGACAGGTGCTCAGAAAGTCAGAGCTGTTTCAAAAAGCGGAAATTCACATTTTTGTACCATAGTTTGTAAATGCTATAACTTTTACCCAAACCATTTTTTTTTTGCCCAAACATTTTTTTTTTATCAAAGACATGTAGAACAATAAATTTGGCGAAAAATTTATATATGGATGTCGTTTTTTTTGCAAAATTTTACAGCTGAAAGTGAAAAATGTCATTTTTTTGCAAAAAAATCGTTACATTTTGATTAATAACAAAAAAAGTAAAAATGTCAGCAGCAATAAAATACCACCAAATGAAAGCTCCATTAGTGAGAAGAAAAGGAGGTAAAATTCATTTGGGTGGTAAGTTGCATGACCGAGCGATAAACGGTGAAAGGAGTGTAGTGCCGAAGTGTAAAAAGTGCTCTGGTCATGAAGGGGGTTTCACCTAGCGGGGCTGAAGTGGTTAAAGGGTTCACATACTTTTTATTGTATATATATATATATATATTTTATTATGCAGACCGTCCCACTTAAACATCACATACTGCCTGGTAGTGGGTATAAGCTTCAAGTGTCTACATTCTGGTTCCTCAGTCGACGTTCATTTTGGTACAAGCACTTCAGCGCCGCATCTGGGTCTTCAAAAAAAAAATACTGCAGAACCATAAACCACCAATCAGCTTGGCTGGGAACATCATAGAAAAATAGACTTGTAAGTCACGGAGTCTCCTCTTTATAACCACAAAGCGGGCCCTCTTTTTCTGTACCTCCTATGAATAGTCGGGAAAGATAGAGATCTGTACCCCATTGATCTTCAGGTCAAGATGGGTTCTATAGGCTCCAAGTACAGTGTCTCTGTCCCTATAGTGTAGGATCTTAGCAAGTATCGGGCGAGATGGACGACCGGGCGGCAGCGGTCGGGTTGGAACACTGTGTGCTTGTTCAACAGCATATAATGCAGAGAAGCCTTTGTCTTAGAATTTCTCAGCAATCTACTTTTCTATAAATTCCGTGGGGTTCGGACCCTCTGTTTTCTCCGGCACCCCCACTAGCCGAATATTGTTTTGATGTGAGCGATTTTCAAGATCATCGGTTTTGTCGTACAGCACCGCTATATCTTTTGCTGTTGCTTCACCGGCATCATGCAGCATTTTGGCGCCATCTTCCAGATCCAACACCCTCTCTGTTCCACCTCTGTAGTTCGGTCCGCCACTTTGTGTAAGTCGTGGCGAATTATCGATATGTTCTCTTTTAGGCTCCCAATATGTATATTCATGGTCTTAAGCGTGGCGTTGCAGCTTGCGATCGCTGCCATTATATCTTTTAATGTTGGCTTTGCTACCACAGTCACAGTGTCACGGCTGTTTAAGGGTAACCAGAGCATACACAGTAAGAAGAGCTACTGACCGGACCCAAACTAGGGAAGAGAAAGGGTGACCCCTGTCAGACCCTCAACACTCTCCCTATGCTGCTAAAGCACATGCCCGGATCCAAATGGTGGAACGAGGCATGCCCGCGTACCTTAGACTGATGAGCCCTGTAACCCCTACAATAGTGGAAGGGGCACGGCCACCGATGCCCTGCTCAGAATATGGAGGGAACCGTGGCCACCTCAGATCCAGTCAGGAAATCACCAGGTACACAACAAAGTCTGCACACTTAGCTGATGGAGCTGTAGTCGCAGAGAAGACTGATCCAAGGGCCGCTGGCAATATCCGGACTGCTTGCAGCAGCAGAACACAGGTCCAGAGAACTAGTAGCTAAAGAAGTGAAGATACTCAAGAGCTACAACTGAAAAGAGAAGTATAATCCACGCCCTGCAATAGGAGGAGGGGTGATTTAAAGACAGGGAAATCAAACGCAGGAGAGACAGCTGGGAGTAAAGACCTCATCACAGGGGCGGAGAAACAGAACAGTGAGAACACCTCCAAACTCTAAGTGACATCATCACAGGGGTGGAGACACAGAGCTGTGAGAACGTCTCAAATCTCTGGTAGTGACAGTACCCCCCCCTCTAGGGGTGGACTCCGGACACCCAGGACCCACCTTCCCAGGATGAGCCCTATGAAATGCCCTGATAAGGCGAGTGGCTTTAATGTCCGACATCGGAACCCACATCCTCTCCTCAGGACCATAACCCTTCCAATGAACAAGGTACTGAAGAGAACCGCGGACAATGCGAGAGTCCACAATTCTGGAAACCTCAAACTCCAGATTGCCATCAACCAAAATCGGAGGAGGAGGCAAAGAGGAGGGTACCGTGGGCAGGACATATGGTTTTAAGAGAGATCTGTGAAATACATTATGTATCTTCCAAACCCGTGGAAGATCAAGACGGAAGGCAACAGGATTGATGACTGACAAAATTTTATAAGGCCCAATAAACTTGGGACCCAATTTCCAGGAGGGAACATTCTGTTTAATATTTCTTGTAGACAACCACACCAGATCACCCACATTCAGGTCCTGACCAGGCACACGTCTCTTATCAGCCACACGCTTATACTTCTCACTCATCTTTCTGAGATTACTCTGAATCTTTTGCCAAATGGTAGACAAAGACGAGGAAAATCTCTCCTCCTCATGTAAACTAGAAAGAGCCCCTCCCGAGAATGTCCCAAACTGCGGATGGAACCCATATGCACCAAAAAATGGTGACTTATCAGAAGATTCCTGACGACTGTTGTTCAAAGCAAACTCAGCAAGAGGGAGAAATGAACACCAATCCTCCTGGTTCTCCGCCACAAAACAGCGCAAATATGTCTCCAGATTCTGATTGAGGCGCTCAGTCTGACCATTCGACTGCGGGTGAAAAGCAGAAGAGAAGGACAGCCGAACCCCCAGGCGAGAACAGAAAGCCTTCCAGAACCTGGACACAAACTGCGTGCCTCTATCGGAAACAATATCAGAGGGAATGCCGTGCAATTTAACAATATGGTCGACAAAAGCTTGCGCCAACGTTTTAGCATTGGGTAAACCAGGGAAAGGAACGAAATGAGCCATCTTGCTAAAACGGTCCACGACCACCAGGATCACCGACTTCCCCGAGGAACGAGGAAGATCCGTGATAAAGTCCATGGACAGGTGTGTCCAAGGACGGGAAGGTATGGGTAACGGGAGAAGGGAACCAGAAGGTCGTGAACGAGGGACCTTAGCGCGAGCGCACGTCTCACAAGCAGCCACAAAACCCTCCACAGACTTACGAAGAGCCGGCCACCAAAATCTCCGAGCAATGAGATCTACCGTGGCTCTACTCCCGGGGTGACCAGCAAGAACAGTATCATGATGTTCCTTAAAGAGTTTGTGACGTAGCTCAGGAGGCACGAACAACTTCCCGGAGGGACAACGGGCAGGTGCCTCAGACTGGGCAGCCTGGACCTCGGCCTCCAAATCGGAATATAGAGCAGAAACAACTACCCCCTCCGCCAAAATGGGACCCGGGTCCTCGGAGTTTCCTCCTCCCGGAAAACAGTGAGAGAGAGCATCAGCCTTCACATTCTTGATCCCAGGGCGGAAAGTAACAACAAAATTGAATCTGGAGAAGAACAGAGACCATCTGGCCTGTCTCGGATTCATACGCCTGGCCGACTCCAAGTACACCAGATTCTTATGGTCGGTAAAAACGGTGATAGGGTGCCTGGCCCCCTCCAACCAATGGCGCCATTCCTCGAAAGCAAACTTGATGGCCAACAACTCCCTATCTCCCACATCATAGTTTCTCTCTGCCGGGGAGAGTTTTCTAGAGAAAAAGGCACAAGGTCGCCATTTGGCAGGAGAGGGGCCCTGGGACAAAACTGCACCCACACCCACCTCGGAAGCATCCACCTCAACAATAAAAGGTAAGGAAACATCGGGATGCACCAAGATGGGAGCAGACGCAAAACTCTCTTTAATCTTAGAAAAGGCTGCAAGCGCCTCCTCTGACCAAGAGGAAAAATCCGTCCCCTTTTTTGTCATGTCAGTAAGGGGTTTGACAATAGAGGAATAATTCAAAATGAACTTTCTGTAGTAGTTAGCAAAACCCAGAAAGCGCATCAATGCCTTCTGATTTTCAGGAAGCTCCCACTCCAGCACGGACCTTCTCCGGATCCATGCGAAAACCAGAAGCAGAGAGGAGAAAACCCAGAAATTGAATCTCCGATACCATAAAAAGACATTTCTCCAGCTTGGCATACAGTTTATTCTCCCGCAGTATCTGCAGGACCTGAAAAAGATGATCCTGATGGGTATGAACATCAGGGGAAAAAATCAAAATATCATCAAGATACACCAATACAAATTTCCCCATTAAATGATAGAAAATACTATTAACAAAATGCTGAAAGACGGCCGGAGCATTCATCAGGCCGAAAGGCATAACTAGATTCTCGAAATGCCCGTTAGGGGTATTAAAGGCCGTTTTCCATTCATCCCCCTCTCTGACCCTGACCAGGTTGTACGCGCCTCTCAGATCCAATTTGGAAAACATCTTGGCCCCAACAATTTGGTTGAAGAGGTCCGGGATCAGAGGAAGGGGATAGGGATCGCGAATCGTGATACGGTTCAGCTCCCTAAAATCTAAACAAGGTCTCAGAGAGCCATCTTTTTTTTTAACAAAAAAAAAAGAACCCGCGGCAACAGGTGACTTTGAGGGACGAATATGCCCCTTCTCGAGACTCTCGGAGATATAGGTTCGCATTGCGAGTCTTTCCGGTTGTGAGAGATTGTAGAGGCGTGCTTTTGGCAGCTAGGCGCCGGGAATGAGGTTAATGGGACAGTCAAACTCCCGGTGAGGAGGTAGCTCCTGAACACCGCTCTCAGAAAACACATCCGAGAAATCAGAGAGAAATGATGGCACAGTTTTAGTAAACACCTCTGCAAAAGTCGCTGTGAGACAATTCTCTCTACAAAAGTCACTCCACTCATTTATTTGCCTTCCTTGCCAATCAATAGTGGGGTTATGTCTAGTGAGCCAGGGTAGCCCCAAAACTAGAGGAGAAGGCAATCCGTTAAGGACAAAACAAGATATCTCCTCCACATGAGTGTCACCTACAGCTAGCCGGATATTGTGAACAATGCCTTTCAGAGATCTCTGCGAGAGTGGAGCAGAGTCGATAGCAAAAACAGGTATATCCTTTTCTAATGTACAAACCTGAAAACCATGCAAGGCTACAAATTGAGTGTCAATAAGATTGAC
This sequence comes from Bufo gargarizans, assembly GCF_014858855.1. NCBI lineage: Eukaryota > Metazoa > Chordata > Amphibia > Anura > Bufonidae > Bufo > Bufo gargarizans. The sequence goes on along the minus strand of NC_058087.1, from coordinate 52,213,216 downwards.
GGCCGCTCCACTATCGACAAAAATCTCACAAGGAATGACTTTGCTCTCTAGCGCCACCCTGGCAGACAGGAGAAAACGGGAACTGCAGGTCAGAGGAATAGCATCAATTCCCACATCAACTTTGCCCAAAGTAGCAGATGAAGCAGAACTTGATGATCTACCTCTTGAGGTTTTTCTCTTATTATCGCTCTTAGTACAGTTCAGGAATCTCCTAGACGGACAAACATTTGCCAAATGACCTATGCCCCCACAACAAAAACACACCATATTCTGAGGACTAAATCCTCTTTTATCAGGGGCAAGTCGGCCTAGCTGCATGGGCTCCTCCTCAGAGGGGAGCGAGACAGGATGAGACCCCTGCATACTGAATGAGTCCGCACCATTGCCCCTAGACTGACAATGGCTGGACGGAGAGGTCTTGTTTCTTTCCCTTAGACGCCTGTCAAGGCGTACCGCCAATGACATGGCCGACTCTAAGGACGTTGGTCTCTCATGGAAAGCAAAGGCATCTTTCAAACCCTCTGAGAGACCATGACAGAACTGACTTCGGAGTGCAGCATCATTCCAGCCTGAATCAGCTGCCCATCTCCGAAATTCAGAACAATAAAGCTCTGCAGACAGTTTGTTCTGGCATAAAACACGCAAATTCGATTCTGCCAGAGCAACACGATCCGGGTCATCATATATCTGCCCCAGGGCCACAAAAAATCTTTCCACGGATCGAAGGGAGGGATCCCCTGATGACAGCGAAAAAGCCCAAGTCTGAGCATTACCCCTGAGCAGGGAGATGACAATCCTCACCCTCTGTTCCTCATTACCAGAGGAGTGGGGACACAAACAAAAATGGAGTTTACATGCCTCTCTGAAGCGAACAAAATTCTCACTGCCCCCGGAGAACGTTTCCGGAAGTGAGACCTTTGGCTCGCAACAGACTCCATGAGCCGGAGCAGAGCCCAATGTTTGTAGCTGAGTCACAGATTGACGGAGATCCGCTACTTCCAAAGAAAGACCCTGCATGCGGTCAACCAAGCCAGAAAGCGGATCTATGTCAACAAGGACGGTTTTGGTGGATTATAATGTCACGGCTGTTTAAGGGTAACCAGAGCATACACAGTAAGAAGAGCTACTGACCGGACCCAAACTAGGGAAGAGAAAGGGTGACCCCTGTCAGACCCTCAACACTCTCCCTATGCTGCTAAAGCACATGCCCGGATCCAAATGGTGGAACGAGGCATGCCCGCGTACCTTAGACTGATGAGCCCTGTAACCCCTACAATAGTGGAAGGGGCACGGCCACCGATGCCCTGCTCAGAATATGGAGGGAACCGTGGCCACCTCAGATCCAGTCAGGAAATCACCAGGTACACAACAAAGTCTGCACACTTAGCTGATGGAGCTGTAGCCGCAGAGAAGACGGATCCAAGGGCCGCTGGCAATATCCGGACTGCTTGCAGCAGCAGAACACAGGTCCAGAGAACTAGTAGCTAAAGAAGTGAAGATACTCAAGGCAGAGCTACAACTGAAAAGAGAAGTATAATCCACGCCCTGCAATAGGAGGAGGGGTGATTTAAAGGCAGGGAAATCAAACGCAGGAGAGACAGCTGGGAGTAAAGACCTCATCACAGGGGCGGAGAAACAGAACAGTGAGAACACCTCCAAACTCTAAGTGACATCATCACAGGGGTGGAGACACAGAGCTGTGAGAACGTCTCAAAGCTCTGGTAGTGACACACAGGACTGCACTTCAGAGCTTTTACTTTGATGGCCAGACACAGCATTATGTGGTTGCTGTTCCTCTTCGGAGTAGCCCTCCGGTGCTATGATCTCCTCCTCTGTGGCCAAATTGAACCCCTCCGTATCTCCCCATGCGCCCCATAGGGACTTCTGAGGCTTGTGTGCAAATTTTTCCAGCCGCGCCGCTGCTCCCTAGCTTACCGCGGTCAGCATGTCAGCCGTGTCTTCTTCCCTGGTGCCATCTTGGATCCGCTCATCTCGCTCCGGTCTGAGCAGGGTTTGCCTCTTTTCCCCGGCATGTTGGTCCCCGTGGTAAGTATATTTCCGTCCCGGAATCTTTAGGGAGGTCTGTATTGCTTGTGGTGCTTGATAGATACGGCTGTGGAACGATTTATGTCAGGATCGTGACTGGCGCACTGGAGACCCACGTCTTACTCCATGCGCAGTCAGGCCCCGCCCCCCACAAAGACTGCAATTTATTGATAAGCCTTCTATGTGGGACAGTTTCAAAATCCTTACTAAAGTCTAGATAAGCGATGTCTACTGCACCTCTGCCATCTATTATTTTAGTCACCCAACCAAATAAAAAAAAAATAAAGAAAAAGATTAGTTTGACATGATCTCCCTGAAGTAAACCCATGCTGTTTTTCATCTTTCAATCCATGGGATTTTAGATGTTCCACAATCCTTTCCTTAAGTATGGTTTCCATTAATTTCCCCACTATTGATGTCAGGCTTACTGGCCTATAGTTGCCCGATTCCTCCCTACTACCTTTCTTGTGAATGGGCACAACATTTGCTAATTTCCAATCTTCTGGGACGACTCCTGTTACTAGTGATTTGTTAAATAAATCTGTTAATGTTTTTGCTAGTTCACCGCTAAGCTCTTAATAGCTTTGAGTGTATCCCATCAGGCACCTGTGACTTATTTGTATTAATTTTAGACAGCAGACTTAGAACCTCTACCTCTGTAAAGACACATGCATCAAAAGATTCATTAGTCTTCTTCCTTAACTGAGGTCCATTTCCTTCATTTTCCTTTGTAAAAACTGAACAGAAGTATTTATTGAGGCAGTCAGCTAGTTCTTTATCTTCTTCCATTTACCTTCCTTCCTTTTGCTTTTAATTTGGTAATTACTTGTATTAATTTCTTGTTTTTATTTATGTATCTGAAGGAGTGTCTTATCACCTTTTTTCACTGACTGAGATAATTTCTTTTCTGCCTGCGCTTTAGAAGCTCTTATTGCTTGCTTGGCCTCTCTCTGCCTAATCTTATAAATTTCCCTGTCATGCTCGTTTTGTTTTGTTTTTATAATTACTAAATGCTATCTTTGTTTTTAATGATTTTGGGCACTTCTGCTGAGTACCACAGTGGTCTCTTCCTGTGCTGTTCTTTTCAAATTGAATTCCTGCACTGTATTATTATATCTTCTTTCACTATGTTGTTACCAACGTATTGTTCTCTGCTGCCATCTGCTGGCCGGAATTCGTATGCTGCACGCCTTGTTCCTTGTCTATAAAGTTTTTCTCTGCTGGGCGTGGTTTTAGCAGCCTTGGTTCTTGTCACTTCCTGTAGCCATTTTCAGTGCTGCACTCCTTGTGACTAGAGACTCACACCTTGGCTTGTGAAGGCATCAGTTTTTGACCAGCAGTTGCCTCAGCAGTTAGCCTCAGGAAAGACCTCCACATCACAGCATCTACTGCATTCCTGTACTGCATCACTGTATGTCGCTGCTCTGGATCAAATAAACCCACGTTTGATTGCATCCTCATGTCTACGTCTGGGTCCATCTAACCTGAGCATCTGCCGGTCCGGTCTGCTCCACTGCTTGGATACGAAGGTAGGACAGTCACAAGGTCATTATCAGTTACACCTTCATTCGCCTTCATGTGGGGACAGAACAGTCAAAAACTGCCTTAAAGCCTTATCCCCCAGTAAATACCCGTCTCAAGTCCAATCCCCGGCTACAGGTTCCCTCAGAGCCCAGTGCCACACTCAGGAACCTCCCCTGCGACAGGCCCACTCGCAGCAAATCTGCCCGGCAACAGTGCACGTCCCACAAGCCCAAGGGGAAGCACGGTGTGTCCGCAGTAGATATACTCTCACCTGGAAGTCCTCCACTACTCTCCAAGCTACTTTCTACATCCTATATTAACCCTTGCTCGCAGGATATAAGAACTGTTCACGCACGCGGGGCCTCCCTCAAACCAAAACCCCGCAATTCACTCAAAACACTTTAGGAACCTTATCGGGGTGCCTCATCTGAGCCGCACAGCAATTTTCAGCCCCCAATTCGAAAGTTAATTTTCTTAAAGAGACAGCGCACCTTAAATCAAAATGGCCGAAAATGAACTCGTACATTTCCCCAATGATGAAACAAAGCAAATGCAACCTGATACTGATCATTATGAAGAGCTGGAGGTAGAACCCACACTTCCAGCAGACCAAGTCACGCGACCAAGGCGCTCTCTCAAACCAACTATAAAGATCACAGAAAATTATCACACCAGGAAAGATGAGCTATGTGACAACCTGGAAGAGCTATGGGAACGAGTTTCCTCCCTCATATCAGGAATTAAGTCCTCCTCAGGCGATGCCACCAGTTTACAAGTTGCCGTCGGGCGGCTGAACGCAGCCCATGAAAGATACAAGAGACTGTCCACAAGGTATATAACGTTTCTAAAAGACTCTAATATTGAAGAAGCCCTGTCAGAATTGTGCAAGGCAGAATCAATAGACAAAGAAACGCCATGTTGACGGATGCTAAAGATAAAGTGGAACTCCGCATCTCTCATTTGCAAGAAACTAGATCACACAGATCGCATTCATCCAAACATTCCTCGCGGTCCTACAGATCATCATGCTCTAGAAGCTCCGCCCTGAGCGACAGATTACTAGAGGCCCGCATAAATGCAGAGCTATCCAAAGTGAGGCGTTCCTTCACCGAAAAAGAAGTCCTTGCGAGAACAGAAGCACAGACGGCAGAAGCCAAGAGGGCAGAAGCGGAGGCAGAAGCCAAGAGGGCAGAAGCGGAGGCAGAAGCCAAGAGGGCAGAAGCGGAGGCAGAAGCCAAGAGGGCAGAAGCGGAGGCAGAAGCCAAGAGGGCAGAAGCGGAGGCAGAAGCCAAGAGGGCAGAAGCGGAGGCAGAAGCGGAGGCAGAAGCCAAGAGGGCAGAAGCCAAGAGGGCAGAAGCGGAGGCAGAAGCCAAGAGGGCAGAAGCGGAGGCAGAGGCTCGAATAAAGATCCTTGAATCAGAGAGGGAAGAGGAAATTGCATTAGCAAAAGTAAGACTACTTGAGCAAGCATTGAGCCAAGGCTTTGATTCAGTCTGCTTACCACCAGAGGAGATAGACGATCCAGTTGATCGCACCAGCGACTATGTACTGAAACAGTTATCTGCACCGCCCCCAGTGTGCAGTACTGTCCAAGCAAACACTGAAACCTCCAAGTCAGCTCTACCTGCAGTGCCAGCGATACCCACAGCACCCGAGCAACCCAATAACAGTTGCCCAGGTGCGCCCTCTCAAGGGCAGTTATTACAGCAAGATGGCTACCAGGTGTTTCCTGGCCTACCTCCACAGCTCAAGCGGCAGTCATCAGAATCTACAGAGGCTAGACCACAGCTCAACCCTGCAGCAACATCATTCTACCCGGAAGCATCTCACCCTTTCACGCCACGCAGCCTAAACGCCCCAGGGGCATCACAGGTTGTCATGGCAACAAGCAGTGAGAGATCAGATATGTCTGAGTTTGCCAGGTTTATGGTGAGCAGAGAGCTAATTAACACCAGTCTCTCAAAATTTGATGACCGTGCGGAGAGCTACAGAGCCTGGAAGGCAACCTTCAAAGCCGCCATCGCCAACCTCAACCTAACTGCAGAGCAGGAGCTCGACCTCTTGATCAACTGGCTGGGCCTCCACAAATCGCATCAAGAGCCTTAGAACTGTCTATGTGGGACAAGCAGAAGCAGGTCTCGCTGCAGCCTGGCAGAGACTCGAACGCACCTTTGGCAATGCAGAAGCAATAGAGAAGGCACTATTCAGGAGACTGCAGAACGTTCCCAAGATCAGTCTCAAGGATGTCCGCAAGCTTCAGGATTTAAGTGATTTGCTCATGGAACTGGAGCTCGCCAAAAGAGATCCTCGTCTGTCAGGGCTGTGCTACCTGGATACTGCCCATGGGGTGAACCCAATTGTCGTGAAGCTACCATACAGCCTGCAAGAGAAGTGGGCGGCATCAGTCTCAAGGTACAAAAGAGTGCATGATGTCACCTTTCCCCCATTTATTCATTTCTGTAGGTTCATCGATGAACAGTCCCAGATGAGGAATGACCCCAGCCTCGACTTCCTGGAGTTTAATACTACAGCTTCAGTGACACCATCATCAAGGTATGAAAGTATTGTGCATAAACACAGAGACTTTAAGAGCAGCGTGAATGTTAGAAAGACTAAACTACCATCATCTGCAGTACCCACTGGTAAACAGTACACTACCTCATCAGGAGACAAGGCCTTCAATCGGGAATGTCCCATTCATAAAAAAACACATTCACTGAGCAAATGCAGAGGATTTAGATCCAAAACCATACAGGAGCGCAAGAAAGACCTCACCGAGTTTGGGGTATGTTTCAGGTGCTGCGCTTCATTGGAGCACATGGCTAAGGACTGTAAATCCATTATCAAGTGTGAGGAGTGTCATAGTGAAAGACACGCCTCAGCTATGCACCCAACTCCACTCACAAGGGATTCACCAGCTGCTGTCACCCCCAGTCCCGCTCCAAGTCATGGCGGGGAGCCCCAAAATAACGCTAACACAGCCACTGCTGTTTCCTGCTCATGTTTGGACGTATGTGGGGAGGGCCAGAGTGAGAAATGTTGTGCCCGCATGTCTAATCAAGGTCTACCCGGAGGGGCTACCAGAAAAGGCAGTAAAAATGTATGCCATCATTGACGACCAAAGCAACCGCTCCCTAGCAGGACCTAAATTCTTTGAAGCCTTTGGAATAAAGGGACCGTCAGAACCCTACATCTTAAACACCTGCTCGGGTCGCATAGAGACTAGCGGCAGGAGGGCACAAGGATTCATCGCTTGTTCCGTCAGTTGGAATACAGAAATACCTTTACCGACGCTGATCGAATGCGATCAAATACCCAACCATAGGGATGAAATTCCTACCCCGGAAGCTGCATTTCACCAACCACACCTAAGGCACCTAGCCAACGTTATCCCACCTATGGACAACAACGCCGAGATTCTACTCCTGCTTGGCAGAGACAATCTAAGGGTACACAAGGTGCGTCAACAGTGTAATGGTCCCGACTATGCACCATACGCCCAGAGACTGGACTTGGGATGGGTAGTCATAGGAAATGTATGCTTGGATCAACCAAGAATCCACTCTTTCAAAACGTACGTGCGTGGAGATGGACGCACAACTTGCATTAAGCCTTGCCCTCATCACTACGAGGTGAAAGAGAAACCTCCAGACCTCATACAACCACCTGACGACATTCCTCCCTTCTTTGCCGACAACTTGGGAAGATTAGTCTTTCACACAAGCAAGGACGATGATAAAGTAGCTTTGTCAGTAGAAGACAGAGAATTTATCAAGATAATGGACAAGGAGTTCCTTAAAGACGAAACCAATCACTGGGTTTCTCCATTACCCTTCCGAACTACCAGGGTGAGACTCCCGAACAATAGGGAACAAGCTCTGTGTAGATTTAACTCTCTTCAGCGTACCATGAACAGTAAGCCTGAGATGAGAGAACACATTGTTGCCTTTATCAACAAAATATTCCGCAACAACCATGCAGAACCAGCTCCGCCCTTAGGGAAGAACGACGAGTGCTGGTACTTGCCTTCATTTGGAGTGTATCACCTACGGAAACCTAATCAAATTAGGGTTGTTGTCGACTCAAGCGCCAAACATCAAGGTGTATCTCTTAATGATGTCCTTCTTACAGGTCCTAATCTGACGAATAACCTAGTTGGAGTGCTGATGAGGTTCAGAAAAGAGCTTGTTGCCATCACCGCCGACATTGAACAGATGTTCCACTGTTTCGTAGTCCGAGAGGACCACCGGAATTTCCTCAGGTTTCTGTGGTACAAGAATAATGACACCAACGCAGAGATGGCAGAGTATCGAATGAGGGTACACGTATTTGGAAACAGCCCTTCACCTGCCGTGGCAACTTACGGCCTTCGTCGAACTGCATTAGAGGGAGAATCCGAGTACGGTAAAGATGCCAGAGACTTTGTAGAAAAGGACTTCTACGTAGACGATGGACTCAAATCACTACCGACTGAAGAAGCGGCTATTGATCTGCTCAAAAGGACTCAAAGTATGTTGTACCAAGCTAAACTTAGACTACACAAAATTGCTTCGAACAGCCTGGCCGTTATGAGGGCCTTCGAATCAGGTGATCATGCACCAGGATTCAAGGACATTAACTTGGGACTGGACAGTCCACCTGTGCAGAGGAGCTTGGGCCTCAGATGGGATCTCTCTGCTGACTCCTTCGGTTTTCAGATAAGTTGCGCAGACAAGCCATTTACAAAACGAGGTGTCCTATCAGTGGTTAACAGCCTATTTGATCCGCTGGGATTTGTAGCGCCCATCACCATACAAGGTAAATCTCTACTGAGACAGTTTTCTGAAACAGTCAAGGATTGGGATACCCCACTTCCCTCTGAGAAAGAGCAAAAATGGGAAGCCTGGAAGCGATCCTTGTGTGCCTTGGATGAGATCCACATCCCGAGATGCTATGTTAAAACCTCACTTTCCTCTAGCATAAAGAAAGAACTCCATGTGTTCTCAGACGCCTCCACGGAGGCCATCGCAGCGGTTGCCTATCTGAAGGTGACAGAACCCAACAACCAGAATCACGTTGGATTCGTCTTTGGTAAGGCTAAGTTAGCCCCTAAGCCCGATCATACTATTCCCAGACTGGAACTTTGTGGGACTGTGTTGGCAGTGGAGATTGCGGATTTCATACAACAAGAACTGGGTGTCGACATAGCTGAAGTCCAGTATTACACCGACCGTAAGGTCGTCTTAAGTTACATCCACAATCGGACCAAGCGATTTTATGTGTACGTTAGTAACCGCATAGAGAGAATCAGGAGATCCTCCAAACCTGAACAATGGCACTATGTACCATCCGAACTTAATCCAGCAGATCACGCCACTAGGCCTATGTCTATAGGTTCTTTTACTAACTCTACTTGGCTTACAGGTCCAGAGTTTCTGCTTGAAGAGGCGGGCAAATATGTACAGGAAGCTTTCAGCATCCAGGATCTGGAAAATGATCCAGAAATCCGTGCTGAAGTTAGCGCATTAGTCACTGGAACTAAGCAAACAGCCAGCTTCGGTTGTCAGCGCTTCAAGCGTTTCTCCAGTTGGATGAGACTCGTCAGAACTATTGCAAGGTTAGTGCACATTGCAAGATGTTATCATAATACTCACCAAGATAAAAGATTGTCATGGTTGGCATGCCTGCCATAAACCCTTCTCTGCTGAGAACATCTCTCATAGTGAGTACCTCATAATACGTCACGTCCAGCAGGAAAATTTCAACATAGAATGGAAGTGTTTGTACAACAAACAGAAGATTCCTTTAACCCCTTAAGGACCGAGGACGTACCGGTACGCCCTATTTCCCGAGTCCTTAAGGACCGAGGACGTACCGGTACGTCCTGACTTAAAATCTGAATTCCGGCGCCGCGGGGGTTAATCGAAACGGGATTTCGGCTGAAATCATTCAACCGGCATCCCGTAACAACGCAGGGGGGGGGTCATTGGACCCCCCCGTATCGGCGATCGCAGAAAACCGCAGGTCAATTCAGACCTGCGGTTTTCTGCGTTTCCGATCCATTCGGGTGTCCTGTGACCCGATGAACCGGAAAAAGACTGTGATCGGTGGCGTAATTTTACACCACCAATCGCAGTCCGAGGATTTGCAGAGGCGGAGCTGGCCCTGGTGCTGAACGCCGCTGTCCAGGGTGCTAATTGGTGCAGGGGAGAGAGGCGCGAGATTCAAACTTCCTGCGCTCCTCTCTCCCCTCCTCTTCCTGTCCAGCACCCTGACCGTGCAGCATCGTCCAGCACCAGCTCCTGTGTCCCCCTAAATCGGCATCCATCACCCTCCTGCACCCATCGCCACCCAGGTAGGTTAGGGTCAGTGAGGGAGAGGCACCTTTAGGCAGGGATAGAAGGGAAAAGTAAAAAAAAAAAAAAAAAAAAAAAAAAAAAGCACATTTATTCCAAACTTTTTTTTTTCAACTTTCAGACCACAGACCCCCCCTGCCACTTGCCCCCCCCCCGCATCCTGTGGCCCACCCTAGTACGATCCGCCCTGGGGTTCGTACTGGTTTCCCGGCCCACCAAATAAGTTCACCGGAGCCCCCTGCCGATGAACTTAGCTGGTGTCCCCCAGTGGACTTTGAGCCTGAGATTCCGGATTTCGCTGGCAATCCTGGAATCCAGATTCCCACAGTGGGGTTTACTGAAATAGACTTTTAGTTTTTTTTTCAGTAACCCACTGGTGAATTTGATGGTGGAGCAGACGAATCTGTACGCCCAACAGTTCGTCGCTCAAAACCCAGGCTCAGTTTTGGCTAGACCCGGTGGCTGGACGCCGGTCAGTGCAGAGATGAGGACATTTTGGGGCCTCGTGCTGCATATGGGTCTAGTCCAAAAACCCAGTGTCAGGCAATACTGGAGTGGGGACGTCCTGTACCAGACCCCACTGTACAGTATGGTCATGACACGTCACCGGTTTGAGGCCATCCGGAAATGTCTGCATTATTCCGATAATGCAGCATGTCCACCCCGAGGTGATCCTGCCTATGACCGGCTGTACAAGATACGGCCGGTCATCGATCACTTTGGGGCCACATTTCAGCAGGCCTACGTACCTGGAAGGGAGGTCGCGGTTGATGAGTCTCTCGTTGCATTCAAGGGGAGACTCAGTTTCCGCCAATACATTCCCACAAAGCGGGCGAGGTATGGCGTGAAGCTATACAAAATTTGTGAGAGTACCTCAGGGTACACTTACAAATTTCGTGTGTACGAGGGGCGAGATTCCCGGATTCAACCACCAGAATGTCCCCCCACTCTGGGTGTTACCGGGAAACTCGTGTGGGACCTTATGTACCCACTGCTGGATAAGGGTTACCACTTGTACGTGGACAACTTTTATACCAGCATTCCCTTGTTCAGGTCCCTTGCCGCCAGATCCACGTTCGCTTGTGGGACCGTGCGGAAAAATCAACGCGGCCTCCCTGCCTACCCCCTCCAGGTACCTATCCCCAGGGGTGAGACCCGTGCACTTACCAGTGGAAACCTGTTGCTGGTCAGGTATAAGGACAAGAGGGATGTCCTTATGCTGTCCACAATCCACGGTAACAGCACCACCCCAGTCCCTGTGCGAGGTACCGCGGCAACGGTCCTCAAGCCCGATTGTATCGTCGACTACAATCGGTATATGGGAGGAGTTGATCTCTCTGATCAAGTCCTCACGCCATATAACGCCATGCGCAAAACCCGGGCATGGTACAAAAAAGTTGCGGTCTACATGGTGCAGGTTGCCATGTACAACTCTTTTGTACTATCCCGAAGCGCTGGCAGCACAGGGACATTCCTCCAATTCTATGAGGCAGTCCTCAAAGACCTGATCTTTTCGGACCGGGAAAGAGCAGGCCGGAGTACCTCGGGAACTGGAGGCGCCCGGATCGTCCCTGGCCAACACTTTCCAGGTGTGGTCCCCCATACTGGAAAGAAGGGACGAACCCAAAAAAAGTGCAGAGTGTGTCACAAGAGGGGGATACGGAAGGACACCACAACTCAATGTGACACGTGCCCCGATCATCCGGGCCTCTGCATTATCGATTGCTTCAGGGAGTATCACACTTCCATGGAGTACTAAATTTTTATAATCCCCAACAGTTCACTAGAGAACATAAAACACTATGGCTCTCAGACTTTGGAGACACGAAAACAATTTTTCTTTCCCCAAAAAATATTAGTTTTAGTGCAGGCATCCTCAAACTGCGGCCCTCCAGATGTTGTAAAACTATAACTCCCAGCATGCCCAGACAACCTACAGCCATCATCAGGGCATGGTGGGAATTGTAGTTTTACAACATCTGGAGGGCCGCAGTTTTAGGATGCCTGCTTAGTGTCTCCAAAGTCTGAGAGCCATACATATTGGGCATCGTCGCGTGCGTAAAAGTCGTCGCTATAAAAATAACTTTTTACCAAACGCCTCGGATGAACGGTGTTAAAAATATAAAATAAAAACGGTGCCAAAACACCTATTTTTGGGCAAAATTTAAATTTAAATCCATTTTGCCGGTAATAAAGCAAGGGTTAACAGCCAAACAAAACTAAACATTTATTGCCCCAATTCTGTAGTTTGCAGAAACACCCCATATGTGGTCGTAAATGGCTATATAGCCGCACGGCAGGGCATAGAACGAAGGGAACTCCATACGGTTTCTGGAAGGCAGATTTTGATGGACAGTTTTTTTTTTTACACCATGTCCCATTAGAAGCCCCCCCTGATGTAGCCTAGACTAGAAACTCCAAAAAAGTGACCCCATCTAAGAAACTACACCCCTCAAGGTATTCAAAAATTACTTTACAAACTATGTTAACCCTTTAGGTGTTCCACAAAACTAAATAGCGAATGTAGAAACAATTTTAGAATTAAATTTTTTTGTTACATTGCCTCAAAAAAGAGTAATATAGAGCAACCAAAAATCTAATTTACCCCAAAAATTGTCCCAAAACAACCACCTTATCCCGTAGTTTCCTAGATGGGGTCACTTTTATGGAGTTTCTACTCTAGGGGTGCATCAGGGGGCTTGAAAGGGTACATGGTGTAAATAAACCAGTCCAGCAAAATCTGCCTTCCAAAAACCGTATGGCGTTCCCCTTCTTCTATGTCCTGCCGTTTAGCCAAACAGTAGTTTACGACCACATTTGGGGTGTTTTTGCAAACTACAGAATCAGGGCAACCCATTTTGAGTTTTGTTTGGCAGTTAACCCTTGTTTTACTCCTGGAAAAAACTGATTATATTGGAAAATTTTCCAAAAAATAGAAATTTCTAAATTGTTTCTCCATCTGCCATTAACTCTTGTGGAACAGCTAAAGGGTTAACAAAGTTTGTAAACCCAGTTTTGAATACCTTGAGGGGTGTACTTTCTTAGATGGAGTCACTTTTTTGAAATTTCTATTCTAGGGGTGCAACAGGGGGCTTCAAATGGGACATGGTATAAACAAAACCAGTCCTGCAAAATCTGCCTTCCAAAACCCATATGGTGTTCCCCTCCTTCTATGTGCTACCGTTCGGCCAAACAGTAGTTTACGACCACATATGGGGTGTTTCTGCAAACTACAGAATCAGGGCAACCCATTTTGAGTGTTGTTTGGCAGTTAACCCTTGTTTTACTCCTGGAAAAAATTGATTATATTGGAAAATTTTCCAAAAAATAGAAATTTCAAAATTGTTTCTCTATCTGCCATCAACTCTTGTGGAAGACCTAAAGGGTTAATAAAGTTTGAAAAAACAGTTTTGAATACCTTGAGGGGTGTAGTTTCTAGAATGGGGTCATTTTTGGGAGGTTTCTATTATCTAAGCCTCACAATATGACTGCAAACCTGAACTGGTCCATAAAAAGTGGGATTTTGAAGATTTCTCAAAAATTTCAAAATTTGCTTCTAAACTTCTAAGCCTTGTAACATCCCCAAAAAATAAAATATCATTCCCAAAATGCTACAAACATGAAGTAGACATATGGGGAATGTAAAGTCATCACAATTTTGGGGGGTATTACTATGTATTAAAGAAGTAGAGAAACTGAAACTTTGAAATTTGCTAATTTTTCAAAATTTTTGGTAAAAAATGTATTTTTTTATGCAAAAAAATTAACTTTTTTGACCCAATTTTAGCAGTGTCATGAAGTACAATATGTGACGAAAAAACAATCTCAGAACGGCCTGGGTAAGTCGAAGCGTTTTAAAGTTATGAGCACTTAAAGTGACACTGGTCAGGTTTGCAAAAAATGGCCTGGTCCTGAAGGTGAAAATGAGCCTGGTCCTTAAGGGGTTAAAAAATCCTCTCGCCAACTTAAGTCCAGTTATCAACAGTTTTGGCTTGCTGAGGGTTAATGGTCGTTTGAATCAAGCCCACCTGGGGATTGCAGAACAAAATCCGCTCATCATTCCCAGCAAACATCATATCACCGTCTTGCTAATCCGCCATTACCACGAAACGGCCGAACACCAAGGCAGGCAAATTACGGTCTGCAGGCCTTTGGATTATAGGTATGAAAAAACGTGTGGCCCAAGTACTACATCAGTGTGTGCACTGTCGTAAAGCAAGAGGAAAACAACTACACCAACAAATGGCCGACTTGCCTGCAGATAGACTATGTACAGAGCCGCCTTTCACCTATGTTGGCCTAGATGTCTTTGGGCCATGGATGGTATCCGCACGCAGGACCCGCGGCGGTCACGCAAACAGTAAGCGTTGGGCCGTACTATTTACTTGCATGAGTGTGCGAGCAGTTCACATAGAGGTGATAGAATCTATGGACACATCCAGCCTTATTAATGCCTTAAGACGGTTCTTCGCAATCAGAGGACCAGTAAAACAATTGAGGTCTGACCAGGGAAGCAACTTCATCGGAGCCTGTAGAGAACTTAACATCGACACCAAGTCCATTCAAGATCAGTTGGCGGAAAAAGGTTGCACCTGGATTTTCAACCCTCCTCACAGTTCCCACATGGGGGGCTCCTGGGAGAGAATGATCGGCATCTCACGCAACATCTTAAATTCTATGTTGATGGATGTAAACTCGTCTAGACTCCCACATGAGACTCTAGTTACTCTCCTCGCTGAAGTTTCAGCCATTATCAATTCAAGACCCCTTGTGCCAGTGTCTATGGATCCTGAAACACCAGCCATATTGACTCCAGCTATTCTACTTACCCAAAAAACTGAGAGTACGCTTATTCCTAGTGGAGAATTCACTCATGCGAACATCTATCAAAAACACTGGAAACGTGTACAATACCTAGCAGATTACTTCTGGAACAGGTGGCAAAAGGAGTACCTCAGTGTTCTTCAAGGAAGAAGAAAATGGCAACACCACAAACCAAACTTGAAGGAAGGAGACCTTGTATTGATGAAAGAGCAACAAACCGAAAGGATTGACTGGCCTATCGGACTAATTTCAAAGGTTTTCCCTAGCAAGGATGGCAAGGTCCGGAAGGTGGAGTTGAAGATCTTCAGGAAAGGCGAGCTGAAAACGTTCTCAAGACCAATCAACAAACTCATTTTGATATTATCCATCGAGAACGTCCCTGACGGGTGAACAGGACTGTATATAGCTTCGCAGATCTTCTCCATTCCAATTTGGAAAACTGGACTAATCTATGTTTGCGTTCTAACATGTTTCTTTTTACAGGTTGTTTTATATTTTATGGACATTCGTCATAGTGAAATCCCCAAAGTGAATTTCAGACGGGGAGTGTGCTGTTCTTTTCAAATTGAATTCCTGCACTGTATTTTTATATCTTCTTTCACTATGTTGTTACCAACGTATTGTTCTCTGCTGCCATCTGCTGGCCGGAATTCGTATGCTGCACGCCTTGTTCCTTGTCTATAAAGTTTTTCTCTGCTGGGCGTGGTTTTAGCAGCCTTGGTTCTTGTCACTTCCTGTAGCCATTTTCAGTGCTGCACTCCTTGTGACTAGAGACTCACACCTTGGCTTGTGAAGGCATCAGTTTTTGACCAGCAGTTGCCTCAGCAGTTAGCCTCAGGAAAGACCTCCACATCACAGCATCTACTGCATTCCTGTACTGCATCACTGTATGTCGCTGCTCTGGATCAAATAAACCCACGTTTGATTGCATCCTCATGTCTACGTCTGGGTCCATCTAACCTGAGCATCTGCCGGTCCGGTCTGCTCCACTGCTTGGATACGAAGGTAGGACAGTCACAAGGTCATTATCAGTTACACCTTCATTCGCCTTCATGTGGGGACAGAACACTTCCTTTTTTTTTTTATTGACAAGCCTAATGCAATTATCTGTTGCCTTCAATAGAGCCACTTTTAAGTAGTCCCATTTCTCCTAGACTCCATTAATACTGTTCCAGTCTGATAGGGACTCGTATCAATCTAAATCTAATTTTAGATACAGCAGGGGCCCGGCTGCCAGGCTCCTGCAGTGATCAGGCGCGCACCGCTCTGGTGCCCACCCGATCACCATGACGTAATAGTACGTCAAAACGCACCTGCCGCCATGACGCATTATTACATATCCCAGGAAGGGGTTAAAGGGGTTATCCCATCATAATGATCACTGTTAAATCTGTTAATGATTTGACAGTGATCATTTTTGTAAATATACTTGATTAACAAATTCCCACCGTTTAGGATAAAATTCATCACCACTTACCTTATTGTTGTGACTCGGTCTCCCCTGGTTACGGCCAACGCTCTTCTCCAAAATCCCGATGACCGCGCTTGCGCAGAAGACTCCTTTTCTTCCGGCCAAGCCGCTCGCTGTCCTGAACGTGCACGTTGCCGCGCATGCGCGACGGTGACTTCTTCCCGGCCAGAATAGTACAGAGCTGCGAACGCGCACGCCGGCTCTGTACTATACTGGCCAGAAATAAGTCACCATGGCGCATGCGCGGCGGCGTGCGCGTTCAGTCCAGCGAGCGGCCCGGCTTCAAGATGAAGCCCGCCCCCAGCCAGAATCCAGGAAGTGAACGGCACGGTGGCAGCAGGTAAGTATAAAAAGGCAAAGTGGGATAACCCCTTTAATGATCAGAAGCTTGATTTGCTCAACCCTAAGGGTGACATCACCAGCACAAACAGGCGCTCTGTAGTGTTGCCCTAGGCTGAGGAGAAGCCTGGCATGTCACCGGCAGTAAGCAAACAGACCTTGCCTTGCGCTATGCAACGCAAGGCAAGGGAGAGGATTGGAGCAAAGAAATGCTCCCCTCATATACAGTAAATGAGTTATTTAGAAGTTATATCTGGGTTCAGCTCTAAACCCAGAAAACCCCTTTAAGATCAAGCTCTAATAGATGTAAAGCTGTATAAGTGAGTAAAGTAATAAGTATTGTACATACTAACTTTATGCACTTATTTATTTTTACAGTGTATTCTATGTATAAGTCTCTGCTTGGATACATATTTTAGTTACAAGCATGGCAGTAATTACTGGGTATGACTTTTACATCCTTATGATAGTATGTCAGAACAAGGAATTCACAGATAGTGCAGCTTCTAGTGGCCGTTTAAAGGGCGTGTACAGCTTTTATCAATTAATGACCTATCCTCCAGATTGATCATCAATATCCGACATCGGGGTCTGACATCCTCACCAATCAATTGTTTGAAGCTGCTGGAAACATAATGGATGGAACTGATGTATAAGTCTTTGGCTTTGTCCACTCTGTAGTGGTTATGCTAGCATATTGCAGCTCAGCTCCCATTCATTCAAGTGCATCCTGCTTATATACTAGGGGGTTAAACTGCTGGAATCTAAGGTTTCTTAAGTCCAGTTCTCCTGTCACTGAGCGCCACTGGTGCACTGACCGCACAGACAATATCAGCATGTCAAAAATAGAAGTCGCAGCGCAGCACTAGGCATTTTTAGAGCTAGGTGGGAACCAGTTAAAAAGCTGTATAAAGTTATGTGCAGTTATGTACAATGTAAACTAACCTTTAATAAATCTTCTGTCTTCAGCAGGGAGTAGCATATACCATCCTAAAATCTCCTTTCCAGCAACCTCAAGAAGACCATGTTTTTTCACCAACTCGTACAGCTGCCTGAAAACAAAATAAAGTTCGACCCATTTCAACGTGGACAGCGATTTTAAATCAAGATGTCTTTAAACTTAAAGGGGTTCTCCAACAATTAAGAAAATGAAAATATGTAAATATAACTTTATTATAAGTAAATTCACAATTACCTTTCATTATTTAGAATGGCTTGTTTTGTCTAGGAAGCAAAGCAATCTGGGCAAATAAAATGGCCACCGTTCGACTAGTATACAAACCTACCACACAAAACCTGTCCTAAACACACAGCAGGACAAGTAACTTCAGAACACTGAGCTAAAGAGCTGCCTCATCCTCCTCTCTGCTTGTCAGGAATTATGATTCTGAATACAGTTTAACCATTTAACTGTTTTGAAAAAAAGAGTCCAGCTTCAGCAGTGAGAGAAGTAGCTAACTGGAGGGGAAGGGCTGCTTTAGATTGTGATATCTCCTGAATGCTAGCAGCTAGAAAAATGCAACTGGTCTTGTTTGAAAGCGGACAAGAATGACAGCAACATGTTCAGGAGAAGATATCACTGATAGAAATTGGGATGCTGTGAATGCAGCTGAAGGTGAAAGTAAAAGGAGGTTTTACCCACGATTATTCCCGACTAGATTTCAAACAGTGATATGTCCTCTGTTATTTGGACTTAGCTGTTATTTTGCTCTTGTATGAAAGCCTGAAATGTCAGCTTTCAAACAAGACCAGTTAAAGCAGCCCTCCCCGCACCAGTTAGCTACTTTTTCCACTGCCCGAGCTGGACTCAGGCAAAAAAAAAAAAAGAAAGCTCCTCCTCCCTGGGCTATACCCCCATGCTCCATCGGGAGGACCCCAGTGCATGCAAAAGCACTAGGAGAAGGAGACCAAAGCCATAGAGACCAGAACAACGGAATACTGCCATCGGACCGAAAACCTTCAGGACCCGAAGAACTAAACCAACCCTGCCTACAACAGGTAAGAATGGGAGGGAGCTGTGTCCCCCAAAGGAAAAGACTAGAAAAAGATTTCACAGGTGAGTTTCACACAAAAAAAAAATTTTTTTTTAAAATCTCCTTTTCTTGCACATTCCATGGGACGTCCTAGAGCAGTCCATGGCGTGGGAAAAACCAGCACCTCCAGGAGAAAAACGCCCAGTGGTCAAAAGGGAACCGCTGCCTGCAATACCTTGCGCCCAAGGACAGCATCAGCCGGTGCCAAAAAGTGCAACTAGTAGAACTTTGTAACGTTATGCAGGGAAGACCAGGTGGCCGCCTTACAAAATTGAGATGCAGAGACGCGATTACGCCTAGCCCAGGAGGCCCCCACCGCCCTGGTGAAGTGCGCGGTAACCCCGGCTAGGGGAACCCTGCCACGGGCACGATAAGCCGTGGCAATAGCCGACCGAACCCAATCGGGCTACCGAGACCTTGGAAGCCGCCAGACTATTAGGAGGTCCTTCCGGAATCACGAAAAGGGAATCCGTACGGCGGAAAGAGGCAGTAACTGACAGGTACACACGCAGAGCCCGGACAACGTCCAGGGAATGGAGAGCGCGCTCCTTGCGGTTCGCCGGAGATGGACAAAAAGAGGGCAGGACTACGCCTTCCACCTTAATGAAGATAGAGACCACCTTGGGCAAGAATGAAGGGACCGGGCGCAGCACCGCCTTATCCTGATGGAAGACCAAAAAGGGCTCCCTACAGGAAAGCGCGGCCAGCTCCGATACCATCCTGATCGAGGTGATCGCCACCAAAAACACCACCTTCCAGGTGAGAAGATTCAAAGAAAACCTCCCTCAAAGGTTCAAAGGGAGCCGCCTAGAGGGAAGACAGAACCAAGTTCAAGTCCCAGGGGAGGAACATACCGAATGCACCACCCCTTGTAGGAAGGTCCTCACTGGACCAAGCAGAGCCAGGGATCACTGAAAGAAAATGGCCAGAGCAGAGACCTGACCCTTCAGAGAGCTCAACAACATCCCCATCTCAAGACCCGACTGGAGAAAGGAGAGGACCATCGGAACCAAGAAATGAAGGGGAAAAGAGCCCAGCTTCTCACAAAAGGCAAGAAAGGCCTTCCAGGTACGATAGTATATACGGGATGAAACTGGTTTTCTGGCCTTGATCATGGTCTTCACCACAGAGTCCGAGAAGCCCCTTTTCTTCAGGATGGCGGTCTCAACAGCCACGCCGTTAAACGCAGTGACCGTAAATTCTGGTGGAAGAGCGGTCCTCGAGACAGTAGGTCCTCCCTGAGAGGAAGAGCCCACAGAAGACTGCTTGGGAGCAGCAGGGCGGGCTGACTGTGGCTGTGGGTGCCAGGAAGGCTGGGGCTTAAAGGCAGGTTTCTTATGGGAGTCCTGAGATCCAGCCGGGAAGGGAGCCGCCGCAGATCTGGAAGAAAAGAAGCAACGAAAGGACTGGTTCCTAGAACCGACCTCCAAAAGGTGCGCTTGGATCTAGATTGGGGCAGGTTGGTACTCTTGTCCCCCCGTCGCGTCCGAGATGATCTCGTCCAGCTTAGCACCAAAAAGCCTGGAACCCGGAAAAGGGGAGGTTAGTGAGGGAAAGCTTAGAGGAAGAGTCAGCGTCCCAAACCTTCCACCAAACTTCTCTGAGCTGTGTGACCGAAAGGGCCGAGATACGCGCAAAGAGAATGCCAACATCAAAGCGAAGCTTCGCAGAGGAACTTCATCGCCTGCGACATCTGGAGGACAAAATTTAAGGTGTCCGCAGAGGCATCCTGCTTCGCCAGGTCCTGATGGTGGCGCTGCAACCATACGGAGAGCGCTCTGGATACCCAGGCCGAGGCGAAAGCGCCAGAGTGAAGATGGCTTTGGATAAAGAATCCAAACGCCTGTCCACTGCCTCCCGTAGAGACGAACCGTCCAAGACAGGAATGGCTGTATTCTTAGCTAATCTGGCCACCGGCGGGTCAACCTTAGGAGAAGACCACTGCTGCACATTTTCTGCAGGAAATGGATAAAGAGTATCCATACGTTTCGTAGCAGAAAACAGATGATTCGGGCGGTCCCAGGCCTTAGAGAGGACCTTGTCGAACTCGCCATGTATGGGGAATACAAACGTTTGAGGTTTCCTCGAGTGGAAAAGAGGGAATTCCTGGCTACCAGCGGAAGGAGATTACCAATGGATATCAAAAGTATCCCGGACCACCACCACCAAGTCTGCCCTCAAATCCACACCAGCGGAGGTCACCTCTCAGTCAGCTGGCACAAGGAGTGGCAGTGATCTGGAGAAGGGCAGGAAAGGTGACCCCGAATCTGGTAGGCCGCCGGAGCTGCAGATCGAGCCCGGTTCCACTTAACTTCTGGGGGAGGGTGGGGGGTAGCCGGGGATGTCAATTCGGCCCCGGCGCTTGCTCCACCAAGAGACCATGGAAACAGAATTGCGACCCTGCGTCCAGAGGAAAAAAAATAAATACGGGAGTACAGAGAATGTCATCCTCCTTATCCAATACTAAGTGTCGGGTATATAAAGCAAATGCTTTATATAAATATTTTAAAAAAATTATCGGGTCAAAAGAAAAATTATGCAAACTATATTGACCCGTGAGATGGACCTAAACATATCAAAAAGAGTTCAATCAAGAACCTGATTATTTTGTGCAATCAGTAAAACAGGGTACAAGCGTCTATGCAAAAATATAAATGGTTTATTATACAATAGGTTAAAATACAAACAAAAATGAATCAATATAAATTTCAATAATATACAATGATATACAGTACCCAGAATTCACCACTATATGATACCAACAAAACACTACTCAACCAACACAAGAATATTATGCAATACAGCTTTAAATTTGTGAGATATACAATCAATGGATTATGCGGAAAACTCAATTAAGAAGATGACAGATACGAGCCCTTGCTCCGCCCAAAAATGATGACCAATCTTCAGATAATGGTAGTATTGCAACAAAACTTATAAATTATTGGCTTGATATCAAACTAGGGAATACAAAGATTCCCAACATAGAGTTCCTCCAATATTATCCCTTTTTTCAGTTATATGCATCGTAACTGAAATCAGAGAAAATACGGATGTAGCAACTAACGTTACACGTCCGCAAATGAGCGGGTATCTGGCCAAGTATCAAGCCAATTAATTTAGATCAATACTACATAAAAACAAAATATACATTACCCAAGGGTCAAGTGATGTGCAGAGTCTTGGGGCAGCCAGCTCTCAAGAGTTTTTCCCCATAATCCAAATGATTCTCCAGAGATATATAATCCAAATGTTTGTTTCTCTTTTTTTTTTTTTTTTTTTTCTCTTTCTCCTTTTTTTTTTCTGGTAACTGGTTTCTTAACCCAAAACTTATCAGATGAACACGCCCTCTGAGTTTGGAACTTTCCAATCATTGTTGGATGGGTGTGTGCATTGATAAGGAGCATGACGTCATAATACTACCCAGAATGCACTTTTGCTACTGATGTAGTATTAACCGCTTATATCTAGGTGGCACTGTTGTATAAGCAATAAGCATCATACCATTAAGGGTCAACTCATACATGCCTAATATTTTCACTACTTCACACCTCTGACATCTGGGGCCTTGTCTCAGCGCTGAGGGACAAACTTTGATACATGAATATATACTTTGAGGAACATCAAGACCATTCTCACACTGTGGAATTCATGTTCAGATAGGAAAAACAATGATGCCTCAGAATCTGCAGGTGCAGTGTATCTTCTAACTTTCTAAATGTATAATATGTTGTTGCAATAGCACTAGCTTTGAACAGTACAGTAATCTTCTCATGGACTTACTTTGGCCTACATAAAACTTCATACAAAAAACAGTGAATATAAATCAACATTGCTCTTAAAGGCAATGAATACCCATTATAACTAAAATAAGTAAATATAACTGTTTAAACTTATGAAAAAGCACAACATAAGCAAGAACTGGGGTCCTCCCGGCGGAGCATGGGAATATAGCCCAGGGAGGAGGAGCTTTCTTTTTTTATTTGCATAGTGTCTCGTCCTAGTAATGACCTAGGGCAGTGATGGTGAACCTTTTAAAGACAGAGTGCCCAAAACTGCAACCAAATACCCACTTATTTATCGCAAAGTGCCGACACGGCAATTTAACCTAAATACCAACATCTTTTATGTCCTTTATCATTTATCTATAATACATTAATAGCCTACATTTAATGCGCTGCCTGTGCCGTTTATAGTGTGTCCTAGGGATGATGAATGGCAGGAAAAGTCTAAAGCATATTGCTATGCCATAGACTTTTTCCAGGGCGTGGGTGCCCACATAGAGGGCTCTGAGTGCCGCCTCTGGCACCGGTGCCATAGGTTCGCCATCACTGACCTAGGCTATACCCATGGTCTGTGTCACCCAATGGAATGTGCGAGAAAGTTGGTTAATAAGATCTTCAGCTGAATCTCTGTAGGACTAGAGTAAATGAGGAAACATGATGTAGAGAGAGGAGGGTGAGGGTTACTTGAGAAACCTTGACGTGATGCCCGGGCTTAGACATGTTCTACACCGTAGGACATGTTGACTAATCTCTCAATTTTAAAATCAGTTTGAGGGTTTAGTGAGACTGCAGAGTGCACCTGTATTTGTTATTGTTTTGTTATACAGCAGCACTTGTATGCAGTCTCCATTACCACAGTCTGTCTTGTCCAGGCTACTTTCACACTTGCGTTCAGAGTGGATCCGTCACAGACGGATCCGCTCATATAATGCAGACGGTGGCTCCGTTCAGAACGGATCCGTCTGCATTATATTGTTAAAAAATTTCTAAGTGTGAAAGTAGCCTGAACGGATCCGTCCAGACTTTACATTGAAAGTCAATGGGGGACGGATTCGTTTGAAGATTGAGCCATATTGTGTCATCTTCAAACGGATCCGTCCCCATTGACTTGCATTGTAAGTCTGGACGGATCCGCTTGCCTCCGCACGGCCAGGCAGACAGCGTTCGGGTGTCCGCCTGCTGAGCGGAGCGGAGGCTGAATGCTGCCAGACTGATGCATTCTGAGCGGATCCGGGTCCACTCAGAATGCATTAGGGCTGGACGGATGCGTTCGGGGCCGCTTGTGAGCCCCTTCAAACGGAGCTCACAAGCGGACACCCGAACGCTAGTGTGAAAGTAGCCTTATAGTTATATAATGGACATAAAGTTCAGACTTTTAGCTTTCAATTGAGGGTATCCACATTAAAAATGGATGAAGGGTATAGGAGTTTCAGTTTCTTTACACGTGGCACCCTGTTTTTTAACGGACCAAAAGTAATTGGACA
The DNA here is from genome assembly GCF_014858855.1 of Bufo gargarizans. Taxonomy (NCBI): domain Eukaryota; kingdom Metazoa; phylum Chordata; class Amphibia; order Anura; family Bufonidae; genus Bufo; species Bufo gargarizans. The sequence goes on along the minus strand of NC_058087.1, from coordinate 52,189,375 downwards.
ATTGACTCGAAGGCTGTTTAATGGTCAGGTGTAGGCAAGTGCTTTAATTATTTCATTCTCAATTAAGCACATAAAAGGCCTGGACTTCATTTGAGGTGCCGTTAGAGGCATTCTGTCATAATAAAAGTCTATTGGCTGCACAACGGATCTGTCCCGTTTCCGTACGCAGAAGAGGACTCCCCTGCATAACAGAAACGGGACAGATCCGTTTTACAGCCCACAGACTTCTATTATGACGGAATGAATAACTAAATGCATTCCGTCATAGAATTGTGTTATGGTCCGTATTAACCGAAACCATAGCGCAATTCACTTTTTACTAAACTAAACGTGAACGAATTTAAAAATATGAAATTCGCTCATCTCTAATGATAATGTCAAATTTCTATATTTTTTTTTTTATTCCTCCTACATACTGTTAGCTCGCCAACTGCCCCCCTCCCCCCCTCAGACTGAGGGGAGGTAGGGGCGCTGTTTTAGCTGTTCATATCTCTGGCATTCCAAGCTTTCAAACAATACCAGAAACACAGCATTATCTTCACCACATTGGATACTGCATACATCGGGATGCAGTGAATGCAGCTGAAAATTGGTTTTACCACGTTTATTCTCAACTTTAGCTTGGGTCCGCACCACTAAGCAGGGGGCACATGGCCGGCGTCGTGTTATGTGGATCACAGGGTTTGTGGTCCGCAAAACAGACAGACATTCGTGTGAATGTACGGTACCCTTAGACCATAGAGGATATAGTGACTGCACCAACAGTGCCGTATACTGAAATCTTACCTCTGCAGTTTGCAAACAAAGACCAAACCAGATACACACAGAACAGTGCTGGAGAAAGGGGCGAGTACAAAGTAATGTTTTATATTAGGCAATTGGGGGACTTTTTAATTATCTCAGACAACCCTTCAACACAGAATAGTGAAGTCCTCCACATACCTGTTGAGTGACTTTTTCTTCTCCGATCTGCACTTTTCACAAGTTGCCTCACTTGTGCTGCCTAAGGAAAAAAATAAAAAATATGAAGACATAAGCATACAAGCTAATAAAGTTTAGATTTGGAAGCTACGTAATCTCAAAAGGTCAGGGAATTTGGTAGCTTGGCACATTTATCTCAATTCTATATACCATCATGAAAAGAAATACTCTACTTAACCCCTTCCCGACATATGACGTAATAGTACATCATGGTGATCGGGCGGTCACTGGAGCGGTGCACGCCTGATCACTACAGGGGCCAGGCAGTCCCTGATAGCCAAGCCACTGCTGTATCTGCTGGCATCGCTATAAAAGCAGATGCCGGCAGATTAACTCCTATGCCGTGGTCAGCTCTGACCGCGGCATAGAAGGGGTTTGCAGCGGGTTAGGGAGCCTATCGGGTCCACACGCTGCTGTGGCAGGGACCCGTTGGGTGACGAGGCAGTCTAATGCCACGCACAGACTGCCCAATGCCTGGCATCGGGACCTGCCTTCTACAGGGGCCGATGAGATCCAGCTCCAGGCTGGGTCTCCTAGGCAACCTGTTAGTGTATTAGGATACTTTCACACTCGCGTTTTGGCTTTCAGTTTGTGAGATCCGTAATGGGCTCTTACAAGCGGTCCAAAACGTATCAGATTTGTCCTAATGCATTCTGAATGGAAAAGGATCCGCTCAGAATGCATCAGTTTGCCTCCGATCAGTCTACATTACGCACTGGGGGCGGACACCAAAACGCTGCCTGCAGTATTTTGCTGTCCGCCTGACGAAGCGGAGCCAAAATGGATCCGTACTGGCACACAATTTAAGTTAATGAGAACGGATCAGTTTTCTCTGACACAATGGAAATGGATCCGAATACCATTGACTTTCAAAGGAGTAAGTTCATGACGGATCTGTCTTGGCTATGTTACAGATAATACAAGTTTGGACTTTTCGAATGTGGCAATATGTGATATGTTTATTGTTTATATATTTTATATGCAAAATTGGAAAAGGGATTGATTTATACTTAATTATTTTTATTTATTTATTAACTCCCCCCCCCCCCCCATAGACTAGAACCTGGGATCTTTTAATTCCTTTTCCTATTCCCCCTAATAGAGCTCTATTAGGGTGAATAGAACTTTACACAAAGCACAGGGCCGCAGGGACAGTGTAGACAGCAGCAGGCTGCCATGGTAACCGATCGGAGCCCCGTGATTACACTGCTCCGATCAAAAGCTGCCACTGCCACCAATGAAGAGGGGGGAGGGCCGCTGCCACCAATGATTTTAATACGGGGGGGGGACGACGACGACACTGCACCGCCAATGATTTTAACACGGGGGTGGAGGGGTGCACTGCGCCACCAATGTTTATGTTTTTAATACTGGGGGGTGGGGCGCACTGCGCTACCAATGATAATTGACCTTTAATACAGGAGGCGGGTGTGTCGGCGTCAGAATCACACAGCGGGCACCCTGCCTCTGACAGGGAGCTGCGATCAGCAGCAGTTAACCCCTCAACTGCCACTCATCGCAGCTTCCTGTCATATATGCTGGGCACCGCCTCCTGCAAATGTATTAGAGGTCAACTTTCATTGGCAGCACAGTGCGCCCGCCCAGCCTCCTCTCGTCTCTCCTCATTGGCAGCGCGGCACAGGGGGAGGGAGAGAGTGACTCCTTCTCCCCTGTGCTGCTGAGGGAACATGAGCGCGCTGACAGCTCATGTTCTGTGATAGCGCACTGGACGCATTATCGGCAAGGTTAGATGCCGATACCTTTGAAAATCATGAATATCGGCCGATAATATCTGTAACTCCGATAATCGGTCGATCCCTAGTAACAATTTGCTCTATAAAAATAGCACATGACCTACCCTGTCAGATAATGGTAGTAAAAAAAAATTTTTAAAAAAATAAAAAGGAGGGGGACAAAACAGCAATTTTTTTTGTTACCGTGCCTCACAAAAAAAAAAAAAAAATTTATATAAAGCAATTAAAAAAGATCATATATGTACCCAAAAATAGTACCAATTCTACAATGTAAGACTTCAGACCTGAACTGGACCTTAAAAAAAACAAGATTTTTGCATAACTTACCAGTAAAATCTCTTTCTCGCTCTTCCTTGGGGGACACAGAAGACCTTGGGTATAGCTCAGCTCCCTAGGAGGCGTGACACCAAGTGAAAACTGTCAAGCCCATCCTCCAGCAGCTATACCCTCAGCCTGGAGAGAGACTGTCAGTTGCGTTTCCAAGTAGTGAGAAAAGGCAATGTCCAACAAGTGGAACCAACAAGCCAACTACCCAACGGGGTAAACCAAGTCTGGAAACCGTGTAGAAAAAACATTGAATGGGTGGGTGCTGTGTCCCCCAAGAAAGAGCGAGAAAGATTTTACTGGTAAGTTATACAAATATCTCGATTTCTCGCCCATTTTCCTTGGGGGACACAGAAGACCTTGGGACGTCCGAGAGCAGTTCAAGAGAGGGGGGACCACAGCTCCAAGGCAAAGTACCCGAAGGCATCAAGTAACCGCGGCCCAAGGCAGCATTCGCCGAAGCCAGAGCATGCACCCTGTAGAACTTAGCAAGGAAGACCGGTGGCCGCCTCGCACAATTGCGCGGCCGAAGCCCAATGTCTCCAGCCCAGGATGCACAGACTGCTCTGGTGAAATGAACGGTGACACCGAAGGCGGAACTCTCCCCTGGTGCGGTAACCTCAGCAATAGCCTTCTGATTAAAGGGGTTCTGCACTTTCATTTAACTGATGAGCTATCCTCTGGATAGATCATCAGCTTCTGATTGGCGGGGGTCTGACACCCGGGACCCCCGCCGATCAGCTGTTTGAGAAGACAGCGGCGCTCCAGCAGCGCCGCAGCCTTCTCACTGTTTACCGCCGGGCTGCCCGCCCACTGATGTCACGACTTGTATCAACTAGAGTGGGCGCGGCTAAGCTCCATTCAAGTGAACAGAGCTTAGCCGCGCCCACTCTAGTTGATACAAGTCGTGACGTCAGTGGGCGGGCGGCCTGGCGGTAAACAGTGAGAAGGCCGCTGTGCTGCTGGAGCGCCGCTGTCTTCTCAAACAGCTGATCGGCGGGGGTCCCGGGTGTCGGACCCCGGCCGATCAGAAGCTGATGATCTATCCAGAGGATAGATCATCAGTTAATTGAAAGTGCAGAACCCCTTTAAGCGGGGGAAAGCCACCCACCTGGAGGCAGTCAAACCTTTGCACGGACCTCCGGGAAACACAAGAGTCCGAGTGTCGACAAGAGCCGTTGATCTCCAAGTAAAACTGCAAGGCCCGAACAACGTCCAAATCGGTGAAGTGTCCGTACCCGGGGGTGGGAAGGGGAGGACGATAGCCTTGTTGAGATGAAAGGCAGATACCACCTTCAGAAGGAAAGGGACGGGATGGAGAACAGCCCTGTCCTGGGGGAGGACAGAAGGCTCGGAACAAGAAAGGCCGCCATTCAGAGACACCCGTCTGAGAGACACGATGGCTACAGAAAAACAACAGTACAGGACAGAAGGAGTAGAGAGAACTTCTGTAACGGCTCCTAAGGAAAGCTTGGAGTGCTGAGAGCTCAGTATGTAGTTCCCAGGGCGGTACCGGGGACGGTACAGAGGAACCAATGAGCCACTCTGTGGAAGAAGGTCTTGACAGGCCCAAGAGGGGCCAGGAACGCTGGAAGATGATGGACAGCGCCAACACTTGACCCTTCAAGGAACAGCGCCCCAGGTCCAGGCCAGACTGGAGAAGGACAGAACCATGGGGAGAGAAAAGCAGAGTGGGGAAAAGCTCAGCTTCCCACAGAACCTCAGGTAAGAACTCTAAGTCCGATAATAGATCCTGGATAAAGCATGGCCGGGAGCGAACACTAGCGTGCCCGCTGGAATCGCCTGGGCAAGCGGGGAAAAAACCCAATGTGATCAGGCGCAGACCAGTAACACGGGCATGAGTCCTGCAAAACTGGTCCCGTCGGCCCCCGAGCAACGTCGTCCCATACCCACCAGGAGTGGGGGAGCAAAAAGACAGACGGAAGGAACTGAAAGGGTCCTCCCAGCATCCGACAGATGCCAGGACAAGACAGGCTAAAGTCCACGTCGATGTTGCCACCAGAGGAAGGGGTTCTAGAGAGGGAGATCTAAGGACAATCTGGACCGAAAAGGTAGTCCTCCCAAGTTACCAAGAAGGTAAGTCTACAGCAGGACCATCGCCTAGAATGGAAAACGCAATCTGCACCCAAGCGGGAGGACAGAACGCGGTAGACCCGGTAAATGGGCGCACAGCTAGTACAGCCAGTGTGAAAGAGGGAGACGGTACGAGGCCACAAGGAACACCGAAACCATCCAATTGAACAACCATGCTCTCCCCAGAGGGGAGGGCAGTGAAGGAACAGCCTCTGAAGGCTGGCCGGGGCAGACGCCACATCGGAGTGATATGCCCCGAGCGGGAGCCAAAACAGACGGCGAGAAAAAGCAGTCGAGACAGAGGTCGGCATAACACCCTCCAACCGAAAGGAGGAGTGGGCCACAGGGAAGTCATAGGAGGACAGCTCAAAGGCAGAACAGCCGCTACTCTGCGAGACGCCTGGCTAACCGCCTCGCAGAAGGCGAATACCCTGAAGAACCCAAAGTGGAGGTCCGCTGGACCTGGACAATCGAGCACCCTAGAGTAGTTGGGTGACCTTCCTGAGAAGAGCGGCCCGAACCTGGTAGCAGATCAGAACTGAAGCGCAGAGGGGGCCAATAGGAAGGACTCATACCACACTGCATCCGAAGAGGAGGAAATGGTAGTAAGCGAGGGAACCGTAGTCCCGCCAGAGCCAACGTAGAATTCGAGGGCGCTGCAGACAGCACTTTTGTCCATGTGACCGCATGCTCAGGAAAGCAATGCTGCGGGAGGACGAATGGGTACGCATCTAGGAACCACGAACCATCCCCAGGTGGAAGGGCCAACAAACATGGTGGATACAGTCACAACGGAACCACAATATACAATCCAAACCCGAAAACGAGTACCGCCTAGCTCAGTGCAGTAGAGAGCAAGTAGAGCCCGTCCGGGTCAGGTGGAAGCAGAATGATCTCTTCAGAGAAGAGTGCAAGGCTTGCAGCAAGCATCGTATCCCAAGAGAAACAAGTATGTCGCAGGAGGAAGGGAGGCATACGTACGAGCAGCCCCGTAAGCAGTGAGAAGGCCAACCCACCTACGGGAGGAGAAGGCATACACGGCCCAAACAACGCACAGCACGCACAAGAACGTCCCCGCTCACTGCAAAATAGTCACTCAGCGAAGGGGGCCAGCCACAGAGTCCCACAGTATCTATGGGAGTGCAAAGTGCAGCCTGAAAGGGAGTTATGCACAAGACTAATACGGCATGCGATGGAACGCAGGCAGTCCGCCCAGAAAGGGGGGAAATGTACCTGGCAAATACTGCAGTCGGCAAGAGTGCTAAGGCCCACCCCAAAAGAGGGTGATGCCCAAGGCCAGTACCAACTTCAGAGAAGTAGGACATACCATATTTCGCCCAGAAGGGGACCATGCACATGGCCGCACAGTGTCCAGCAGGAACACAGGAGGTCCGCCTAGTGAAAGGGGGACATGCACAGGGTTACCTAGCATTAAGTAATTGTGCAATAATCCACCTAACACCGAATTCCGTGAGTGCAACTACTCCGCCAATGAAGGGAGAACATGTACGAGTCCAGCACAGCATATACCAGGACAGCCATGAGTCTTGTGAGCATGCAAAATTCCGCCCATTGAATGACGGCTGGTCATGCACAAGGCCAGCATAGTATCCAATGGGAGTACAAGCATTCCACCCTTAGAAGAGGGCAATGTTCCTGGCCAGCAACGTATCCGGTGAGAGTGCAGTATTCCGCCCAGAAAAGGGGGGGGGGGGGGGGGGGTGTCATGCACATGGCCAGCAACGTACTGGCAAGAGAACAACCACAGTCAGTGAGAATGTATGTATGCCGCCTGAGGAAAGGAGGCATGCCCATGGCAGCGAATCCAGAGAGTGCAGCATTCCGCCTATGGAAGGAAGTCATGCATATGGAAGAATTACGGGAAGCCGTGCCTGGAGAAGTTCCCGCCCCCTCCAATTGAGGCTGGAATTTTGCGGCCTAGTAGGCCGCTAAGCCGGGGCCTAAATTTTTGCGGCGCCCGGGAGGTACCTGCCGGGACCTGGAGGGAGCCGGAGTGGCGCATGCACATACCGGCCGCTGGTGCCCACCCCGCGGGCCGGAAGAGTCAGGGGGCCCGGGAAGGAGCAACGGAATTGCGGCCCAGCAGGCCGCGAAGCCTGGGTCAAAATTTTGCAGCGCCCAGCCAATCGGAATGCATCGGTCGGCCGGGGTCTGTTGGATCATCACACAAGTTCATGCCGGCCGCGGGTGCCCTGGCCCTGAGTCTCGGCCGTCAGGAGCGGGCCCCTGGCCCTGAGCAGCACATCGGTAAGGCGATGGGGGGGACCCTGAGACCGGGTGCCCGTTAGGATAGAGGCAGCTCCCTATGAGGCATGACAGGGACGCCAGCATAACCCCTCCGTCATGTCCTGAAGCTAGGTGCGGGCCTCCGGGCACTGTTGCAGCATTCCTCGCAGGGATAAAGTGCGGCTGAACCTGTTTTGCAGCATTCTGCAGCTGCCTTCAGGAGCGGTGGGATTAATGAAGCCGCCCTAAATTAGGGCATTTAAGATACACTGTGGTGTGCCAAATCAATGTACCCCCCCCCCCCCCCAGGGGTTAATATTTACGTGTGGCTGAGAGACTAGACACTGACACAGAAGTTGGTCAAAGCAATCTCTAACTTTAATTACATGGGAGTAAGTGTATATACATCTTCAGAAGAGGGCAGTCCTCACTGAGGCTAAAACATTGATTCATTGGTCAAAAAGGAAGAAGAGATAAGAGAGAGGAGATAGCACCCTGGCTTCTGCGCACTGGGTCCTACTTTGGAATGTGAACTAATGTAAACATCTGGTTACCATCACCATTTTGTAACGGAGTTTATTCTAACAAGAATACTGCCTACGTCATATGTGACACTTCAAAGAGGTGCTTCTCTATAGGCAGTGAATAATATATACATATCATCAAGCCAAATAATTGGCTTACGCATTCCACCACACTCTATGGGACACCTGTAGAAAAATGAGAAATCAGACACTTCCCACAGCACAGCTCTTTGCCCCACTCTCTCTCCTCTCCAGTCTTGAAACAAAGGGGGGTGGGTGGCCACTTAGAAGTAGAAAAAGTTAACTCATTACAATCCTAGATATACAAAATATAGAATAAAATTCACACATCTTTAACAGGATAAAGCCCTATGGAGGCCAGGAGGGGAGGAGAGTGAGCAGATGTGTGCAAAAATGACATCCTTCAGTCCTGACAGCCTTCTGTTACCTCATCGCGTCTGGAAGGTCAAATTCGTTGGTACGGGATTTTAGACTTAAATACACAAAATAAGCACTTCTATAATAAAACAAAGCCAATATGATTATAGCTCAGTTGATTGAGGTTAGCATATGAAGACAGCCTTTGGAGTGTATGATTCCAGAAAATGGCTGTACGGCACCACAGGGGCCAGCCTAGGTCCAGCAGGGACCAGTATGGGGGTCCGGCATGCAGGAGACCGGGGGGAGGGACATCGGGCTGGAGAAGCCACTCTCTCACCATCAGCAGTCTTCACCCTCAGTCTGTTCCAGCAGGGTCGCCCCTTCAGCTTCTGGCACTGTAGTGGCAGGACGCTGGAAGAGGGACTTGGCGTGCGGGCGACCCTTACGCTGGTGGGATGCAGAGGAACTAGGCTGCCCTGGTCCACCTTGCCTTCTGTGGGGGAGGCAGCAGTGCAGCTCAACCCCGGGAGAAACAGAGAGGTCTATTGCGTTTCTGTTGTCTCTGATGGTTTGGAAGAAAAACAAAAAAGTAAAAATCTAAATTTAAACAAGGAGAAAACAGCCCTGCAGGGAGTGTCTTGCCTCCTTGGACACTAAGCAAAAACTGGCAGTCTCTCTCCAGGCTGAGGGTATAGCTGATGGAGGAGGGGCTTAACAGTTTTCACTTCGTGTCACACCTCCTAGGGAGCTGAGCTATACCCAAGGTCTTCTGTGTCCCCCAAGGAAAATGGGCAAGAAAGTGGGTTTTGTAAATTCTTAAAAAAGGTTAAGAATTGCTTCTAAAATTCTAAGCCTTCTAACATCCTAAAAAAATTAAAAATAAATGACATTTACAAAATTATGCCAACATAAAGTAGACATATTGGGAATATTAAGTAAAAAATTTTTTATGAGGTATCACTTTCTGTTTTAAAAACAGAGAAATTGAAATTTCGAAAATTGCAAATTTTTTAAAATATTTGGTAAATTTGGGATTTTTTCATAAATAAAGGTGAAATATATTGACAAAAATGTATGACTATCGTGAAGTACAATGTGTTACGAGAAAGCAATCTCAAATTGGCTTGGCTAAATAAAAAAAAGTGTTCCAAACTATTGCCACACAAAGTGACACGTCAGGTTTGCAAAAAATGGCCTGGGCAGAAGGGCAAAAACGCTCCCCGGTTAAAAGGGGTTCTCTGGGACTAGGCTACTTTCACATCAGCGTTTTCAATTCCTCTATTGAGATCAGTCATAGGATCTCAATAGCGGAAGAAAATGCTTCAGTTTTGTCCCAATTCATTGTCAATGGGGACAAAACTGAACGAAACGGAATGTACCAAAATGCATTCCATTCATTCCGTTTGGTTGCGCTCCCATCACGAACAGAATAACGCTGCTTGCAGCATGGCTTTGAAAAAATGATAAGTCCTGTCCTATTCTTACCTGTTTTACGGACAAGAATAGGCATTTCTATAATGGGCCTCCTGTTCAGTTCCTCAAATTGCGGAAGGCAATTTGCAGACCGCAAAAAAAGGCACGGTCGTGTGAACAAGCCCTAAGACAGATCCGTCCTGACACACAATGTAAGTCAATGGGGACGGGTCCGTTTTTTCTGACACAATAGAAAAATGATCCGTCCCCCATTGACTTTTAATGCTGCTCATGACAGATCCGTCATGGCTATAGAAGACATAACACAAACGAATCCGTTCATGAGGGATGCATGCGGTTGTATTATGGTAACCGAAGCGTTTTTGCAGATTCATGACGGATCCCCAAAAACCTCTAATGTGAAAGTAGCCTTATTAAGCACAACGCCATACATAGTGTAGTGGCTGTACTTGGTATTGCGGCTCTGTACCAAGCTGCGCCTAGGCCATGTGACCAACAAACGTAACATCACATGGCCTAGGAAGAGACCTCAGTGTTCATGGAGTGTCGCAGCCTCTTTGTACAGCTGATTGGCGGGGGTGCTGAGGATAGGTCAATATTTAAAGGGAACCTGTCACCAGTTTTATGGTGTCCTAAGGGCACAGCAAAATGCTGGGTCACTTTCTTTAATTGACCCAGTCAATCTGCCAACATCTTGTATTGAAACGCTCCAGCTCATAATGATGAGTCCTGAATATTCATGAGCTTCCTGACTCTTCCCGCAGCTGATTGACAGTTTTTTTCCTTATGAATCAGCAGCAGGTGGGCATTGGAGTGGCTATAGCTCTGAATAAAAAAAAAAAAAACGCTGGACTCAAATCAGCTCATTAGCATGCAGCATCTTTGTGTGTATATTATGAGGTAACCATCTGTCACACCATTAAGTAAATACATCTAAAGCACTTTTTAGTAGTTAATGATTGTATATAATTAGTTAGATTATAATCAAATATCCACATGACAGGTTCCCTTTAAATCTCGGAGAACCTTTTTAATATGGGCATACCTTTTAGGGCTCATGCACAAAGCACATGTAATTCAGTATTCAACATGAAAACAGGGCACAATTTTTTTTTTAATCTGTCATACAAAAACAAACAAAAAAAAGCTTTTGTAGGAAATCAGAAGCTGGGGTTTGCAGAATTGTATGCACATGCTGTGGAAACCTTATTCAGATAAAAGGAATAGAAAATTCAGTCGCAAAAACATGTACAACCAATCTGTGACACGTGAACACACAGTATAAGTAACGATACCTTGAAATAACACAATACTCAAGTAGGTCATTAATCTATTTTACCAAACACACTTTTTCACCATTATGGAAAAATATGTAAGTTAACAGCAATAATTTTTCAGTTTTACAGTGGACATAAAAAGTCTACACACCCATGTTAAAAAGGTCATGTTTATGTGATGTAAAAAAATAAAAATAAAATTATGAGACAAAGAAATCATTTCTGAACTTTTTCTACCTTTAATGTGACCTATAAACTGTATAACTCAATTGAAAAACAAACTAAAATCTTTTAGGTAGAGGGAAGAAAAACAAACAAAAATAATAATAATGTGGTTGCATAAGTGTGCACACCCTCTTATAAATGGGGATGTAGCTGTGTGTGGCTAATACCCCAAACCCCTGACGAAGCCGCATCGCGGCGAAACATGTCAAGTGGGGACTAGTGTTAGGCGCTTCTTTTAGACAGACGGCAGTAATTGTGTTAACTTCGCCCAGTATTAGGGTTTCATACTAGTATGTGTTGAATGGTGTGGTGTGTTGTGGCATCAGTGAAGAGGGACACACAGTCGATATAACACAGATTGGTAGTCGGGACTTGGGCCCAGGACACCTAGAAATAGGGCTATATCCCAAGAGTGTGGAAAACTGTATACCACTCACCTGCACAATCACATCTCTCTCCCTTAAATTGAGAGAAAAAGTATCTCTACACAAATTTGTACTATCGTCTGATAGTTTTAAATGTGTGGTTTATTGGGGCATCTATAATTCCCCTTTTTTAATTGAACTTAATAAAGTGTATGTCTTAATTCTCAAAAATAGTAGACCCCTACAGGGATTTATTTTGGTCTTACTGACCAGTGGTGTACTTGATATATCGCACATGCTTCAAATTATATCGCAATATAGATTTTAGGCCATATCACCCACCCCTACAAGCCAGGCTACATTTTGCAAAAACACATCTGAAGTCTCAAATCACCAAAAGAACACCATCCCCACAGTGAAGCATGGTGGTGGCAGCATCATGCTTATGCTAGAAAGCTGAACATTGAGGAACTTCATCTTTCAGCATGACAACGACCCAAAGCATACATCCAAATCAACAAAGGAATGGCTTCACCAGAAGATTAAAGTTTTGGAATGGCCCAGCCAGAGCCCAGACCTGGATCCGATTGAAATCTCTGGGGTGATCTGAAGAGGGCTGTGCACAGGAGATGCCCTCGCAATCTGACAGATTTGAAGTGTTTTTGCAAAGAAAAGTGGGCAAATCTTGCCAAGTCAAAATGTGCCATGCTGATAGACTCATACCCCAAAAGACTGAGTGCTGTAATAAAATCAAAAGGTGCTTCCACAAAGTATTAGTTTAAGGGTGTGCACACTTATGCAACCATATATTTTTTCTCCCCTCTACCGCAAAGATTTCAGTTTGTTTTTCAATTGAGTTGTTCAGTCTATAGGTCACATTAATGGCTCATTCAGACGGCCGTATGCTATCCGCAAAAATGCTGATTTTTTTTGCGGATTAGATGTTGACCCATTCTCTTCTATGGGGCCCTTTTCTATTCCACTGTTCCGCAAAACAAATGAAACATGTCCTATACGTGTCCGTAAAAATTAGGACATGGCCCCAATTGAAGTCTATGGGTCTGCAAAAATACTGAATGCTAGCCGCAAAAAAACAGATAGCATTCAATATTTTTGCGGACAGCATATGGCTGTCTGAATGAGTCCTAAAAGGTGGAAAAAGTCCTGAAATGATTTATCTTGGTCTCATTTTTTTTACATCACAGAAACCTGACATTTTAATAGGGGTGTGTAGACGTTATATCCGCTGTATATATAGAATTTTGGCCTTTGCCAGTTCTCCTAATTTTTTTTCCTGTTTTCCCATCACTGGATTCTGAAATCAATAAGGGTCCATTCACACGTCCGTTGTTTCTTTCCTGATCTGTTCCGTTTTTTTGCGGAACAGATCTGGACCCATTCATTTTCAATGGGTCCAGAAAAAAATAAATAAATAGGACAGCACAATGTCCCATTTTTTTTCAGGACCCATTGAAAATGAATGGGTACAGATCTGGTCCAGATCTGTTCCGCAAAAAACAGAACTGATCAGGAAAGAAACAACGGACGTGTGAATGGACCCTAACCCTGGCATTTTTAGAGTCAATTTACTGTAGCTGCAGGAGCTTGTTTGGAATGAGTTGCGGTTTTTAGTTGCACCATTTTGGGCTACATATACAGGTGAAACTCGAAAAATTTGAATATTGTGCAAAAGTTAAATATTCTAGGCTCAAAGTGTCACACACTAGTAATCTATACCCCCTGAGTAAAGGGTACTTCAAAATTGTGACTTTGGGGTTTCATAAGCTATAAACCATAAACATCCAAATTATAACAAAATAAAAGGCTTGAAATATCTCGCTTTGCATGTAATGAATCTCTCTCATAATAGTTTCACCTTTTGAGTCTACTTTCACATTGGCGTTTTGGCTTTCCGTTTGTGAGATCCGTTCAGTGCTCTAAAAAGCGATCCAAAACGGATCAGTTTGCATTCTAATTCATTCTGAAGAGAAAAGGATCCGCTCAGAATGCATCAGTTTAGTCTCCATTCCGCTTTGGAGACGGACACCAAAACGCTGCTTGCAGCGTTTTCGTGGCCGTCTGATGAAACTGAGCCAAACGGATCCGTCCTGGCACACAATGTAAGTCAATGGGGACGGATCAGTTTTCTATGACACAATCTGGCACAATAGAAAACTGATCCGTCTTGGCTATGTTAAAGAGAATACTAACGGATGCGTTCTGAACGGATGCAGACGGTTGTATTATCCGAATGGATCCGTCCATGACGAATCCGCACAAGACGGGAGTGTGAAAGTAGCCTAAGTTGCATTACTCAAATAAATGAATTTTGCACGATAGTCTAATTTTTCGAGTTTCACCTGTATGTAGGGTGGAGAGAAAAAATAAAAAAAATAGCAATTTTACATTCCATTTACCATGTGGCATAAATATTACTCTGTAATATCTATCAATTTAGGTAATTCTGTGTTGTAAAAAGTTAGAAAAAAAATTAATAAAAATAAAGTATTCTGACCTACCCTGGTCCCTGCTGCTCTTCAGTACTCGACACACAGGAATGGTTTGGACTGCCTGCAGCAGTGACCAGCAAGCAGTTTAAGGCTACATGCACACGAAATGTTAGGGCTCCGTGCCCGTGCTGCAGACCGCAAATTGCGGTCTGCAATGCACGGGCACAGACCATGGGGAAGGCGCATGAGGATCACGGACCCATTCACTTGAATGGGGTCCGCGATCCACATCCAGCGGTCCGCACCGCGAAAAAGTAGTGCATGCGCTACTTTTTTGCAGTGCGGAGGCACTGCCAGAAACACCACGGAAGCACTCTGCAGTGCTTTCGTGGGGTTCGGATCCGTGCCTCCGTTCCGCATCTCCGTGATTGTGGATTCATTCAAGTAAATGGGTCCGCGATCCGTGATGCACACAGCCGGTGCCCGCACATTTCAGATCCGCTGTATGCGGGCTGCAATACGGCCACGGGAGGCACACGGCCGTGTGCATGTAGCCTAAAGAGGACCTTTCATTAGTTTTTGCTTGCTAAATAGTAGGGATCGACCGATTATCGGATTTACCGATATTATCGGCCGATATTCAGGATTTTGAACACTATCGGTATCGGCATCTATTTTGCCGATATTCCGATAGTGTATGGGGAACACAGATCGCGCTGCTGACAGCGCTCTCCGTGTTCCCCTTAGCAGCACAGGGGAGAAGGAGCAGTGTCTCCTCCCCCTGTGCTGCTGCTGCCGCTGCCGCCAATGAGAGGACAGGGGACAGGAGGAGGGGAGGAGCTATGGCCACTGCTCCACCAATGAAGATTAATCTATCATTCATTCATATACAAGAGGCGGGAGCTGCAGGATCACATAGCCGGCTCCCGACCTCTATGAGCTGTAGCTGCGATCTGCGGTAGTTAACTCCTCAGGTGCCGCGGATCGCAGCTACTGCTCATAGAGGTCGGGAGCCGGCTATGTGATCCTGCAGCCAGCTCCCGCCTCCTGTATATGAAATTAAGCTTCATTGGTGGTGCAGTGCGCCCCCCCCCCCCCCCCCAGTATTAAGCATTGGTTGCGCAGTGCGCCCCCCCTCCCCCCCAGTATTAAGCAATGGTGGCGCATAGGGCCCCCCACCCCAGTCGCAGTGCGCCCCTCCACAGGATCCCCTCTCCCTTGCTCCTCCGATCGGAGCCCCAGCAGTGTAATGCTGGGGCTCCGATCGGTTACCATGGCAGCCAGGACGCTATTGAAGCCCTGGCTGCCATGATAAGCTCCATGCTGCTGTGTGCACAGAGCAGCAGGGACAGTGTGAGCTCCTATTCACCCTGATAGATCTCTATCAGGGTGAATAGGACAAGGGTTCTAGTCCCTAAGGGGGCTAAAAGTTAGTTTAAAAAAAAAAAAAGTTACAAAAAAAATAAAAACACCAAAATATAAATGAAAAAGAAAGATTTTAAAAAAACAAATACACATTAACAATAAACATTAATTTTCAGCAGATTTGTGGGAATTTTTATTTTTTTTTCAAAAATGAAAATTCCCAGAATATCGGTATAAATTATCGGCTATCGGCCTGAAAGTTCACAAATTATCGGTATCGGCCCTAAAAAATCAATATCGGTCGATCCCTACTAAATAGCTACCTCACACAGTAGCCCAAGATTAGGAGAGATCATTGCGCTCTTTTTACTGATCCGCTCTTCCATTGCGCCAGTGTGCCCCCCATTCTGTTTTGGTGCCCTGTATGCTAATCAATAGCATTGGTACAGGGAGGAGACGGAAGCTCCATCTACTGTGCAGTATACATAGCTGATTACTGCAGAGCTGAATCTCAGTCTGTCATGCTGGAGATTGCCGGGCAGATGGAATTCTCCAGCCATGTACTGCTTGTGCGTGAAACACACTGCAACAAGACTTCAGGGCCAGGCATCTTCACTGCCTGACCCTGTCACAGTGGTGGAGGCATGGCTTAGAAGAGAATGGCAATGCCCTCATTGCACCAAGTGGCTGATCTTCATAAAAGCTGATTTCTTGAAATTGGGGGCAGTTGAGAGCATTAGAATGTACTGACCAGACACACATCTCCCATGTTAGATGGAGTATAAACTGACAGATTACTTTCAAAAACATGATCTATTACAAAGTTTCTTGGCAGGGAAAGTTAACCCCTTAGTGACCAAGCCTGTTTGGGCCTTTATGACCAAGCGTTTTTCTTCTTTTTTTCATGGTCTCGTTCCAAGAGCTATAACTTTTTTATTTTTTCGTCTATATAGCTTTATGAGGGCTTGTTTTTTACGGGACAAGTTGTAGTTTTTAATGGAACCATTTTGGGGTACACATAACTTACTGATTAACTTTTATTAACTCTTTCTGGGAGGAAGATGGGGGAAAATAGCAATACTGCCACTGCGTTTTTACATTATAAGTTTTACGGCGTTCATTTTTCGGTACAAATAACATAATATCTTTATTCTCTGGGTCAGTACGATTACAGTGATACTAAATACTTATAATTTTTTTTATGTTTTACTACTTTTTTTTCCAATAAAACCCCTTTTATTAACCAAAAAAAAGATTTTGCATTGCCACTTCACAAGACCCATAACTTTTTTTTTTCTTTTTCTATGGAGTTGTGTGAGGGCGTGATTTTTGAGGGACAACTTGTATTTTTCATTGGTATCATTTTGGAGTAAATGGCGCTTTTTGATCGCTTGTTATTACGTTTTTTTCGGTGGAAACTAAGAATAAATTAGAAATTCTGTCTTTTTTTTATTTTTATTTTTTACGGCGTTCACCATAGGAGATAATTTATGTAATATTTATGTAGTCCGGGTCGTTACGGACGCGGCAATACCAAACATATGGGGGATATTTTCTTTTTGCAATTTTTTTCATTGAAAAGCGTATTTTCAAATGAAAAAAAAAAAGCATATTTTTTTATTTTATGGAATTTTTTTTATTTAATAAATGTGTATTTATTTATTTATTTTTTTACTACTTAAAAGTCCCACAAGGGGACTATAATATACAGTATTTTGATTGCTTTTAAAATGTAATGCATTATCTCTATAAGGCATTACATTTCAATAGCATTTCAATAGCAATGCTATTCAAACCTTTACCAGCAGGTGGCGCCAGAGAGGCACAGCCTGCTGGAAATAACTGAAGACAGGCTCGGGGCCCTGAACGGAAGCAAGGTAAGCTTCCGAACACATCAGCACCCCGCGATCTTATTTTCGGGGTGCTGATGGGAGACAGAGGGAGTCCGCTCCCTCTGTCACCACTTTACATGCAGCGGGCGCCATTGCGCCCGGCATGTAAAGGGTTAAACAGCCCGAATCGGCACTCCTGCCGGTCCGGGCTGTGAGAGCCGGGTCCGTGCTCCCCGCTGCACGGGGGAGCTGTGCAGAGCTTAGACCGGGCCGCCGTAAAAACGCGGCGGCCCAGCCTAAGGCCCCTTAGTGACCGCCGTAAAAACACGTATGGGTGGTCACTAAGGGGTTAAAGCAATTCTTTTTGAGATGTTCATTCTTAGCAAAATATTAAAAAGTAGAATTTAAGGCTCTTATGGGCTTTGACAAAATCCCAGTTAAAAGGAATATGTCATCAGAAATGTGTACAGATAAGACAGGATCCACCATTCACAACAGGCGATTGTCACATCTTATCTATTCTTTCCTTGTACAATGGGCTCTGCACAGGTGACAGAGCATGCTCTCCCATAGACGTCAGTGAGGTCCCCTCCTGACCATTGTGTCTAAGGAACATGGGGCTGCCATAACAGCATCTAGAAGGCAAGAAAATTGCTTTAAGAACAGCTCAGGCAAAATGTCCATTCCCATAATCATGTTCAGGAAACAGAATTTAAAAAATCTGGAATCAGAAAAAAAAAAAAAAGACGTGTTATCAGATTTTGACCAACTTTTAAGGCCTCATGCACACGGCTGTTTGTATTGCGGGCTGCAAATAGCGGGTCCGCAAAATGCTGGCACCAGCCATGTGCTCACCGCATCACGGATACGGACTCATTCACTTGAATGGGTCAGCAATCCAGAGCTGCGGTGCTGAATGGAGGCACAGAACCCTTTTTTTTGTCCACCCCCCGCACCACAAAAAACAAAAAAAATATAAATAGAACTTGGGTGTGGACGGACCACGGACCCTTTCAAGTTGAATGGGTCTTGATCCCTCGCGGCAGCCACACGGATGGTGCCCGTGCATTGGGGACCGCAATAGCACTGATGCTACTGCGGAATAGCAGATTGGTGGGGTGCGGGTTGTCAAATACTCACCGATCAGATACTGATGACCTAAGGATAGGCCATTAACCTCCTCCCGTCCGCCTAACGCACGGATGCGTCCTGAAGGCGGTCGATTCATTCCTCCTGGACGCATCCGTGCGTCATCTCGCGAGACGTGAGATTTCGGTCAGACCCGGCCCGCGCATCGCCGTCCGGCAAAAGTTCAAGGAGTATTTCGTCAGCAACCTGCCAGCCAATGATCGTTCCTGGCAGGTTGCCGATTTAAAAAAAAAAAAAAAATCGAATCAGAAGCCATCTAACACGTTATATTTGTGGGAGGAGCTAAGCGGGGAACAGAATAGGCATGCCTACGGACTGTCCTGACCTAACTGGCTGGAGTGTGCCCGGCGCCAGTGACGAGGTAAGGCCTGAATAAGTGGGCAAAAAGAGAACTGGTACGTAGCAGGGAGTGATGCATTTATTGAGGCATTGTGTGAATTACAATGCCAAAGAACAAAAGGCTCTGAAGATCTCAGCCCGTGGATTCGGAATGTACCTTGTGAAGCAGGACAACCGCCAACGACCCATCTTGCAGATGGCGTACGCCGGTACCTGGTTACTCGATGCTGCGGACGCGGCCCCGGCCCCTATGCGACAGGAGTGCCCGGATATCATGCTATGGTTGAAACCCAGCCCTGCGGCCAGGGTGCGGATGTTGGAGATGAACAGGGTTGAAGACGGGCTTACCGTTGATCGGGAGCAACGGGTCGTCTAGAGCGGGAGATTGGAGGGAGGCCAGGAGCTCCTGTAGCACCTTGATAGGACACCAGCAGGTGGCCGTAGGGAAAAATTCCACCTCTGTGGGAGAACCGGTCTGATTGGTCTTGGAGAATGGGATGGATAGGATGAAGTGGTCGGAGTGCCAGGTGAGATGTCGCCTGAGCAGGGTTGTTCGGGAGATGGCACTGCAGGTGAATTCCCCGGGTCTGAGGAACCCATAGAACCCGAGGTACATGGCCGCTTTGGTAATGATGCTCGTTGGTTGCCCAAAAGGAAGACCGTCTAGGGCTATGGATAACTTGCGGAAAAGCTCACCTGACACCGGCTGCCTGCGCACCTGGACCGCCGCGCTAACTTTCTGAATGCCCCTGAGGGTGGCTTTGATGGCCTGATTTGAAAAGATGGATCTGGCAGAAGGGTCGCTGAGCATCCGATAGTGTTGGATGCCGGCCAAATACAGCTTGATGGTATTGAAAGAGAGGTGGCGGTGGGTGTGGCAATGGGCTATGAAGGCCATGATAAAAGTGACCTTGTCCACCTCCCCTTGTGGATGGGTGTCAGTGAACCGCTTGAACATGCTGAACCCGGCGTCATAGTTCCTGGCGGTGTTGGCGGCTAGCGACCGCTGGACTAATGACCGTGCGGTTGCTATCAGGGGCTCTAGTTCAGCAGGAGGGCGCTGTAAGGTGGAGCTAGAATGCCAACGGGATCTGCCTCCGGGAGTTCCTGGAAGAAAACATTGAGGTTAAAACGAGACAGGGCGTCGGCCGCCACATTCTGCGTTCCCTAAATATGGAAAGCGAAGACATGGAAGTTAAACTCCAAGGACAGCCAGACAAGTTTACGTAGCAGGGCCATGATCCTGGGAGATTTTGCCCTCCCCTTTGAAATAACCTCTACCAGGACCTGACTGTCCGTCCTGAAGATGACTGACCTGTTCGCCCAGAGCGGACCCCAAATGTGGGCAGCCGCCACTATGGGGAATAATTCCAACAGCAGCGAGGACCTCATGGCCTCAGCCTCGGATAGGAGCTCCACCGGCCAACTGCCGACCAACCACTGCGGATAGAAGATTGCCGCAAACCCGCGGGAGGCCGCGGCGTCGGTGAAAACCGTGGGGGATGCTTCGTCTGGGGATGGCACAAATAATCAGATGCCATTCCACCCGGTCAGGAAAGCTAACCACATCTGAAGATCCGCCATGGCGTGACCGTCCAGCCGGACAGTGGAGTCCTGATCCGGAGCGGTTGGGAGGAGATTGAGAAGCCGGGAAATGAAGGACCTGCCCTGTGGCATGATTTTGAATGCACAGGTAAGGTACCCTAACAGGGACTGGAGCTCCCGCTATGACAAAACTCCAGAAGAGGCCGTGGAGGAAACGGCAGCCTTGATCTTAGACAGCTTGGCCGCAGGGAGGCTGGCCTCCATGCGGACCGAATCCAGGGTGATGCACAAGAAGGTAACCCTGGTGCCTGGACCCTCCGTCTTGGCAGATGCCACGGGGACCTCGAGGCCGGCGAACAGCTGGAGCAAACTCGCCAACCCTGAGGGAGGGCTCTGGGGCCTCTCGACGATCAGGAAATCATCCAAATAATGTATGACCATGTCCAGACCCCCATGATGGACAAGGATCCAGTGCAGCGCACAGGCGAACCTGTCGAACAGCCACAGACTGCTTTTAGACCCAAAGGTGAGCCGGTCAGCGAAATAGAACCCGTCCGCCCAATGCAACCCATAATACTGCCAAAGCCGAGGAAGGATGAGGAGCAGTTTAAAGGCGTCCGCGATGTCGGCCTTGGCCAACCAAGCCCCCTCCCCGGCCAGCCGGATGTACTGGATGGCCTCGTCTATGGACGCGTAGGACATTGAGAATTCTTCTGACGGGATCAGAGAGTTAAGGCTGGGGATCGGCGACATGTGAGGAGCTGACAAGTCGTATATCAGACGTTTTTTATTGGAGGCCTGCTTGGAGACCAGGCCAATGGGATTTATCTTCCAAGTAGCAAAGGGGATGGTTTTGAACGGGCCTAGGAGAAAACCCTTTCAGACCTCGTCCTGTAACAGGGTGGCAACCGCCTCTGGGTCCTGATTAGCAGACTGTAGGTTCCTTCCCACCCAGGAAACTTGAGGGAGGGCATATCCCGTCGCCCTCCCTCAATGCCAAAGAACAAAAGGCTCAGCCTTCAACATTTGTAAATATAAGGTGTTAAATTGGCTTCCCTGCTCCTCTGCTGGTCCTTTTCGTCGGTTGGTCTCAGCAGAGCAGGCATCACTGCGAGTACACCAAACACTAAACCATCACCCCAATTAAACCCTTGATCGCTCCCTGTCAATCACCTAGTGAAAGGGAAAAAAGTGATCAGTGTAAACTCACTTTTTTTTTTTTCACTGGTATTGACTGTTAGGTTTTAGGATAGTTTAGGCTAGGGATCGACCGATTATCGGATTTACCGATATTATCGGCCGATATTCAGGATTTTGAACACTATCGGTATCGGCATCTATTTTGCCGATATTCCGATAGCGTATGGGGAACACAGATCGCGCTGCTGACAGCGCTCTCCGTGTTCCCCTTAGCAGCACAGGGGAGAAGGAACAGTGTCTCCTCCCCCTGTGCTGCTCCTGCCGCTAATGTAAGGACAGGGGACAGGAGGAGGGGAGGCGCTATGGCCACTGCTCCACCAATGAAGATTAATCTATCATTCATTCATATACAGGAGGCGGGAGCTGCAGGATCACATAGCCGGCTCCCGACCTCTATGAGCTGTAGCTGCGATCTGCGGTAGTTAACTCCTCAGGTGCCGCGGATCGCAGCTACTGCTCATAGAGGTCGGGAGCCGGCTATGTGATTCTGCAGCTCCCGCCTCCTGTATATGAATAAATGTGAGATTAAGCTTCATTGGTGGCGCAGTGCGCCCCCCCAAGCCCCCCAGTATCAGACATTGGTGGCGCAGTGCGCCTCCCCCCCCAAGCCCCCCCCAGTATTAAGCATTGGTGGCGCAGTGCGCCCCCCCTCCCCCCCAGTATTAAGCAGTGGTGGCGCATAGGGCCCCCCCACCCCAGTCGCAGTGCGCCCCTCCACAGGATCCCCTCTCCCTTGCTCCTCCGATCGGAGCCCCAGCAGTGTAATGCTGGGGCTCCGATCGGTTACCATGGCAGCCAGGACGCTATTGAAGCCCTGGCGGCCATGATAAGCTCCATGCTGCTGTGTGCACAAAGCACACAGCAGCAGGGACAGTGTGAGCTCCTATTCACCCTGATAGATCTCTATCAGGGTGAATAGGACAAGGGTTCTAGTCCCTAAGGGGGCTAAAAGCTAGTAAAAAAAAAAAAAAAAAAAAAAAAAGTTAAAAAAAAATAAAAACACCAAAATATTAAATATAAATGAAAAAGAAAGATTTACAAAAAAAATACACATTAACAATAAACATTAATTTTCAGCAGATGTGGGAATTTTTTATTTTTTTTCAAAAATGAAAATTCCCAGAATATCAGTATAAATTATCGGCTATCGGCCTGAAAGTTCACAAATTATCAATATCGGCCCTAAAAAATCAATATCGGTCGATCCCTAGTTTAGGCCCCTTGGTTAGGTAGTTAGCGCCCTGCCCACCGCAGTCACTTATTCGCTGATTAGCGTATTGCTAATCAGCATTTGTACTTTTATAGTATCTGTAAGTGATCAGAACTGATCACAGTCAGATCTATAATAGTATTAGTGTCACCTTAGTTCGCCCTCCACCCAAAACGCAGTGTTTGCCCGATCAGGGCTGATCGGTCGCCGACACGTGCGTTCACACACGCCCGCCCCGCTGCAGTGACAAAAAATTATATTTTTTTGATCACTGCACAATCACTTTACAAGCGCTGCGGCGATAAAAAATATCAGTTTTGATATTTTTTATCAACCGCAGCGGCCTCCGGTACTTCGCTAGCCTCCCATTTGTAAGACAGGCTTGCTTTTTTTCTTGGGTAGTCTCAGGGAATACCCCTAAATTTAGTAGCCCAAATGTCAAACAGGGGGTATTCTTCTGAAGAGGCCTACAGGCTTCTGACCCAGTCGGATGAGGAATGGGAACCCTCATCTGATGACTCTAGCGGGTCAGAATATGAACCTGTAGAAAGCAGTGGCAGTCTGACACAAAGTTTGGACGAGGAGGTTGAGGTCCCCGATACCACCAGGCGTACCCGGCCCCATGTAGCTAGACCACAGGTTGCGCAGGATCCGCTTCAAGGGCAGCAGAGTGGGGCTGGCGCTGGCTGATTACGTGGTGAGGCATACACCAGCAGCGCAGCCCATCCTGGACCTAGTACCAGCACTGCCGTACAACATGGTGAAGTGGCGAGCACCAGAAGGGCAGTTGAAGCTGGTACAGTGGCACGTGCAGTAGTTACCCCGTCGCAGCCATCGCACAGACAGGCCCGTAGAGCCCCTAGAATCCCTGAGGTGATGGTAAACCCTGATTGGCAGTCCCCAACTTCAGCCGCACCTGTAGTTCCCCCTTTCACCACCCAGTCTGGAGTTCGGGTTGAGGCAGCTCAGATCGGTTCGGCCCTGGGATTTTTTTAGCTGTTCTTGACTGCGGAGCTCTTGGACTTAGTTGTGGCAGAAACAAATCGGTATGCCACTCAATTTATATCCGCCAACCCGGGAAGCTTTTATGCCCAGCCTTTCCGGTGGAAACCAGTCCAAGTTTCCGAAATTAAAATTTTTCTGGGCCTTCTCCTCAACATGGGTCTAACCAAAAAGCATGACTTGCGGTCATATTGGCCCACGAACCCAATTCATCACATGCCCATGTTCTCTGCTGCTATGTCCAGGACACGATTTGAGACCATCCTGCGTTTCCTGCACTTTAGCGACAACACCACCTCCCGTCCCAGAGGCCACCCAGATTTTGACCGGCTCCACAAAATTCGGCCCCTCATAGACCACTTGGCTTCAAACAATACATCCCAAGCAAGCGCGCCCAGTATGGGGTCAAATTGTATAAGCTCTGTGAAAGGGCCACAGGCTATACCCACAAATTTCGGATCTATGAGGGAAAAGATCAGACCCTGGAGCCGGTCGGTTGCCCTGACTACCTGGGGAGCAGTGGGAAGACAGTCTGGGACTTTGTGTCACCCTTATTTGGCAAGGGATACCGTCTTTATGTGGACAATTTCTACACAAGTGTGGCCCTCTTCAGGCATTTGTTTCTAGAACAGATTGGCTGCTGTGGCACTGTGCAAACTAGTCGCGCGGGCTTCCCCCAACGGCTCGTTACCACACGTCTTGCAAGGTGGGAGAGGGCTGCCTTGTGTAATGAAGAACTGCTCGCGGTGAAATGGAGAGACAAGCGTGACGTTTACATGCTCTCCTCCATTCACGCAGACACGACAATCCAAATTGAGCGAGCAACCAGAGTCATTGAAAAGCCCCTCTCAGTCCACGACTATAACCTTCACATGGGAGGGGTGGACTTCAATGACCAGATGTTGTCTCCGTATTTAGTTTCCCGACGCACCAGACGCTGGTATAAGAAGGTGTCTGTATATTTGATTCAATTGGCTGCATATAATAGTTTTGTTCTCTACAGTAAGGCTGGGAGAACAGGATCCTTCCTCAAATTTCAGGAAGAGATCATCGAGAACCTCCTGTATCCATATGGGGATACATACATATAGCCATGCTGGGTGAGATAAATATCTTGGTCAAATGCCAACTTTGTATAAAAAAAAATGGGAAAAGTTGTCTTTTGCCGAAATATTTCTCTCACCCAGCATGGGTATATGTAAAAAGACACCCGAAAATAGGGATCGACCGACATTGATTTTTTAGGGCCGATACCGATAATTTGTGAACTTTCAGGCCGAAAGCCGATAATTTATACCGATATTCTGGGAATTTTCATTTTTGAAAAAAAAATAAAAATTCCCACAAATCTGCTGAAAATTAATGTTTATTGTTAATGTGTATTTTTTTTTTTTTGTAAATCTTTCTTTTTTATTTATATTTAATATTTTGGTGTTTTTATTTTTGTAACTTTTTTTTTTTTTTTAACTAACTTTTAGCCCCCTTAGGGACTAGAACCCTTGTCCTATTCACCCTGATAGAGATCTATCAGGGTGAATAGGAGCTCACACTGGATAGGAGCTCACACTGGAGCTTATCATGGCAGCCAGGGCTTCAATAGCGTCCTGGCTCCCATGGTAACCGATCGGAGCCCCAGGGGAGAGGGGATCCTGTGTGTGGGGGGGGGGGGCCCACTGCGACTGGGGCCCTATGCGCCACCACTGCTTAATACTGGGGGGGAGGGGGCGCACTGCGCCACCAATGTCTGAAACTGGGGGGCGCACTGCGCCACCAATGAAGCTTAATCTCTAATTTATTCATATACAGGAGGCGGGAGCTGCAGGATCACATAGCCGGCTCCCGACCTCTATGAGCAGTAGCTGCGATCCGCGGCACCTGAGGAGTTAACTACCGCAGATCGCAGCTACTGCTCATAGAGGTCTGAAGCCGGCTATGTGATCCTGCAGCTCCCGCCTCCTGTATATGAATAAATTAGATTAAGCTTCATTGGTGGTGCAGTGGCCATAGCTCCTCCTCTCCTCTTGTCCCCTGTCCTTTTATTGGCGGCAGCAGCAGCACAGGGGGAGGAGACACTGCTCCTTCTCCCCTGTGCTGCTGCTAAGGGGAACACGGGGAGCGCTGTCAGCAGCGCGATCTGTGTTCCCCATACGCTATCGGAATATCGGCAAAATAAATGCCGATACCGATAGCGTTCAAAATCCTGAATATCGGCCGATAATATCGGTAAATCCGATAATCGGTCGATCCCTACCCGAAAACACATTGCCCTACTTCTTCTGAGTACGGCGATACCAGATGTGTGACACTTTTTTGCAGCCTGGATGGGCAAAGGGGCCCACATTCCAAAGAGCACCTTTTGGATTTCACAGGCCATTTTTTTTTTTACAGATTTTGATTTCAAACTACTACCCCACAAGTGACCCCATTTTGGAAAGAAGACACCCCAAGGTATTTCATGATGGGCATAGTGAGTTCATGGAAGTTTTTATTTTTTGTCACAAGTTAGTGGAATATGAGACTTTGTAAGGGGAAAAAAAAAAAAAAATTTCCGCTAACTTGTGACAAAAAAATAAAAAAAATTCTATGAACTCACTATGCCCATCAGTGAATACCTTAGAGTGTCTACTTTCCGAAATGGGGTTATTTGTGGGGTTTTTCTACTGTCTGGGCATTGTAGAACCTCAGGAAACATGACAGGTGCTCAGAAAGTCAGAGCTGCTTCAAAAAGCGGAAATTCACATTTTTGTACCATAGTTTGTAAATGCTATAACTTTTACCCAAACCATTATTTTTTTTACCCAAACTTTATTTTTAATCAAAGACATGTAGAACAATACATTTAGTGAAAAATTTATATATGGATGTTGTTTTTTTGAAAAATTTTACAACTGAAAGTGAAAAATGTCATTTTTTTGCAAAAATTTCGTTACATTTCAACTAATAACAAAAAAAGTAAAAATGTCAGCAGCAATAAAATACCACCAAATGAAAGCTCTATTAGTGAGAAGAAAAGGAGGTAAAATTCATTTGGGTGGTAAGTTGCATGACCGAGCAATAAATGGTGAAAGTAGTGTAGTGCAGAAGTGTAAAAAGTGGCCTGGTCATTAAGGGTGTTTCAGCTAGGGGGGTTGAAGTGGTTAATATAAAAGTACCAGACAACCCCTTTAACTATCTTCAGCACTCATGTAAACATTGCAGTAAGTAGTCTACTGCAGTGTAGAAGCTGGGCTCAGTCATTCAGCAGTCTGTGAGAAGCTGTTTTACTTGTAATTGTGTTCCTTTATAACTTGGCAATCAAAAATAGAATTAGGTTCCTTCATTTTTAGACAGGAGCAAGTGTTTTTTTTTGTTTTTACCTGGGAAGTCTGCATAGTGCAAAGGTGTAATTTTTTTTTTTTTTTTTTAAACTTACTAAACTCAAAAGCATTCCATGTACAGTAACAGAATGGCAGTAAACTATAGAGCCAATCAAAAAGTTGTGAAATAATTGTACACGTCAATATGCCCATATTCCCATCAGGTGATTGTGGGTTTTGGAGAGTGGTGATGGTGGCGAGGTGCACAAACTATCAAAATATAAAAGTATTAACCCGGTATACGCAATTTTTTGGGGGGAAAAAATTGCCCAATTGTCATTTTGGTCACCTCATCGCCCATAAAGAACTTTTTTTTTTACTGAAGAGATAAGCAGCTGAACTTAAGCTCTTTCAAATCACTAAATTTGTACACGGCTGACATGTTGGATGTACATGTGTATGGATTCCACTGTACTGTGCAGGATCGATATTCCTGCCTATGCCCCCTGATCTTGGTGAAATCCTGGCAAACCCCTTCTTACCACTGAGCTATGCCAGGAATTAGCAGAGCGGGCTCCTGCCTGTGCCTGTTCCACTCATTTGAAAGCTCCGAATAGCACATTGTTACAGGAAAGCTTTCAGCGAAGCAGGAGCCCCCTCTGCTAAATATTCCATTGGGGAATAGCAGACAGGTTAAGACATTTTTCTCGAAGATACATTTTCAAGCGTGTATTTTCACCTTACTATTCACGCAGAGTAGTGTAAAAAGATAGTGATCTTTAAAGGTTAACCCATTTGCGCACCTTGACATACAAGGAACAGGTGAGCTAGGAGGGTATGAAGCAGGCTCAGATGCTGAGCCTACTCCATACACAGACGATTCAGGCTCTGTTACACAGCCGATACCCGCCCGCAGCAGCCAGGATCACAGATAACTAAATCAATCTGGGCAGTTGCCCTCTGTCCCACAACATGATGCCGTCTAATTGGCATGGCCTCAGGCCTGCCTATGGTTGGTGGTCATCTCTGGAAGGTTCATCTGACACCAATTCTGACAAACAGAGATGGGACCCAAATCTATGGCATACCTAGTGGAAGAGAAAACCCTTTTTAAAAGTTGGTCCTGCCGCGGCTACGAGACTGCAGTTAGGAAGAATAGTATGCTCATACACCAAAGGGGTTGAGAGTTGTGTAAGTCCAATACAACACTAATGCAAGCTGGCAGTTTAAAAATAAATCTGTGGGCAAAAATGCTTACTGTACCACAGCTTGGTTTAGCCGGTTTGCCGTGTGCTACAAGTTGAGGCAAGATGTAAAAATTATTCTGGAAAATGACGATAAAGAGAACACTCACCTGAATAGCTATACACAGACTGCTGCTCAGAAACCTCCGTTATATCTGCATTCTCGTAGGGGAGGACTGGGAACGTCACAGTATATGCGACTGTAGAATGTGCAAAAGGCACAGGCTTATAATTTCCGCAGTGTAGCATATCTCCTGCATCACAGTGAAAAGTTGATGAGGTACCTGGGAGGATTTACATAATGTATTCAAGGGAACCCGTTACATTGAAAATGGTGTCTGAACCACTGGCAGCGCATTATAGAGCGGGAGGAGCTGAGTAGACCGATAAATAGTTTTATGGGAAAAGATTCAGTAAGGCTACATTCACACGTCAGTATTTTTCTATATCCCGAATTTCGGTCCGTTTTTTGCGGATCCGTTGTTCCTGAAAATGTTTCCGTATGTCATCCGTTTTTTGCGGATCCACAAAAAACGGAAACATGTATAAATTTCAATAAGCAAATAAAGTTGCTTGGATTTCTTTGAAAAAAATTGAAAAAAAAAAAAAAAAAAAGTTTCTGTTTGCAGGATTTAATTTCCAGGAACGGAATCCGCATAAAACGGATGACATACGTAATGACATCTGAATGTCTTCCGTTTTTTGCGGATCTATTGACTTTGTATTGTACCAGGATCCGAATTTTGCGGAAAAGAATAGGACATGTTTTATATTTTATCGGACATGCGGAACGTAACAACGGAAACTGACAGCACACATTTTTTCCAGGACCCATTGAAAATGAATGGGTCCAGATCTGGTCCTGATCTGTTCCGCAAAAAACGGAACAGATCAGGAAAGAAAAAACGGACGTGTGAATGGACCCTAAACCTTGTATTTTATTTATTAATATTCCTGCTCATTCTGGGCTTGGACTTCCAGGAGGCGGCCCCCTCAGTGATTGACAGCCTGCCCTCTATAACTGTGTATAGAGATATAGCTGTCAATCACTTATAAGACCGCCTTCTTCACTTCAAAGCCCAAAACGAGCAGGAATTTAAATCAATGAAATACAAATTAGGCTAAATTCACACGGGCGTGGTGCTGTCGTGCTAGAACTTCAATGGGTCTGTGACCCGCAAGATACAGCAAAAGATAGGACACGTCCTATCTTTTGCGGTGCTAAAACATGGAAGTGTTTCCATGGGCTTCCAGGTCCATACCTCCAAGCTGCAAAAGATAAGACATGTCCTATCTTTCGCCGTATGTTGCGGACGACCCGTTGAAGTCCACACAGCAATGTAGAGATCATACGACCAGTTCCTGTGTTTTGCGGACCCATGGTTTGTGTTCCACAACACGGGCACAGCTGCTCTGCTCAGCTCCTCCTGACTTCTAAAACATGCTACTTGCAGACTGATCTACAGTACATTTTCAAGGTGACAAGATTCCCCTCAAAAGGGGTTGAATGGTTTCAGGAGGAAAGTGGACAACCCTGGGGATCAGAATTGATCGGTACTTAACTCGAAGACCCAGCACTGCTGCTCCGGATGTTTCACTCAGGCTTTGTTAGGCTGCAGTGGTGACATGACATTGAAAAGACATGACCACTGTAGCCTATCACTGGCCTCAGCGGCTCACCGAAGAGACCAGTGATTGGACGCAGTGGTCACGTGTTGGTGTCCACTGAACTGCTGCAGCCAGGTAAACAAAATCTGGACAAAAGAACAGGAGTAGCTGTGTGGATCTGCCATGTAAGTAAAGATCAATTCTGTACTACAGGCCGATTTCCAGGGTTGTCCACATTCCTACTGAAACTGGAGAACCCCTTTAAATAAAGTAATGTATACCATTAGAATAGGTGTGAGAAAAACATGAAAAACCAATACAGGCTCCTGTGTATCAAAGAAAGAAAAAGAAAGTTAGATATCAAAATACATCTTTGTTGTACAGAAACATTTAAAGTGGTTTTCTGGGATTTTGGTATTGATCCTTTGGACAGGTCATCAGTATCTGATTGAGGGTGTGACACCCGAATGGGACTGACTGTTATACTAAGCATAGCCACTATACAATGTACGGTGCTGGGCTGCGAAAAGGCCACGGCGCTCACAGAAGTGCCACTGCCTTCTCAAACAGCTGATAGGTGGGGCCCCACATGTCAGACCCCCAAACAGATACTGATGACCTATGCAGATAAAAGGTCATCAATATCAAAATCCTGAAAAAAACACTTTAAAGCATTTAAAAAAAAAGACATTTTTATTCAAAAAAAATTACCAAATTTACAAAATTTGCAAATTTCTCTACTTTTATAATAGATAGTAATGCCTTCAAAAATAGTAATTACTTTACATTCCCCATATGTTTACTTCATGTTTGGATCATTTTGAAAATTACTTTTTTTTTTTTGGGGGGGGGGGGGGGCGCATGGGGAGGGGGGTTTTAGAAGGCTTAGAAGTATGGAAGCAAATCTTGAAAATTTCCAAAACCCACTTTTTAAGGACCAGTTCAGGTCACTTTGTGAGGCTTACATAATAAAAACCTCCCAAAAATGGCCCCATTTTAGAAACACCCTTCAAGGTATACAAAACTGATTTTACAAACTTTGTTAACCCTTTAGGTGTTCCACAAGAATTGATGGAAACTGGAGATGAAATTTCAGAATTTCTTTTGGCAGATTTTACATTTTAATCAATTTATTCCAGTAGCAAAGCAAGGGTTAACAGCCAAATAAAACTCAATATTTATTACCCTGATTCTGCGGTTTACAGAAACACCCCATATGTGATCGTAAACTGCTGTACGGGCACACGGCAGGGGGCGCAGAAGGAAAGGAACGCCATATGGTTTATGTCAACTTTTTCTTATTTATTTAATTTTTACACAATAATAGCATTTTTGAAACCGAAATGATATTTTAGTGTCTCAGTCTGCGCGCCATAGCTTTTTTATTTTTTGAACGATTCTCTCAGGTAGGGTCTCATTTTTTGTGGGATGAGGTGACTGTCTGATTGGTACTATTTTGGGGGGGCATACGCCTTTTTGATCACTTGCTGTTGCAATTTGTGCAATGTAATGTGCCAAAAATTGCATTTTTTTTTTACGGTGTTCATCTGAGTGGTTAGGTCATGTGATATTTTTATACAGCTGTTTGTTACGGACGTGGCGATACCTAATATGTATATTTTGTTTTACGTATTTCACTTTGGCACAATAATAGCAGTTTTGACACAAAAAAAAAGATGTTTTAGTGTCTCCATGCTCTGAAAGCTATAGTTTTTTTTTGGGGGCGATTGTCTTAGGCTCATTTTTTGCGGGGGTGACCATTTTATTGATAGCATTTTGATCGCTTGGTGTTGCACTTTTTGTGATGTAAGGTGACAAAAATGGCTTTTTTTTTAACCTGTTTTTATTTTTTTATGGTGTTTATCGGACAGGGTGGATCATGTGATATATTTATAGAGTCGGTAATTACGGACGCGGCGATACCCAATATGTGTGGGTTTTGTTTTTTATTATAAAATAAGGGGAAATGGGCATTTTTTTTTCTTTTTTTTTTTTTAATTTTCTTTATTTATGACATTCACTTTTGGGGGTCTGATCCTCTCTGCAATGCATTACAATACATCTGTATTGCAATGCATTGCCTGTTAGTGTGGATCTCCTCGGCACCCGTAGAAGGCAGTTCCCGATGCCGTGCATGGCATCGGGCTGCCTTGTGTCGCATGCGGGGTAGGGCTGCAACAATTAATCGATTTAATCGATTATATTTGATAACTGGATTCGTTGTCAACGAATCCAGTTATCGAATAATCGCCGATTCGTTGCTATGCGGGCGGTCGCTGCATCTTTATTTTACCTTTTTACAATGACGCTCCTGTAACAGCCAGGCAGAGCGGACGGCGGCGTAACGTCACTCACTCACGTGACACGCCTGCTCCGCCTCTTTTATTCATGAAGTGGGCGGAGCAGGTGAGTCACGTGAGTGAGTGACGTTACGCCGCCGTCCGCTCTGCCTGGCTGTTACAGGAGCGTCATTGTAAAAAGGTAAAATAAAGATGCAGTGATTAGTCCGACTTATAAGCATCGGGCCGGGGCTGTTATGGGGAGGGGGGTCTGTGTATAGCACTGCTATGGGGAGGGGGGAGGATCTGTCTATGGCACTGCTATGGGGAGGGGGGGTCTGTGTATAGCACTGCTATGGGGAGGAGGGGGGGGGGGGGGTCTGTGTATGGCACTGCTATGGGAAGGGGGATCTGTGCACTGTTATGCCCATAACAGTGCACAGATCCCCCTCTCCATAACTGCGCCGCCCACAGATCCCCCTCTCCATAACTGCGCCGCCCACAGACCCCCCATAATAGTGTCGTCCACAGATCCCCCATAATAGTGTCGTCCACAATTTGTTTTAATATGGCCTTTGAACATAATTTTTCAAGTAAGATCATATAAACCTCTCTGTTTTGTAATTTTGTCGTTTTTCCCGATTAATCGTAGAAATTAATCAATTATTAAAATAATCGTTAGCTGCAGCCCTAATGCGGGGACTCTATGCTCTCCCTCACCGACACAAACCTCTTCTAATGTCGCGGCAAAGAAGGGGTAATCCGCCGGCATCGGCTTTTACAGCGATGCCAGCTGATACAGCAGGGGTCTGGCTACCACGGACTGCCGGGCCCCTGCAATGATCGCGCGCGCGCACACCGCTCCAGTGCCCGCGCGATCACTATGACGTACTATTACGTCAAATTGCGGGAACTCAGTGGTTCCCATGACGTCAAAGGTCGGGAAGGGGTTAAACCTTAGTTACTGCCCACCAATACGCATTTTTACTGCGGTCACTATAGGGGGCTTAAGCTGCGCGCTGCCTCTTCATAGCGGCCCAATCTAAGCGCAGCATGGCACTCATGAAGCGGACAGCGGAGGCACAGCTCTCACAGGCTCTCCTGCTCTAACAGCCCAGACTGACTGGAGCGCCAAACCAGCTGTTTAACCGTTTTCATGCCGTTGGCAATAGCACCCGCCAGATTTAAGTAGTCACAGAAGGAGTACCAATTAGACCGTCACCTCATCCCGCAAAAAATGAGACCCTACCTAAGAGAATCGGTCAAAAAAGAAAAAAAGCTATCACTCTCAGACAATGGAGACACTAAAATATGATTATTTTTTGCTTCAAAATTGTTATTGTGCTAAAAAGTGCAAAAAAATTAAAGTATACATATTAGGCAATGCCATGTCCGTAACAACCAGCTCTATAAAAACCAACGCTCATTTTTATTTTGAGCAAAGACAAAGAAAATAACAGCAAAATAAATTAGGCTACTTTCACACTCGCGTTTGATGCGGATCAGTCATGGATCTGCACAGACGGATCCGTTCAGATAATACAACTGCATGCATTTGTTCAGAACGGATCCGTTTGCATTATCTTTAACATAGCCAAGACGGATCAGTTTTCTATTGTGCCAAATTGTGTCAGTGAAAACAGATACGTCCCCACCGACTTACATTGTGTCAGAACAGATCCATTTGGCTCCGCTTTATCAGGCGGACAGCAAAACGCTGCAACCAGTGTTTTGGTGTCTGCCTCCAAAGCGGAATGGAGACTGAACCGAGCCAAAATGAAGCATTCTGAGCGGATCCTTTTCTATTCAGAATGCATTAAGGGCAAAACGGATCAGTTTTGCCCTTAATGCATTCTGGACCGCTTGTGAGAGCCCTGAACAGATCTCACAAACTGAAACCAAAACGCCACTGTGAAAGTAGCTTTATCTTCATGGGTATTTGCAACTACTTTGGTAGCAAGTAGCTCCCCTAGTGTCCAGCTAACACTCTGAACTCAAGATGGGATCCTAGCACCTTGCACAGGTGCCTTTAAGTACATAAAACTCAGGATCACTACCTTAAAAAAGGGATACACACACACATTTTAAATTTCCAAAAACAAATGAAACATAACTCATTACAGAGGAGCTAACAGTCTACTTAATATACATATCATAAAATAGCAGTTATACTAAAGAAACAAAAACACTTTGATTAACTGCAGCGCTGCCTCACCTCGGTTAATCAGCTGCAGGCATCTCAGTGTTTGTGATGCAGGCAAGAGGATAATGCTGGATGTTAGTGTGAACAATGCCTTAGGCCTCTTTCACACTACAGTATGTTGAATTCAGTGTTTTGCGTTCCGTTTTTCACGGATCCGTTGTTCCGTTTTTTGCTTCCGTTGTGGTTCCGTTTCCGTTCCGTTGTTCCGTTCCGTTTTTCCGTATGGCATATACAGTATACAGTAATTACATAGAAAAAATTGGGCTGGGCATAACATTTTCAATAGATGGTTCCGCAAAAAACGGAACGGATACGGAAGACATACGGATGCATTTCCGTATGTGTTCCTTTTTTTTGCGGACCCATTGACTTGAATGGAGCCAAGGACCGTGATTTGCGGCCAAATATAGGACATGTTCTATCTTTTCAACGGAACGGAAAAACGGAAATACGGAAACGGAATGCATACTGAACACATTCAGTTTTTTTGCGGAACCATTGAAATGAATGGTTCCGTATACGGAACGCAAAAAACGGACCGCAAAACGGAAAAAAAAAACGGTAGTGTGAAAGAGGCCTTAGTCTGTCTGCAGAAGTATTAGTGGAAAGAGAGATAGGTTTGCTGGCCAGCAAGAAAATGAAAGCATACAAGACATACAGATGCACACACAGACAAACTGACATATTCACCCCCTAACAGTCAGGCATACATGCGCCCGCTCCATTCAATACTATGGGAGTTTCGGAGTAGGGATCGACCGATTATCGGATTTACCGATATTATCGGCCGATATTCAGGATTTTGAACACTATCGGTATCGGCATCTATTTTGCCGATATTCCGATAGTGTATGGGGAACACAGATCGCGCTGCTGACAGCGCTCTCCGTGTTCCCCTTAGCAGCACAGGGGAGAAGGAAGCAGTGTCTCCTCCCCCTGTGCTGCTGCTGCCAATGTAAGGACAGGGGACAGGAGGAGGGGAGGAGCTATGGCCACTGCGCCACCAATGAAGATTAAGGCTACTTTCACACTAGCGTTCGGCTGTCCGCTCGTGAGCTCCGTTTGAAGGGGCTCACGAGCGGACCCGAACGCTTCCGTCCAGCCCTGATGCAGTCTGAATGGATGCGGATCCGCTCAGACTGCATCAGTCTGGCGGCGTTCAGCCTCCGCTCCGCTCGCCTCCGCACGGACAGGCGGACAGCTGAACGCTGCTTGCAGCGTTCGGGTGTCCGCCTGGCCGTGCGGAGGCGTGCGGATCCGTCCAGACTTACAATGTAAGTCAATGGGGACGGATCCGTTTGAAGATGCCACAATATGGCTCAATCTTCAAGCGGATCCGTCCCCCATTGACTTTACATTGAAAGTCTGGACGGATCCGTCCGAGGCTATTTTCACACTTAGCTTTTATATGCCAAAATAATGCAGACGGATCCGTTCTGAACGGAGCCTCCGTCTGCATTATTATGATCGGATCCGTTCAGAACGGATCCGATCGAACGCTAGTGTGAAAGTAGCCTAATCTATCATTCATTCATATACAGGAGGCGGGAGCTGCAGGATCACATAGCCGGCTCCCGGCCTCTATAAGCTGTAGCTGCGATCTGCGGTAGTTAACTCCTCAGGTGCCGCGGATCGCAGCTACTGCTCATAGAGGCCGGGAGCCGGCTATGTGATCCTGCAGCTCCCGCCTCCTGTATATGAATAAATGAGAGAGGGGTTGTCCAAGTTATATTTATTGATGACCTATCCCCAGGATAGGTCATCAATATCAGATCGGTGGGGGTCCGACACCCGCACCCCCTCCGATCAGCTGTTTGAAGAGGAGACTCGCACGGTGTCAGCGCTGCCTCCTCTTCACTGTTTACCTTCTAGCCGTTGCATCTGCAGTGGTGAGCAGGTGGAATTACACCCAAGCCGTCCCATTCATTTCAATAGGAAGGCTTGGGTGTAATTACACCTGCTCACCACTGCAGATGCAACGGCTAGAAGGTAAACAGTGAAGAGGAGGCAGCCCTGACACCGTGTGAGTCTCCTCTTCAAACAGCTGATCGGAGGGGGTGCCAGGTCATCAAGAAATATAACTTGGACAACCCCTTTAATCTTCATTGGTGGTGCAGTGCACCCCCCCCCCCCCCCCCCAACCCCAGTATTAGACATTGGTGGCGCAGTGCGCCCCCCCTCCCCCCCAGTATTAAGCATTGGCGGCGCAGTGCGCCCCAAGCCCCCCCAGTATTAAGCATTGGTGGCGCAGTGCGCCCCTCCACAGGATCCCCTCTCCCCTCCTCCTCCGATCGGAGCCCCAGCAGTGTAATGCTGGGGCTCCGATCGGTTACCATGGCAGCCAGGACGCTATTGAAGCCCTGGCTGCCATAGTAAGCTCCATGCTGCTGTGTGCACAAAGCACAGAGCAGCAGGGACAGTGTGAGCTCCTATTCACCCTGATAGATCTCTATCAGGGTGAAAAGGACAAGGGTTCTAATCCCTAAAGGGGCTAAAAGTTAGTAAAAAAAAAAAGTTACAAAAAGAAAACACCAAAATATTAAGTATAAATGAAAAAGAAAGATTTACAAAAAAAACTACACATTAACAATAAACATAAATTTTCAGCAGATTTGTGGGAATTTTTTATTTTTTTTTCAAAAATAAAAATTCCCAGAATATCGGTATAAATTATCGGCTATCGGCCTGAAAGTTCACAAATTATCGGTATCGGCCCTAAAAAATCAATATCGGTCGATCCCTATTTCGGAGTATAGGGTACTTTCACACTAGCGTTATTCTTTTCCGGTATTGAGTTCTGTCACAGGGACTCTAGGATAAAACTGATGATTTTTTATTTTTTGCGGCATAATGCATTCTGAATGGAGAGCAATCAGTTCAGTATGGGTCAGGATGTCTTCAGTTCAGTCCCTTTATGGTATTTGGCTGGAGAAAATATCGCAGCATGCTTTAGTATTTTCTCCGACCAAAGTTCTGGAACACTTGCCAGATCCGGCATTAATTCCCATTTAAATGTATTAATCCCGAATCTGGTACCAAGTGTTCTGGAAAACTGGATCCTGTTTCCTGATCTGCGCACGCGCAGACCTTTAAAAATACGAAAAAAATAAATACTGGATCAATTTTTCCAGATGACATCGGAGAGACTGATCCGGAATTTCAATGCATTTGTCAGACTGAT
The DNA here is from genome assembly GCF_014858855.1 of Bufo gargarizans. Classification (NCBI taxonomy): domain Eukaryota; kingdom Metazoa; phylum Chordata; class Amphibia; order Anura; family Bufonidae; genus Bufo; species Bufo gargarizans. The sequence continues at coordinate 52,151,866 of NC_058087.1, read as the reverse complement.
CCGCATCCGTCTACAAATGATATCCGTTTGCATACGAATTTCCAGATCCTGCCTGCCGGATCCTCACAAGTATGACAGAATTTTAGGAGCAGTTTTTAAAAAACTTACAGGACAGTTCTGAAGTCACTTTGAGGGGGCTCACATAATAGTAATAAAAACAAAACTGTAAATTACCCGATTTTAGAAACTCCACCCCTTAAATTATTCAAAACTGAATTTAGAAGCTTTGTTAACCCTTTCCAGCATACCACCAATCAGCTGTATGAAGAGAACGCAGCGCTCTTCACTATACCTGCTCATCATCGACAGCGGCTAGCGATGTACCTGGAGCTTCCCTGTCCCAGTCCCTTCAATGTGAAGGCTCGATCCTATTCTTTTGCTGCTCGCCACTACAGTGTTGACAGTGAGGAGGTAAATAGTGAACAAAGGGCTCTTACAAGCACTGCGTTCTCTTCATACAGCTGATCGGTGGGGGTGCCGGCTGTCAGACCCCCACCGATCTGATATTGATTACCTATCCTGAGGAGAGGTCATCAATGTAGAAAAAGTGTAAAACCCCTTTGATTCTCCCATTTTATTCTCTGGACCAGCAAATTTACAAAATTGAGAAAAAGACACAACCGCCCTTACTCCTGATTTGAGCAGAAAATTCCATTTTGTCACTCAGATTGTTTATAAACCCCTCCCCCTTTCCTTAAGGGGGTACTCCATCTAGGACATTGATGTCATATCGCCATGATATCCCTTCAATGTCGAACAGGTGTGGTTCCCACCTATGGGATCCGCTCCTATCGCCAGAATGGTGCCCCAGAAGTGAAGAAAAGCAAGTGTTCCCACTCACTGCTATGGGAAAATAGTCAAATGCAGAGTTAGCCATTTCCAGCAGATCCATAGCAGTAAATGGAGAGGTGGCAGTGCATGCACAGACTTCCAAAAATAAGCAAAAACACTCATTCTGCCATTTTCGAAAAAACTATAGCAGTAAATGGAGAGCACACTAAGCATGCGTGGTGCGCTCTCCTGCAGTTTGTGGGCCCCGTTCTAGAGATAGGAGCAGGTCCAAGAAGTGGGACTGGCACGGATGTGACACTGATGGGACATCCTAGTGACATGTGATCAGTGTCTGACATGGACCAACCCCATTTAACAGACACAATTACAACAGCAGTAAAATAACTCAAAGGACAGATTTATCAATAGCTCAAGTCAAAATAATGGAGTGAAAGGAAAGAAAAAAAACTAAAAACTGCAAATTGCGAATTTTATTGGTTCTGCGCTATGCTCGCCAGTTTTCTGAAAGTGGCCATGTTTTCTTATGTGAATGAATCTCTAGACATATTTACTATTGTGACAATTTTAAAAAGGCGCAAAAAAGTGTGCAATTTCACTCCAGTGAGGACCATGCTTATCTTATGCTACTTTTTAATGGAACATGCAAGTTTTTCGTAAAGACGTGCGACTTTTGTAAAGCCGCTTACTGAAGGATAAACTGCTACCGTCAAACCACATTTATTACAGTATTAAAAGGACCGATAATAAATCTGATTTAGCCAAAAGTGACTTTGGACTTAGGTAAAAGTGGAGTAAGATGTAAGTGTAATAATAAATCTGGCCCATAGTGCAGTGAGAACCCGCACTGAGCTCGCTGCTGTGTGTTCGGCCTAATTTTTACGTTTCCTTTAAATCTATAGTGAATCATGAAACTCTCTACCAACAAAAGTTTTTGCATGGTGTTTCTTGAGTTGCATTTTTTTCAAAATGCTGCATGCTCTAGGTATCGAGTTTGTTTTCAGGCATTTTTCCCATAGGAATCTCTGTGGAGAAGTTTTTTTTTTTTTTTACCACCAGAAAGAAAAATGTACACAAGAATGATGTGTGAAGAAAGTCTTAGGCCTCATGCACACGACAGTTTTTTTTCACGGCCCGCAAAAACGGGGTCCGTGGGTCCGTGATCCGTGACCGTTTTTCCGTCCGTGGGTCTTCCTTGATTTTTGGAGGATCCACGGACATGAAAAAAAAGTCATTTTGGTGTCCGCCTGGCCGTGCGGAGCCAAACGGATCCGTCCTGAATTACAATGCAAGTCAATGGGGACGGATCCGTTTGATGTTGACACAATATGGTGCCATTTCAAACGGATCCGTCCCCATTGACTTTCAATGTAAAGTCTGGAGTTCTGTTATACCATCGGATTGGAGTTTTCTCCAATCCGATGGTATATTTTAACTTGTAGCGTCCCCATCACCATGGGAACGCCTCTATGTTAGAATATACTGTCGGATATGAGCTACATCGTGAAACTCATTTCCGACAGTATATTCTAACACAGAGGCGTTCCCATGGTGATGGAGACGCTTCAGGTTAGAATATACAAAAAAACTGTGTACATGACTGCCCCCTGCTGCCTGGCAGGTGCTGCCAGGCAGCAGGGGGCAGACCCCCCCCCCCCTGTTTTTAACTCATTGGTGGCCAGTGGGCCCCCCCTCCCCTGTTGTTAACTCGTTGGTGGCCAGTGTGCGCACCCCCCTCCCTCCCTCTATTGTTTTAATACATTGGGGCCAGTGTGCGCGCGCCCCCCAACCCCCCCTCTATTATTTTAATACATTGGGGCCAGTGTGCGCGCGCCCCCCAACCCCCCCTCTATTATTTTAATACATTGGGGCCAGTGTGCGCGCGCCCCCCAACCCCCCCTCTATTATTTTAATACATTGGGGCCAGTGTGCGCGCGCCCCCCCAACCCCCCCCCCCTCCCTCCCTCTATTGTTTTAATACATTGGGGCCAGTGTGCGCGCGCCCCCCCAACCCCCCCTCCCTCCCTCTCTCTATTGTTTTAATACATTGGGGCCAGTGTGCGCACCCCCCCAACCCCCCCCCCCCCCCTCCCTCCATTGTAATCATCATCGGTGGCAGCGGAGTAGAAGATTTTCATACTTACCTGCTTCTTGCTGCTGCGATGTCTGCGTCCGGCCGGGAGCTCCTCCTACTGGTAAGTGACAGCAATGCGCCGCACAGACCTGTCACTTACCAGTAGGAGGAGCTCCCGGCCGGACGCAGACATCGCAGCAGCAAGAAGCAGGTAAGTATGAAAATCTTCTACTCCGCTGCCACCGATGATGATTACAATAGAGGGAGGGAGGGGGGGGGGGGGGGTTGGGGGGGTGCGCACACTGGCCCCAATGTATTAAAACAATAGAGGGAGGGAGGGGGGGTTGGGGGGGCGCGCGCACACTGGCCCCAATGTATTAAAACAATAGAGGGAGGGAGGGGGGGGGGCGCGCACACTGGCCCCAATGTATTAAAACAATAGAGGGAGGGAGGGAGGGGGGTGCGCACACTGGCCACCAACGAGTTAACAACAGGGGAGGGGGGGGGGGCCGCACAATGATATTCAAACTGGGGAGGGGGGGGGGGGTCTGCCCCCTGCTGCCTGGCAGCCCTGATCTCTTACAGGGGGATATGATGGGGTTAATTGTACTATCATATCCCCCTGTAAGAGATCGGGTGCTGCCAGGCAGCAGGGGGCAGTCTTGTACAAAGTTTGCAGTGTATTCTAACTAGAAGCGTCCCCATCACCATGGGAACGCTTCTGTGTTAGAATATACTGTCGGAAATGAGTTTTCACGAAGTGAAAACTTAGATCAGAAAAAGCTTTTATGCAGACGGATCTTCGGATCCGTCTGTATGAAACTAAAACCTACGGCCACGGATCACGGACACGGATGCCAATCTTGTGTGCATCCGTGTTCTTTCACGGACCCATTGACTTGAATGGGCCCGTGAACCGTTGGCCGTGAAAAAAATAGGACAGGTCATATTTTTTTCACGGCCAGGAAACACGGCTCACGGATGCGGCTGCCAAACGGTGCATTTTCCGATTTTTCCACGGACCCATTGAAAGTCAATGGGTCCGTGAAAAAAAACGGAAAACGGCACAACGGCCACGGATGCACACAACGGTCGTGTGCATGAGGCCTTAGAAGCATTATCCAAGATGTGCCACAATCCCATGCGGCTGCCATTTCTCGGACCCCACGTGTGTTGGGCATGTGAACCCAGCCTGGGGTTAGAACCCGCAGTGCACGCGTGAGTCTGAGTCTCTTGCAAGTGCTTTGGCGACAGAACGATACTCGCGCTTGTGCTGCAGGTGGTAATCCCAGGCTGGATCACGTGCCCAGTTTACGGCACATGATCCAGGAAGTGGGCAGTTGCCTCAGAATTGTTCTGCTCACGCACCGCGGCCACCAGAGAGAATGTTCTATCCAGGCGCTGAAAGTGCAGCACAAAGCGCCTGCGCAAAATTTGCCTGAGCATCTCCCTAACATCAGGAGAGAGGGGGAGGATGCTAGGCACAGTGTATGGGAGGAGCACGCAGGGGAAGCGCTGCATCAGTGTGACGGGGTGGAGACCTTTGCAGGGCAGGGGAAGGGCAGTGGGCTTGGGCACTTTCAAGAGCCCACCCCGATTGACACTTTGGAGACGTTTTCCATAGGATTAAAACTGCTTTTCCCGGACATTAACTACAGAGACAAATGACACAGTCACGTCTAGCAGGCCTGTGCAACGTTCTGCCAGCCATTGCCGATAGTAAGGGTCCATTAACACGTCCGTAGTGCATTGCGGATCTGCAATACACCGGGCCGGCACCCCCATAGAACTGCCTATTCTTGTCAGCAATTGCAGACAAGAATAGAACATGCTCTAGTTTTTTCTGGAGCCGCAGACCGGAAGATCGACGGCACACTCCGGAAATGCAGATGCGGACAGCACACTGTGTGCTGCCCGCATCCATTCCGTTCCCATAGAAAAAGAGTGGGTCCACACCCGTTCCGTGATCCAGTCCACAATTGCGGACGTGTGAATAGAGCCTTAACAGGTGAAAATTCAGGGAAAGACTCCATGCAAGGTCTCATGCACACGGCCGCAAATCGCGGATCCCGGCCAAGTGCATGCCACTAGTGTTGAGTGATCTGGTGTTTTAACCACTTCAGCCCCGCTAGGTGAAACCCCCTTCATGACCAGGTCACTTTTTACACTTCGGCACTACACTACTTTCACCGTTTATCGCTCGGTCATGCAACTTACCACCCAAATGAATTTTACCTCCTTTTCTTCTCACTAATAGAGCTTTCATTTGGTGGTATTTTATTGCTGCTGACATTTTTACTTTTTTTGTTATTAATCAAAATGTAACGATTTTTTTGCAAAAAAATGACATTTTTCACTTTCAGCTGTGAAATTTTGCAAAAAAAACGACATCCATATATAAATTTTTCGCTAAATTTATAGTTCTACATGTCTTTGATAAAAAAAAAATGTTTGGGCAAAAAAAAAATGGTTTGGGTAAAAGTTATAGCATTTACAAACTATGGTACAAAAATGTGAATTTCCGCTTTTTGAAACTGCTCTGATTTTCTGAGCACCTGTCATGTTTCCTGAGGTTCTACAATGCCCAAACAGTAGAAAACCCCCACAAATGACCCCATTTCGGAAAGTAGACACCCTAAGGTATTCGCTGATGGGCATAGTGAGTTCATAGAACTTTTTATTTTTTGTCACAAGTTAGCGGAAAATGATGATTTTTTTTTTTTCTCTTTTTTCCTTACAAAGTCTCATATTCCACTAACTTGCGACAAAAAATAAAAAATTCTAGGAACTCGCCATGCCCCTCACGGAATACCTTGGGGTGTCTTCTTTCCAAAATGGGGTCACTTGTGGCGTAGTTATACTGCCCTGGCAATTTAGGGGCCCAAATGTGTGAGAAGTACTTTGTAATCAAAATCTGTAAAAAATGACCGGTGAAATCCGAAAGGTGCACTTTGGAATATGTGCCCCTTTGCCCACCTTGGCATCAAAAAAGTGTCACACATCTGGTATCGCCGTACTCAGGAGAAGTTGGGGAATGTGTTTTGGGCTGTCATTTTACATATACCCATGCTGGGTGAGAGAAATATCTTGGCAAAAGACAACTTTTCCAATTTTTTAATACAAAGTTGGCATTTGACCAAGATATTTTTCTCACCCAGCATGGGTATATGTAAAATGACACCCCAAAACACATTGCCCAACTTCTCCTGAGTACGGCGATACCAGATGTGTCACACTTTTTTGCTGCCAAGGTGGGCAAAGGGGCACATATTCCAAAGTGCACCTTTCGGATTTTGCAGGGCATTTTTTACACATTTTGATTGCAAAGTTCTTCTCACACATTTGGGCCCCTAAATTGCCAGGGCAGTATAACTACCCCACAAGTGACCCCATTTTGGAAAGAAGACACCCCAAGGTATTCCGTGAGGGGCATGGCGAGTTCCTAGAATTTTTTATTTTTTGTCGCAAGTTAGTGGAATATGAGACTTTGTAAGGAAAAAAGAAAAAAAAAAGAAAAATCATCATTTTCCGCTAAATTGTGACAAAAAATAAAAAATTCTAGGAACTCGCCGTGCCCCCCACGGAATACCTTGGGGTGTCTTCTTTCCAAAATGGGGTCACTTGTGGCGTAGTTATACTGCCCTGGCAATTTAGGGGCCCAAATGTGTAAGAAGTACCTTGAAATCAAAATGTGTAAAAAATGGCCTGCGAAATCCGAAAGGTGCACTTTGGAATGTGTGTCCCTTTGCCCACCTTGGCTGCAAAAAAGTGTCACACATCTGGTATCGCCGTACTCAGGAGAAGTTGGGCAATGTGTTTTGGGGGGTCATTTTACATATACCCATGCTGGGTGAGAGAAATATCTTGGCAAAAGACAACTTTTCCCATTTTTTTTATACAAAGTTGGCATTTGACCAAGATATTTCTCTCACCCAGCATGGGTATATGTAAAATGACACCCCAAAACACATTCCCCAACTTCTCCTGAGTACGGCGATACCACATGTGTGACACTTTTTTGCAGCCTAGATGCGCAAAGGGGCCCAAATTCCTTTTAGGAGGGCATTTTTAGACATTTGGATCCCAGACTTCTTCTCACACTTTCGGGCCCCTAAAAAGCCAGGGCAGTATAAATACCCCACATGTGACCCCACTTTGGAAAGAAGACACCCCGAGGTATTCAATGAGGGGCATGGCGAGTTCCTAGAATTTTTTTTTTTTTGCATAAGTTAGCGGATATTGATTTTTTTTGTTTTTTTTCTCACAAAGTCTCACTTTCCGCTAACTTAGGACAAAAATTTCAATCTTTCATGGACTCAATATGCCCCTCACGGAATACCTTGGGGTGTCTTCTTTCCGAAATGGGGTCACATGTGGGGTATTTATACTGCCCTGGCTTTTTAGGGGCCCTAAAGCGTGAGAAGTCTGGAATATAAATGTCTAAAAATGTTTACGCATTTGGATTCCGTGAGGGGTATGGTGCGTCCATGTGAGATTTTATTTTTTGACACAAGTTAGTGGAATATGAGACTTTGTAAGAAAAAAAAAAAAAAAAAAATGTCCGCTAACTTGTGCCAAAAAAAAAATGGCTGAATGGAGCCTTACCAGGGGGGGAGTGATCAATGACAGGGGGGTGATCAATGACAGGGGGGTGATCACCCATATAGACTCCCTGATCACCCCCCTGTCATTGATCACCCCCCCTGTAAGGCTCCATTCAGACGTCCGCATGATTTTTACGGATCCATGGATCGGATCCACAGAACGCATGCGGACGTCTGAATGGAGCCTTACAGGGGGGGTTATCAATGACAGGGGGTGATCAGGGTAATCAGGGTGATCACCCCCCTGTCACTGATCACCCCCCCTGTAAGGCTCCATTCAGACATCCGCATGATTTTTTACGGATCCATGGATCGGATCCACAGAACGCATGCGGACGTCTGAATGGAGCCTTACAGGGGGGTTATCAATGACAGAGGGTGATCAGGGTGATCACCCCCCTGTCACTGATCACCCCCCCTGTAAGGCTCCATTCAGACATCCGCATGATTTTTTACGGATCCATGGATACATGGATCGGATCCACAGAACGCATGCGGACGTCTGAATGGAGCCTTACAGGGGGGTTATCAATGACAGGGGGTGATCAGGGTAATCAGGGTGATCACCCCCCTGTCACTGATCACCCCCCCTGTAAGGCTCCATTCAGACATCCGCATGATTTTTTACGGATCCATGGATACATGGATCGGATCCACAGAACGCATGCGGACGTCTGAATGGAGCCTTACAGGGGGGTTATCAATGACAGAGGGTGATCAGGGTAATCAGGGTGATCACCCCCCTGTCACTGATCACCCCCCCTGTAAGGCTCCATTCAGACGTCCGCATGATTTTTACGGATCCATGGATACATGGATCGGATCCGTAAAAATCATGCGGACGTCTGAATGGAGCCTGACAGGGGGGTGATCAATGACAGGGGGGTGATCAGGGAGTGTATATGGGTGATCACCCGCCTGTCATTGATCACCCCCCTGTAAGGCTCCATTCAGACGTCCGCATGATTTTTACGGATACATGGATCGGATCCGTAAAAATCATGCGGACGTCTGAACGGAGCCTGACAGGGCGGTGATCAATGACAGGGGGTGATTAGGGAGTGTATATGGGTGATCACCCGCCTGTCATTGATCACCCCCCTGTAAGGCTCCATTCAGACGTCCGCATGATTTTTACGGATCCATGGATCGGATCCGTAAAAATCATGCGGACGTCTGAACGGAGCCTGACAGGGCGGTGATCAATGACAGGGCGGTGATCAATGACAGGGCGGTGATCAGGGAGTTTATATGGGGTGATCAGGGGTTTATAAGGGGTTAATAAGTGACGGGGGGGGGGGGGGTGTGTAGTGTGGTGTTTGGTGGGACTGTACTGACCTACCTGAGTCCTCTGGTGGTCGATCCTAACAAAAGGGACCACCAGAGGACCAGGTAGGAGGTATATTAGACGCTGTTATGAAAACAGCGTCTAATATACCTGTTAGGGGTTAAAAAATTCGGATCTCCAGCCTGCCAGCGAACGATCGCCGCTGGCAGGCTGGAGATCCACTCGCTTACCTTCTGTTCCTGTGAGCGCGCGCGCCTGCGCGCGTTCACAGGAAATCTCGCGTCTCGCGAGAAGACGCGTATATGCGTCCAGGAGGAATAAAGCAACCACCTCCCGGACGCATATACGCGTACGGCGGTCGGGAGGTGGTTAAAGGGGTTGTCCCACTTCATAAAATAGGTTTTATCTAATCTATTTACCCCCACACAACATATCTTCCTATCCATGTTATTATCCAAAAGCTACCTTTCATTCAAAAAATCATGTAAAGCGATTCCTTTGTTGTTTTCTGTATCCCATGGATACGGCCTCTTTCGTCCGGCCGCATCGCTGTGCCGCGCCTGCGCACAACAGCTGAACAAGTACTCGGGCCGCCTCTCCATTCTTACAAGTACGCGCACGCCCGCGCATGCGCAAATACAGCAGGCGGGTGCCGGAATCAAATAGCCGGCACCCGACCTCTATGACAGGGAGCGGGACCTTAGGGGTTAACTGCCGCTGATCGCAGCCCCCTATCATAGAGGTCGGGTGCCGGCTATTTCACTCCGGCACCCACCTCCTGCATTTGTATTAACATTGGTGGCGCAGTGCGCCCCGCCCCCCCCCCCCCCAGTATAATATACATTGAGTGAGGCCCCCCCCCCCCAGTATAATATACATTGAGTGCGGCCACCCCCCCCCCCCCCCAGTATAATATACATTGAGTGCGGCCACCCCCCCCCCCAGTATAATATACATTGAGTGCAGCCCCCTCCCAGTATAATAAACATTGGTGGCGCAGTGGGAAGTGCCAATGAGGGTTAAAAAAATAAATAAAAAATTAACTCACCTCCACCAATTGATCGCACAGCTGCCGGTCTCCTGTTCTATCTTCAGGACCTGTGGTGACGTCACTGAGCTAATCACATGGTCCATTACCATGGTGATGGATCATATGATGTACCATGTGATGACCAAAGTGATGTCACCAAAGGTCCTTTCACAGGTCCTAAAGAAAGAACAGGAGACCGGCAGCTGCGCAATCAATTGGAGGAGGTGAGTTAATTTTTTATTTATTTTTTTAACCCTCATTGGCACTTCCCACTGCGCCACCAATGTTTATTATACTGGGAGGGAGCCGCACTCAATGTATATTATACTGGGGGGGGTGGCCGCACTGAATGTATATTATACTGGGGGGGGGGGGGGTGGCCGCACTGAATGTATATTATACTGGGGGGGGAGGGGCGCACTCAATGTATATTATACTGGGGGGGGTGGCCGCACTGAATGTATATTATACTGGGGGGGGCGCACTCAATGTATATTATACTGGGGGGGTGGCCGCACTGAATGTATATTATACTGGGGGGCGCACTAAATGTATATTATACTGGGGGGGCCGCACTCAATGTTTATTATACTGGGGGGGGGGGGCGGGACCTCACATACGGCTCCATGTGGATGACTCATACACATGAACGAGCACGCAGGGTGAGTCATGAGGAGGCGTGGCCTTCACTCAACTGCCTGAGAACCAGGAAGTTATCAGGACATTTACTGCTGGTAAGATTAAAAAAGCAAAGTGGGACAACCCCTTTAAGTTCGGTGTCTAAAAGTTCGGGTTATCGAAGTATCCCGTTGTGGATTCTGCTACCACAGACCATAACACAATTTAGAATCCATTACGTGATACTTCAATAACCCGAACTTTAGACGCCGACCTTAAAACACGGGTTCGCTCCACACTACATGCCACCATTTATCTTTTTTTTTTGCATCTTTACAAAAGTGGACAAGAACAAGACGGGCTCTATTTTTTTGCGGAATGCACATGGACAGTATATGTATTTTGTGGACTGAAGAAAAAAAAAAAAAAAAAAAAAAAAGGGACTACGGCCTTGGGCACCAGCCCTTAGAAATGGTCTTCACATACTTTTACCAATGCCTTTACCATAGCTCTCCATACCGGGAGGTGCAGTAGAGGCCGCTTATGGCCACACACTGGTGGAAAGTAGATTCCACCTTTCATTTTTCACAGCTCTTTTGTGAAATGAAAGGTGGAATCTGATTGGTTGCTATGGGCCACTAAGCCAGTTCTACTTCACACCAGTGTCTCCCCCACCCTTATCACAACATTAGCATTGTACTCATTCTATACAGATAAAAATGACAGAAAATGTCTTCGTTTTCCTATACTTTTCGTTTCTTACATAATGCACATCAGTCATTGCCTATGAGGTCATGTCCAGCAATGCAGCCTTCACTTTATGTAACTGGTATATAAATACCGGTACATGAAAACCCAGAGAACCGAATTATTAGCAGACAATCCTCTAACTAAACGAGTATGACGTGAGTGACTACCTCTCCTCTCCACGACTCCCGACAGCAATGGCAGAACGAGTGGCGCACAACGGAATTCCTCTATTGGCCCGCCCAGGAGAAGCGGCAGAGACGCTGCTCCAATCAGCGCAGGAGGCGGGGCTTCCCATCTCTACAGCTATTGGCGGGAACCGGAAGAGAAGGTTGTATTAAGAGTGGGAGGAAAAGCCGTAAAGTAACGCTGAATAAGTGGCGTGAAAGCGATCCTGTAGTGCTTATGCTTCCTGCCTAGGCCATGGCCAGCCAGAGTGTGCTCTGTGCTCCCACTGGTCACCTCACGTGGCTTCGCAAACATTTGCACACTTACATGTAGAGCTAGCAGCTCTTATTATACATACATGCTATGTAATAATGTTATATAGTATGGTCTCCTACCCCTGTATTATCCAGGGTAAAGAGCTTGGAGGCAGATTTCTAAGGGTACATTATGCACAGGTTTGGCCTGGTCCTCTGATGAGGAGCCTACAGGCGCAAAATATATGGTATCTAACCTCAAAATCCGGACTCCTGTGGAAAATAAAAGGGTTTTCAGGGATTACAATGTTCGGTCTCATTCACATTTCCGTTTTTCACTGACGTGTGCCGTCTGCATTTTCCATGGACAGCACACGTAACCATTGATTTAAATGTGTCTCCACATTTCAGTAATTTTTTTTTTTACTGAGCGCGGGTCGGTAAAAAAATCACGGAGACACGCGCTACTTTGATCCGTTTTTCACTGAAGACTGATAGGAGATTCTTTGGAAATTAATTTTCAGCAGAGCAACGTCAGTGAATTACGGATGACACGTGAATGGTAAAAACGGACACACAGACCAACCACAGATCCTTCAGACATCTTTACTGATGAAACGTACCTTTTTTAGACAGACGTGTCATGAAAAGGAAATGTAGACGAGCCCTCACAAACGTATTTCCGTTCATTTTTTTTTTTTTTACAGTTCCGTATGCGGAACCATTCACCTTAATAGGTCTGCAAAAAATGGAAGTTACTCCGTCTGCATTCCGTTTCCATATGTCCGTTCCGCAAAAAAATAGAACATGTCCTATTGTCCGTTTTGCGGATGTCTCAAAGAATAAATTCACAACTGGGTGTTTCTCCTTGTTATAGGAACGTGTCTCGACACAATCTCAGCTCCGACTGGACTAATGGCTTATTCAGACAGCCGTGACGTGGGAGCAGTTTAGAGTTTGTATTAGAGATGCAAATTCCGTTTCGACCATGGGTTCTACGAATCAAACTTATGTCATCGTAGATCCTATGATGCTTAAAGTTCAGGCCATGACACCCTAAGTTGGGCTGAGAATGGCTGTTGTAATACAGACGCTAAAATGCGCCCATGTTTGGGCCGTCCGAACGAGGCCTTAGGCTAACCTTCATACAAGTGTGTTCAGTCCAGTTAACGTGCTCCGTGTGACGGCCGAAGTTCTCAGAACAAACCCCTTTCTTCTACCCTAGCGTAAACTCACAGCATCTTCATGACTAATGATGCTGTGAGTTCCTACCTGACTGGGTCTGCTCTACTATACTCATTGCATTCCGTGAATACAATACCTGCGATCAGGTGGGTACTGACAGCATCGACCTATCAGTGGACCCGTCTTACATCTTTCATGCCCGACAGGATTGACGCTTCTTTTCACAGAATTAAAAGCACTGATGTGAACATGCCTTAATGGAAAGCAAAATTATACAGAAAACGATATATTATGTGTATATATATAAATAAATAAAAAATCAGTCAGTGTATTTGCAGACTATCTGCTTCACACTGAATCCAGAGAACTGCTCTGCCAGCTGGATCTGTAGCCCTTAGGGCCCATGCCCACGGCCACGTGCTGGTCGGGCCCGTGCTACGGACTGCAAATTGCGGTCCGCAATGCACGAGCACCGACTGTGGGGCGGCCACATGCAGATCGTGGACCCATTCACTTGTGAATGGGGTCCGCAATCCGCATCAGACGGACCACAAAAAAAGGAGTGCATGCACAACTTTTTTTGCGGTGCAGAGGCATGGCCAGAAACACCACGGAAGCACTCAGTCGTGCTTCTGTGGGGGTTCCGATCTGTGCTTCCACACCGCATATCAGGATTTGCGGACCCATTCAAGTGAATGGATCCACATCCGTGATTCATACGGCCAGTGCTCCGTGTATTGCAGACCAGCTGTATGCGGGCAGCAATTTGGCCACGGCGGGGCAACAGCCGTGTGCATGAGCCCTTATTTGTACTTTCCTACCAGCTCAAACACGCATCATGTTTTCCTTCCGGATGCGATATACGCAGTGAACACAGCAGCCGGACTGAATCCTGACACATTCATTTCAATAGGTCTGTGTACTGTGAGTGTAATCATCTTCGCGTTCAGGAAAAATTGCATGTTCTATATTGTGCTTTTTTCACACAGCTATAGCTCCATAAAAGTAAATAGGGCTTGTGTGAAAAATGGAAGGTGTCCGGATGCAATGTTTTTCATTGATGGTTGCTAGAAGATGTAGATGGTTATTCTTCAGGTTTTTTTCATGCGCGTGAAAAAACGCAAAGCTAAACGCAATTGCAGACAAAACTGATTGATGGAACTTGTGTGCAAAACCATTCGTTTTTCCCGAACAGATCTTGACACAATCCGTATCATTCGTGTAAAAGAGGCCTAAAGCTGAATTCTTATCAGTTTAATAAGAACGTAGCTTAAATGAGTGTTTATGAGCTGTCAGGAGTCTGAGATAAGGAATACAGATCCAGCCAATATACCAGTTTTCAGATAGATGATTCAGTATGAAGCAGAGAGCCTGCTAACCTGCACTGACACAAATCTGTAGAAAAAAAAAATATATTTTTATTTTTTTTAAATAAAAACCCAATGTAAAATATATTTGAACCCAAAATCAATAGCATTAAATTGGCCCAAAGTTGTCCATAACCTTTAAGCATGTCTAGGAGACTTTGGAAGTAAGTGACCCTCTTGTAGGAACCAGCTAGTGTTCATATACACTCGCCTAAAGAATTATTAGGAACACCTGTTTTATTTCTCATTAATGTAATTATCTAGTCAACCAATCACATGGCAGTTGCTTCGATGCATGTAGGGTTGTGGTCCTGGTCAAGACAATCTCCTGAACTCCAAACTGAATGTCAGAATGGGAAAGAAAGGTGATTTAAGCAATTTTGAGCGTGGCATGGTTGTTGGTGCCAGACGGGCCGGTCTGAGTATTTCACAATCTGCTCAGTTACTGGGATTTTCACGCACAACCATTTCTAGGGTTTACAAAGAATGGTGTGAAAAGGGAAAAACATCCAGTATGCGGCAGTCCTGTGGGCGAAAATGCCTTGTTGATGCTAGAGGTCAGAGGAGAATGGGCCGACTGATTCAAGCTGATAGAAGAGCAACGTTGACTGAAATAACCACTCGTTACAACCGAGGTATGCAGCAAAGCATTTGTGAAGCCACAACACGCACAACATTGAGGCGGATGGGCTACAACAGCAGAAGACCCTACCGGGTACTACTCATCTCCACTGCAAATAGGAAAAAGAGGCTACAATTTGCACAAGCTCACCAAAATTGGACTGTTGAAGACTGGAAAAATGTTGCCTGGTCTGATGAGTCTCGATTTCTGTTGAGACATTCAAATGGTAGAGTCCGAATTTGGCCATCTCTCATGACCATCATGTACCCATCCTCTGACGGCTACTTCCAGCAGGATAATGCACCATGTCACAAAGCTCGAATCATTTCAAATTGGTTTCTTGAACATCACAATGAGTTCACTGTACTAAAATGGCCCCCACAGTCACCAGATCTCAACCCAATAGAGCATCTTTGAGATGTGGTGGAACGGGAGCTTCGTGCCCTGGATGTGCATCCCTCAAATCTCCATCAACTGAAAGATGCTATCCTATCAATATGGGCCAACGTTTCTAAAGAATGCTATCAGCACCTTGTTGAATTAATGCCACGTAGAATTAAGGCAGTTCTGAAGGCAAAAGGGGATTATCACGATCGGCGTAACTGTCACATACGTAACACGGAGGGAGGAAAAGAGGGAGGCCCTGCCCTAGTGAGAGGGAAGGTGGTGACCCCTGACTCACCTTGCGTCTGGCACCTGGCTGCCCTGTCGTCCCTAGACGGGTTCCTCACCCGTACGCCGATCACGTGCCTAAAACCCTGGCTTTCCCTAGGATGAGCCCTAGATAGTGAACAGGGCGGTGGGAACACTAGTCCGCACCACTAGCTCTAGAGGAAAACACCAAGGGGAGGACAGACAATACAAACTAAACATATAATCCCAGGTGGGCAACAACAGGAGACAACAAAAGCCCAACAGGGATCCGGAGGGTAGCACTCTGGAACAACAACCAGATTCTCAGCTCCAGTGGGTCAGCATAGATGTCTAGGCAGGAAGCTCTATAACTGGCAACAAGAGAAGTGTGAGAGGAGAATATAAGGAGGTTGGGAGTGGCAGACAAGAAACAGCTGAGGAGGAGAAGCTACGGATCCCTGAGTGAGACAAAAAGGATAGCAAGGCAAACACAGAAAACAAACACTAAGAAACACCGTGATCTTTAGACATAGAGCGCGCAGCCACCCGCTGCGACTTCCTGACCCCGGGTATAACGGAGTCAGACGTGGCTCTTGACACCCTCGTGACAGTACCCCCCCTTTCACGAGGGGCCTCCGGACACTCAGGACCAGGTCTCTCCGGATGAGAGACATGGAAAGCCTGAATCAACCTGTTGGCGTTTACCTCTGACGCTGGAACCCACATTCTTTCCTCGGGACCGTAACCCCTCCAATGCACCAGATACTGAAGAGAGCGGCGGACCCGACGAGAATCAACAATTCTGGATATTTGAAACTCCAGATTACCATCCACAACAACAGGAGGAGGTGGCAGCGGTGATGGTTCTAGAGGTGGAACATACTTCTTGAGTAACGACTTATGGAAGACGTTATGGATCTTAAAAGTCTGAGGTAGCTCCAGGCGAAAAGCCACAGGGTTAATGACGGCTACAATTTTATAAGGACCAATGAACCTAGGACCCAGTTTCCAAGAGGGAACCTTCAACTTAATATTCCTAGTAGACAACCACACATAGTCATTCACTCCTAGGTCCGGACCTGGCGACCGTTTCTTATCGGCCATGCATTTGTATTTACCACTCATATTTTTCAAGTTAGCTTGCACCTTCTGCCATACCGATGAAAGAGATGAAGAAAACCGTTCCTCTTCGGGAACCCCAGAAGACCCCCCCTCTTTGAAAGTACAAAATTGGGGATGAAAACCGTATGCACCAAGAAATGGTGACTTGCCAGTGGATTCCTGACGGCGATTATTTATGGCAAACTCGGCTAACGGTAAATATGATGACCACACCTCTTGGTTTTCAGACGCAAAACACCTTAAATATGTTTCTAGGTTTTGGTTGGTACGCTCAGTCTGTCCATTCGACTGAGGATGGAAAGCTGAGGAAAAGGATAAGTGTACCCCTAAACGGGTACAAAAAGCTTTCCAAAACTTAGAAATAAACTGGGTTCCCCGATCCGAAACCACATCGGAAGGGACCCCGTGAAGCTTCACGATTTCACTGATAAACACCTGAGCAAGAGTCTTAGCATTAGGAAGTGCGGGTAGCGCAATAAAGTGTACCATTTTGCTAAACCTGTCTACTACTACCAAGATAACTGTTTTACCCGCAGACAAAGGTAAGTCAGTGATGAAATCCATTGACAGATGTGTCCATGGCCTATTGGGGATGAAAAGTGGCAATAAAGACCCTGCTGGACGTGTATGAGAGACTTTCGCGCGTGCACAAGTAGAACAAGTAGACACGAAATCTATTACATCCTGACGCAACCTTGGCCACCAAAAACGACGAGACAATAGCTCCAAGGTTGCTTTACTACCCGGGTGCCCAGCAAGTGCCGAATTATGATGTTCCTTCAATAACTCAAGACGCAGGTTTAACGGTACAAACAATTTCTCTGAGGGGCAAGAGGCCGGGGCGTCCCCCTGGGCCTCTAACACCTTTCCCTCTAGAACAGAGTGTACAGCCGAGACAACCACTCCTCTTTGTAAAATAGGTACCGGATCACTAACATTACCCCCTCCAGGGAAACTACGAGACAATGCGTCTGCCTTGGTATTTTTTGCCCCAGGACGATAGGTGATTACAAAGTTAAATCTGGTAAAGAATAGCGACCACCTAGCTTGTCTAGGGGTGAGACGCTTAGCCGATTCTAGGTACAGAAGGTTTTTGTGATCCGTAATTACCGTGACGGGGTGGATTGCTCCCTCTAAGAAGTGACGCCACTCTTCAAACGCCAGTTTAATCGCCAACAGTTCCCTATTTCCAATATCATAGTTCTTTTCTGCTGCAGATAATTTTTTGGAAAAGAAAGCGCAAGGACGCCATTTGCCAGGAGACGGACCCTGAGACAATACAGCCCCCACTCCCACCTCCGACGCATCAACTTCAACAATAAAAGGCTGGGAGACATCAGGTTGAATTAGAACAGGTGCCGAGGTAAATCTCTCTTTTAGAGAAGAAAATGCAATTTTAGCGGCGTCAGACCATTTAGAAAAATCAGTCCCCTTCCTAGTCATGTCAGTAAGGGGTTTAACGATCACTGAATAATTTTTAATAAACTTTCTGTAGAAATTTGCGAAACCCAAAAACCGTTGTAGAGCTTTAAGGTTCTCAGGAAGATCCCAATCTAAAATTGCCTGGACCTTCCCAGGATCCATACGGAAACCTGAAGCAGATAATAGATATCCCAGGAATTGTATTTCCTGAACGGCGAAGACACATTTTTCAATTTTCGCATATAATTTATTCGTCCGTAGGACCTGCAGTACTTGCCTGACATGTACTTCATGTGTTTTCAGATCAGCCGAATAAATTAAGATATCATCTAGGTATATGACTACAAACCTGCCGATGAGATGACTAAAAATATCATTAACGAAATGTTGGAAGACAGCAGGGGCATTGGTCAGACCGAAAGGCATGACTAAATTTTCGTAATGCCCCTCAGGGGTGTTAAAAGCTGTCTTCCACTCATCCCCTTCCTTGATACGAATCAGATTGTAGGCCCCCCTAAGATCAAGTTTGGAGAACCACCTAGCACCCGCAATCTGATTAAAAA